>NC_134699.1:40177835-40777835 GCF_050947455.1 Rhinoderma darwinii | reverse complement strand
ATTGTCCCGCAGATCTGACGGGTTCAGTGTCAGCGTGTCTCTAACAAGGATCCACCTGTAATCTATCACATCTAATTTCATGCTGAAAGGTAAAAAAGGGAACAAACATAGGGCATTAACCACATAGGATGGGCAGCACGGTGGCTTAGTGGTTAGTGCTATTGCATTGTGGCTCTGGGGTCCTGGGTTCAAATCCAACCAAGGACAAGATCTGCATGGAGTTTGAGAAAGGCTCACACTGAGCTGAAACGTCGCACACGAGTGGAATAAACGGATCATTATTTTCACAAATTTGGTAGTGCTGCCTCACTCTCCTTTTTACGTATATTGAAGGGTCATTGGACTGTGACCTAAGAGGCTTGCACCCAACTTATATCCTTTTGTCCAGTGCTGCTGATATTTGCTTGTTGCATGGAGTTTGTATGTTCTCCCCGTGTTTGCGTGGTTTTCCTCCGGGTACACCGGTTTCCTCCCACACCCCAAATACATACCAATAGGGAATTTAGATTGTGAGCCCCAATTGGGACAGTAAAAAAGAGAACCTCTGTACAGCTCTGCGTAATATGTTGGCGCTATATAAGTAACTGAAATAAATAAATAAACATCGGATGTGGAGTGGGTGCTATTGTGATAATTTGCTCACCTGGTGATGTTGTGTTAGGAGCACGACACCCCTGTAGACAGAGGTGTAGCTAGGTTCTCCAGCACCCGGGGCAAAGATTCAGATTGGCACCCCCAACTTATTTCCCGACCTCTCCTTCCCCCTCGCCATGTTTGCTTTCTCTACCAATCAATGAGGTGTATTTTTTTTCAATTTTTTTAATGTAACTCGAGCATAAAAGCACTTCTACATTTTACAAGCGATATAGTTATATAACGTAGTTAACATAAAAATAAATTAAGAGAAAATAAATTAAAAGGCCACATGCAGCCCCCTGTAGCTAGCGCCACACACAGCCTCCCTGTTGTAGATAGCGCCACACAGCCCCCCAATTTGACAGTTGGACCTTCACATCCCCTAGTGGGACAAAAGAAAAATGTAAAAAAAAAGTGAAAAAAAAATGTTGTCAAAAATATAATAAAAGTTTCAAGTAATAAAATAAAACACAATCACCCTTTTTCCCTTATCGTCCTTTATTATTGAAAAAAATAAATAAACCATACATATTTGGTATCGCCATGACCGTAACAGCCTAAACTATAAAAAATATTATGTTATTTATTGCACGCGGTGAACGGGGTAAAGAAAAACCTTAAAAAACAATGCCAGTATTTCTGTTTTTTGGTCACTTTGCCCTACAGAAATTTAAATAAAAGTGATCAAAAAGTAGCATGTATCCAAAAATGGTGCCTATAGAAACTATAGGTCGTCTCTCACAGATGATCTGCAAAGAGGAGTGGGCCAAAATTCCATCTAACATGTGTGCAAACCTCATCATCAACTACAAAAAACGTCTGACTGCTGTGCTTGCCAACAAGGGTTTTGCCACCAAGTATTAAGTCTTGTTTACCAAAGGGATCAAATACTTATTTCTCTGTGCACAATGCAAATAAATATATATAATTTTGACTATGTGATTTTCAGTTTTTTTTTTTTTATATATAATCTATCTCTCACTGGTAAAATTAACCTAGCCTAAAAATTCTAGACTGTTCATGTCTTTGACAGTGGGCAAACTTACAAAATCAGCAAGGGATCAAATACTTATTTCCTTCACTGTATGTATGTGTATCAACATATCAACCTATTAACTAACCATTCAATTATTTATTAATTTCCTTTAAGATATACGTGCACAAAATGATATACATACACATATATAATTTGCACTTCTGCCTTATCAAAATACAACAATTGTATAATTATAATTGTATACAACAATTATGCAACAGAGACTGACATGTTGACCTTTCCTTACTGTCAGCGTCTTTTTCCAATTTTTTTCTGTATAAATGTTTGTACCTTCTGCACAGTTCCTCTATCCCTGTGATACTGCCTGAGGAAGTAGCCGGTCCGGCTCCGAAGCGCGTCGCTTGTATCTATCAATTTCATTAAAGAACTTTCATCTGCACAGTGTTTGCCTCCTTGTCATGCGACACTAAGAAACCAATATTACACCTCTTCAAAAGGGGACAGCGCCACTCGTAGGGCTGAGTTTTAAGAAGTTCTCACTGTACTGCCATCACATCTAAGTTCCCTTTCAAAGGTTTACGTAGCCTTTAATTTTGAGTCCGCATTAGTAATGTCATCTAACTATACCCCTTATGATTGACTATGCTGAAGTCTGGGATAACTGCAGTGCATTTTGAAAAAGCTGTCTGCAAGTAATTATAGGGAAGCCCGCCTGAGGTCATGTGATCCTTTTTTTAATCTGTAAAATTTTTCCACGATTCGTGCGCTGTTAACCCCAAAATTTGGGGATCTTGCCAAATCCGAAACTATTGGGAAATATGGACCAAATTTGATTTGTGTAGAATCGATTCACTCATCTCTAGTAGGGGCCCTTGGTGTCCAGACACCCACCAGAAATAACTTCTTACATGTCTCTATGACATGTTAAAGATTGTATGAAATGACATGCTTAGACGTAGAGAGAACTATGCAGAAATAAGGACAGTCTACCTTCAGAGCTTACATTCTGTTTTTATTTTGATTTCTTCTAGAAATTCTGAAAAATGGCTATCCACTGCCGCTGCTGGATCACATTAAACTCTCCAATATCACGCTAAAGCTATATAAGGTATGTCCAAATTTAAAGTTAGATTTATGAGACAAACCTATCTAAACATAATACTCCAAATATCAGCGTCATACACTTCTCTCCATTCATGTTTAGCTCTACTCACAGCACAGCACGATCTCGCTGTACTGTCCCATACACCCACATTAACTTTACTGAAGTGTCTTGAGAGTGAATAGACATCGCCTCCAGCCAGAATGCAATGTCTATTCACACACCCGACACTCCGGTAAAGTTTCTGTGGGACTTACAGCTCGTGAGATCACGCTGTGCAGTGAGTACAGCTAAACCTGAATCAATAGAAGTGTTTGCCGCTGATTGGTCACTGATTGGCCAGCTTCAAACACTTCTCTTTACAAAACCACTGTTGTTATCTACATTACAGCGCTGATCAGATTATGTAGGGGATATGGCACTTATAATCTGGTGACAGAGCCTCTTTAAGTACCTGAGTAAAATATGCAGGCATCAGAAAATGTAGGCATTGCTATGCATCTTGAATGCAACAAGAGATTTTAATCTCTTTTTTTCTGCCTCCTGCCGCCTTGATCTACCCTCAAATTAGAGTCAATTAAGCCTTCAGTTGAAAATCTGTTTAAAGAGGTTCTCCAGTCTCATAGAGTCATGGTGTATCACTAAGATATGGCATCACTTTATGATTGATGCAGATCCACCTGCTGGGACCCCCACTGATCCGGCGAATGAAGAGGCTACATTAATTGGCGTAACACTGCATCCACACTGGGTGGTCGGGAGCGCCGCTGTACAGGGAAAAACAGTGAGGAGGCCGCAACACTAATCTAGCGATGAGACCCTTCGTTCTCAGAATCTGTGGGGTTGCTGGCAGATGGACCCCCTACCGCCAGAAAGTGGTGGCATGTTTTAGAAATGTATTATGTCTCATATTTTAGGAGTTGTGAGAATCTCTTTAATCTGAAACAAATTGGTTACTATGGAGATCCTGCTTGTCCTCCTATATAAAAGGCTGTGCTTGCTAGACAGTGTCCAAAGTAACCAGTCTGTTACACTACCCAGCTGTTAAAGTCAAAGTTGGTTGGCAGGGCCGTCCTTAGGGGTGTGCAACCTGTGTGAGTGCACAGGGCGCTGCACCCTCCCAGCACGTGGGGGGCACCACTGGGCTCTGCCTCTGCTCTATCCTCTGCTCTTAGTTACACACACGGTGGAAACGAGAGCTAAGGCAGAGGAGAGGAGGAAGCTCCACCCACAGCCCAATCCCTGCAAGAAACGTGAGCCTATCAGCAAGGAGAAATGGTAAGTGCCTATGTGTGTATATGTGTGTCTATGTGTGTGTGTATATAAATCTGTGTATATATGTCTCTGTGTATATGTGTCTGTGTATATCAGTCTCTGTGTGTGTATGTGCATATGTGCAGAGGATGCGTAATCTCGTTGTAACCTGTCATCTACCGCGTAATCTCGCGAGACTACGCGTCCTCTGCTGTAACTACCACAGACAGAGTAACGAAGTGCAGGGATTGTGAATAGACATCCTGTGGAATGTCTATTCACTGTCTAAACACTTCGGTATTGTTCATGTGTTAGTATAAGACAGCACATAAGGATCTAGCAGGATCCCTATGCGCTGAGTAAATGAATGGAGAGGAGTGCATGACTCTGATTGGTCAGCGTCATACACTCCCCTGTACAACGCGCACTTGGTCTAAAGTAAAAATATGCCCACTTGGGCATTAAGCAACTCATTAGCATAAATCTAAAATCGCTAATAAAGTGTTAAAAATAGATCGTTTTTTTTAAATAAAAAGCATTACTGGCACCTGCATTATAGCGCCCATCTCCTTATGTAAGAGATAGGGCACTTATAATGTGGTGACAGAGCCTCTTTAAAATATATTCTAAAAAAGGAGGCCCCAAAATCCACCGGGTGCTTCTTTGCTTCTGAGGCCTGTACACAGCACACTGAACTGGTCCCTAAAAAAATAGCCTTTTGAAATTTTCTTGAAAATGTGAGAAATTGCTGATAAAGTTCTAAGCCTTGTAACGTCCTAGAAAAATAAAAGAATGTTCAAAAAACGATGCAAACATAAAGTAGACATATGGAATATGTGAAATAGTAACTATTTTGTGTGGTATTACTATCTGTTTTGCAAGCAGATGCATTTAAAGAGGCTCTGTCACCAGATTTTGCAACCCCTATCTGCTATTGCAGCAGATCGGCGCTGCAATGTAGATTACAGTAACGTTTTTATTTTTAAAAAACAAGCATTTTTGGCCAAGTTATGACCATTTTTGTATTTATGCAAATGAGGCTTGCAAAAGTACAACTGGGCGTGTTGAAAAGTAAAAGTCCAAGTGGGCATGTATTATGTGCGTACATCTGGGCGTTTTTGCTTCTTTTACTAGCTGGGCGTTCTGACGAGGAGTATCATCCACTTCTCTTCAGAACGCCCAGCTTCTGGCAGATCACGCTGTGACATCACTTCCCCAGGTCCTGCATCGTGTCAGACGAGCGATGACACATCGGCACCAGAGGCTACAGTTGATTCTGCAGCAGCATCTGCGTTTGCAGGTAAGTAGCTACATCGACTTACCTGCAAACGCCGATGCTGCTGCAGAATCATCTGTAGCCTCTGGTGCCGATGTGTCCTCGCTCGTCTGACACGATGCAGGACCTGGGGAAGTGATGTCACAGCGTGATCTGCCAGAAGCTGGGCGTTCTGAAGAGAAGTGGATGATACTTCTCGTCAGAACGCCCAGCTAGTAAAAGAAGTAAAAACGCCCCGATGTACACACATAATACACGCCCAGTTGTACTTTTACTTTTAAACACGCCCACTTGGACTTTTGCAAGCCTCATTTGCATAAATACAAAAATAGTCATAACTTGGCCAAAAATGTTCGTTTTTTAAAAATAAAAACGTTACTGTAATCTACATTGCAGCGCCTATCTGCTGCAATAGCAGATAGGGGCTGCAAAATCTGGTGACAGAGCCTCTTTAAACTTAGAAAAATGCTAATTTTTGCAAAGTTTCTCCAAATTGTGGTGTTTTTCACAAATAAATACTGAATTTATCAATCACATTTTCCCCACTAACATAACGTACAATGTGTCATGAGAAAACATCCTCAGAATCACTTGGATAGGTAAAAGCAAAGTTATTACCACATATATTGACACGTCAGATTTTTAAAAATCGGCTTCGTCTTCAAGGCCAAAACAGGCTCAGTCTTGAAGGGGTTAACTGTACTCAGAGAGTTATCACTGTGTGTTATCTGTGGTGTTACATAGGACCACAGGTAACATCTACTACATTATCTGTACTCAGAGAGTTATCACTGTGTTATCTGTGGTATTACATAGGACTGCAGGTATCATCTACGACATTATCTGTACTCAGAGAGTTATCACTGTGTTATCTGTGGTGTTACATAGGACTGCAGGTAACATCTACTACATTATCTGTACTCAGAGAGTTATCACTGTGTTATCTGTGGTGTTACATAGGACTGCAGGTAACATCTACTACATTATCTGTACTCAGAGAGTTATCACTGTGTTATCTGGGGTGTTACATTGGACTGCAGGAAATATCTACTACATTATCTGTACTGTGTGGGTATATATGGGTCTGTATGTAAATGTGTCTTTGTGCTTTTATATACGTGCCTGTATGTATTTGTGTATGTTCCTGACTGTGTACTTATGTGCCTGTGTGTGTGTGTGCGTGTGTGTGTGTGTATGTGTCTGTATATCTATATATTTACCTTTATGTATGGATATTTTAAAGGATATGTGTATATATATTTGCCTGTTTGTTTAAATATGTGCCTTTATGTATGTACAGTATATATGTTCCAGTATGTTCGTGTCTATATATGTGGTTAGTTTTTGAGTCCCGCATGGGGCGGCATCCAACCTAAGGCCGGCCCTGCTGGTTGGCACTATGGTGGCATCAGAGAAGGGGAAAAGTAGCTTGGCAGTAGTCACACCATGACATTCACTTTGTAGAGATTGTGATCTGAACTGCGCCACCGTCACTTTAAATGGGGATGAAAGAATAGACCACAGACCATCTTTATTGGCCAGCTTCAGCCCACTCAAGGATTCACAGGAAGAAGTGATGACGTCAGCATTCCAAAAATTATTTTTATTGTCCCATAATACAGACACCAGCAACGTTTCGGTTTTAATTGAGCCTTTTTCAAAACATTCACTGTCACTCTTTTATTAATCGTCTTTTTCTATAAAAAAAAAATAATGTATTTATTTAGAACCATAGAGTCATGTTGTAGAGGAGCCTATGATATGTAGTAAATGGTAATGTATATTCAGTAGCAAATAATCTATTTATATAGTGGTGGTAAAACTGACAATATACTAAATATGTACTGGAAGTAAATGTATATATTTGTTTTAAGATGTATTAATATATATATTTTTTTTATTCTAGCATTACTTCGTCCTCGGAGCAGATGTCAAATATGAATAAACCATGAAGGACAAGAGCTAAAGTTTGCCAACGTAGTCAGACATTTTTATAAAGATAATGAGAAGAAGCAGATGAGCCCTGGAGTCGTGGCATGACGATATCATGACACAAAAGTACTTGATGAAATGCTACATTAAATGTTAGGGTGCTAGGCCCTATGCACACGACCGTGTCCGTAATTACAACCCTTAATTATGGGTACGGACAGCTGTCCCTTTTTACAGGCCGTGCTCCCACTGTAAAGTATGTGAGTGCGGTCCTAAAACTAAAAAATAGGACATGTCGTAATTTTATCGGCAAGTTTCCACGGCACAGGCACGTTCCCGTAAATATACGGGAAGGTGTCCGTCGGCCATAGAAATGAATGAATTTTTTGGTCAATTTATCAAAGTAATACATATAGAAACATTTTCCTATGAACTCATAGGCCTATTTGCTATTCTGCAAGCTCCTGAAACTGTATTGTAACAATCTGTCAGGGAAATAAAGGGTCTACTGCCCCCCTTTCTTCTTCCATGTATTGGCCGGTCTGTCTGAAGGTAACGTGTGGTTTAGTTTTGGTTACATTCATTTGCAGTCAGAGTAAGGCCAGGATCACACACACAGTTTTAAAGCAGTTTTTGGCTCCGTTTTTTTTGAGCCGAAGCCGCAAGTGGATCCAAAGGAAAGGAAAGCTATAAAGAAAATACCTTTTTTCTTTTTTGTCCTCTCCTGTGTTTGGCTCAAAATACTGAGCCAAAACCTGCATCAAAACTGTGTGCGTGTTCCTGGCCTAAATTCTTATTTAACACACAGGTATTTTCTGATGTTTTAAACTGAATCTAAAAAGGCTTCTAAAAAGACCAGCATGATTAAAATGTTACATACATGTTTAGTGTGTTTTTAGTGGACTTTTTTGTGGCTTTTTTTTTCGTGTCATTTTGCACATGTGTTTTTTTAAAGTCCTATAGAGCAGCCTATAGGAAGAAAACGGCGAAAAAAACGCCGCCCCAAGAGTATGCGTTTGGAAAAATCACCGTCATTGACCACAAAATTGCCACAAGCAAGAACGCAGTGTCTATAGTGCTTTTTATATTTTACTATAGACTTTAAACGTTACGTACAACTTTGAAATTGAATTTTTTTATAAAATATTTGTACTTTTTGAGATACAGCTGCTTTGCATTCTGTATACAGAGCAGCTCTATCGATTACAGGTGGATCCTGCGTGTCGGAGACACGCAGGACCCACTGACACTGAACCCGTCAGTGCTGTGGACCTGATGGATTCAGGTCTTCGTATACGATACAGCTGCTCTGTATACAAAATACAAAGCAGCTGTATATCAAAAAGTAAAAATAATTTTAATGAAAAGTATTTTGAAAGTTGCACCAATCACACTGATAGACATATTAATAATAATAAAAAAATTATTTAAAAGTTGTACATAGCCTTTAACGTAACATCTGGCTACACAAAAATGTGAATAAAAACGCCATAAAAAAACACATCAAAATGTGTGGGATACCAGCCTAAAGGTAGAGAAGTTTCTACTAGCTCCCAGCTGGAGATAAGGCAGCACATACACTATTCCTTTTCTTAACCCTGTTGTCCTCGAAGCCAGGCTTTAATACACCGATAATAAGATATCGTATTTTTTTAGAAAGATCCGGGAAGACCGAAATGTCTGGTGCAAATTTTTACAGTGTTTGCATCAAATTAACCCTACAATGCATTTGTTATACATGCGACTAACAAGAAGTGTGTCTATACGTTCCATGTTTCACCATGCGATCATTATCTGAATAAACCGTCTTTGACACAGCATTAAACGGTGAAAATACTAAGTGCCGTGAAATTATTTTTTTATATAACAAAAGGTAAGGCTCTCTCCTCACCTGTGTCATGGCTTCCGTTCATAAAGAAAGCCACAACGCAGTGTCAGATCTGTTGTATGACGGACACCAAGGACGCCCGACGGACCACATTGATTTATAATTGGGGCCACTGGACTACATCTGGGTTTCTGTAGTTTTGCAGTGTGAATCTTCCTGTCTAATCTGATGGAATTTGCAACGGATACTAACAGACGGAGGCTAATTTGTGAACACCTCTTTTATAAAGATGGAGGCAGACACCAGTATCACATCATTGACAATAGGTGATTGGACAACTCGCCTACTTCCCTCCTTTCATGATAAACTATGCACATGTCACAGAGCATGCCCACAACGCTCTTTCATGGAAGTCAATGTATTATTTTCTGACTGAAATTTCTTATGTCTAGGTGCCTAGCACATACCTGGAACTGCTTTTCACAGCTCATGCCAGATACCTGCCCCATAACTAAATAATAGAATTGAATAGATATGCAATCAGAAAATAAAAACAGATTAGAATAAAGAATATTTTTAGAATATATTTAATTGTTTGACAAAAAAAATCAACATTAATTTTCTACTATGTAAATAAGTACGATATAAACTGTACATTTCTCAACCAGATAATTTCAATCCTCTCATTGCGACCATACAACCACTCTGAGGGGCTTCACATTCTGCTTGAGATGGAAAACCCCCTTCCATGGGATATGCCACAAAAAGGGGAAACTCAACTCTGGGACCCCCACCTGTCAGGAAAGCGGGGATCCTCGGGATGCTGTTTGCCAATGCAAAGTGACTGTTTAAGCAGCTACTTTTAGCATTATTTCTTGCCATTGAAGTCTGTGGTAGTTCAGCTTGCCACCTCGGCACTGAAACCGATTCTACAAGGGGCTGCAGTCTCCCCAATAGTTGGGAGTCCTTAAAATAAAATTATATCATAGATTTATGCCATATCCTGTTAATATACCAGGATGGTAACAACTATGAATTTGGATCCACTGGTGGGCAGCCTCTATGCAGTCAAGGATATAGCTGTATATAAAACTGTTATTTTTATTTGCAATCAAATCTTTCACATTCCCATAAAAAAAAAAAACACTCTTTTTACAAGTAATCCGGTAAAGGACTAGAATTTTATTTCTGTCTCTATCTAAATGATCCCTAGTGACGAGAGTTGTTTTTTCCAGTCTATAATCACATGGCATCATAATGAATCATATAGAAGTTACAATTCCATCAGGCCAGGTGCTGTTTTCTGTTTTTCCATAGTGGACATTTGCCCCAAAGAGAAGGAAATTCTGAAAGAAAGAATAATATTAATAAATATCAAGCATGAGTGAAGCAGTGTAAAATATAGTAAGATGAAAAACTCTTCTTTACAGATTCACCATAAACTCAGACATAAGAAAACTAACGGCACAAAGTCCAGAGAGCAAACTGTATAAACAAGATCAAAGAACATAAAAAACCCAAAAACAAGATTACAAAACAGGAGCCTGAAATAGACTGAAACCCCACTCTTGTCTCATCAGGGGCTTACCTGCTGCTTTAAACCTGTCCTATGCTTTACACTACAGCTCTGCTTCGTTACTGTGTATCAACACATGTCCACCAAGTCACTCCATGAAGAACTGATATCCATTACAGCAAGAATAAATGGTAATAAATTACCAGCAAGATTTTTGGGTAGCCAAAACTGGAAGGCATTATATACTAACTCCAGTTAAAAAAATATATATATATATTGCAGGGCAACTAATCCACAACTGCACTCTATGATCCCAGAAATAATCTGTATAAAATGCTGAGTAGCATTGCAAATACTTTGCCATATGCATCTTGATTTTGACCTACATTAAGACCAGAGGTAGAACGGGAGATTCCTGGGCCCCGATGCAAAATCGGTAACCGGGTCCCACAAATTATCACACATCCTACATGGTATAGGTCTCCTCATATGGGTCAGAGGGACCTTTTGGAATCACTCTGGCTTCAGGGCCTGGGTGCAACTACAAACATTGCACCCGTTAAAGTACCACCTTTGTTTATGGCTAAATGAAGCCGAGTACCACAAAAGAAAAAAGTTTATGTTGGATTTTTTTCTGGTGATTTTCCTTTGTTCACCCACGGAATGGGCAGTACATAGGGATTTGGTGGTCTCTTACCCCTTCTCCCTTCATAGACATAATATAGGCATTCTACTACATATTGGGGACATGGAGGATGTCTGTCTAATGATCATACAGCTGTCTTATGCACAGGGCTCCCTTCTCCAAGGTAGTAGGTTTAATATGCTTTTCTATTGCAGGACTTAAAAAAAACTCCATTATGTGATAGAAGCAAGGACAAACCTGCTGTGGCTGTAGGACAACATCTGTTAGCTGCACATTATCCAGAAGTGGGAGAGGATAACCTCTGTTCAGAATCTCTGTATGAATAGAAACATTATTCATCATGTTATTCGCAGTCATTGACAAACCTGGACACCAATTCATCTCTAGACATATAATTAGAGGAATTAATATCTGCTTACAATCATTGAATAGGAACCGGGTTTAGTACTAAAGGATGAAAATCTGTCCTGGTTGTGAGTACTTTAACTGTAATGCACCGAGCACCTGTGTAATCCTCACATGACCAGGACAGATTTCCATCTTCTAGAAATAGGCAATAAATGTTCCAATTCAATGACTGCAAGCAGACATATTGAAAACCGTCAGGAATTTATACACAGAGCATATTTAGAAAATAACATCACTTTTCAATATACAGTGAACAAACTTTATTTACAGGGATTGTCTCACAAAGATAACAAACATACAGAAGTCACCCAGCAATCAGCGGATCACCAGGGGTCTGGCTTCTCTTACCCCCAGAGATACGCTAATATAACTAATAATAATATAATCGCGGACCGCAGACCCCTCTCATCCTGCTGGCGTCTCCCTCCCTGGAGACGCCAGCACATGCAGCCGTCCTGCCCTGCAGTGACCACTAGGGAGCTCATTTCCGGCATTAAAGGTCCAGTGCGCACACATGTAAAGAATTTACTAATTACTCACGGTCCTTTTGAGATCCTACAACAGATTAACCCTGTCTCCTATAAGCTTCGGATGCCTCCTACCTTCAAAATGCCCAACTCCTTTCATGTGTCCTTCCTGAAAACTATGGTGCTGAACCGCTACAGTAAGACTCCTAGTCCTGCAGTTGCTCCCAGCAGCTCTTTCGATGTGTTTGAAGTAACAGAGATCCTGGACTGCAAGAGGGTAGGAGGAAGGACTTTCTATTTAGTGGATTAGAGAGGTTTGGTCCTGAGGAGAGGTCCTGGGAGCCAGAAGAAAATCTTAATGCCCCTACTCTCATTAAGAAATGTCTCTCTCGCTCTGGACCCAAGAAGAGGGGGTGTAAGGGGGGCACTGTAACGTACGCAGACCCCTCTCATTTTGCTGGCGTCTCTCTCCCCAGAGACACGAGCACATGCAGCCGCCCTGCAGTGACCACTAGGGTGCAAGCTCATTCCCGGCCTTAAAGGGCCAGCGCGCACACATGTAAAGAATTTACTAATTACTCCCAGATCACCCTGGAGCATAAAAGGGCCCTGCCCTTTTCACTCCTTGACTGAGTGTTGTTTGTATCCCTATGTTAGTCTTGCAAATGGTCCCTTTGTCGTATTCTGTTCCAGTGTTCCCGGGCCCTGCTACCTGTATCCCGTGCTGTATTTGTTCCTGCGCCCTCTCTAGTGTTGGAGTAGTGTTGTGCCATCTGCTACGCCTGAGGTCATACACCACGTCTGGTGTCATCTGCCACGCCTGGTACCTCCTGCCAAGTTTTGCATCACCTGCCGTCAAAGTACCATCTGAGCCTAGCCTTGCTACTGTCTGGACTATTACAGGTACCCTTGTGCTTGGACTTTGTAGAGACTTGGTACACTGTTTTGCCAGCTGCTACTCCGCTACGGTGGTGCGGCCTAGTGGGTCCACATACCCACAGATCATGACATTACAAACTGGCAATTCAATCAAATGCCCACATATATAGATAGTAGTGCTAACTAAATGTAAAAAATATATAATAAATGGTATAAAATGTCCTAAATATCAGATACAAAAAGACCAAAGCCTAGATGGAATATGGATGATAAACCCCAAAATATTTTAACTATATAAGGCCACAGAATTAAACTGAGATATTGGACAAAAAAAATAATGCACAAGAAAAAGGTTAGCACATACCCTGAGACATAGTGTGGAGTGGGACTGGCAACCTCAGGAACTGGATGAACAAAAGCGCCTCGACGCACATTTCGCCTCAGGAGGCTACATACATTAAAACTCCAGGGGTTTATATAGAGGTATAAATGGTTGCTCTCATCTGTAATGAGCGCAAATCTTTATATGTGGGCATATTATTTATTGTGCAGCATTTATCCATCTTTGTGGGTTACTTGAGTGGGTTCCGACCACTGACGGTTGGTTGACTCTGTAGGTCACTGGTCTTTTTCATCCGACCCTACTGTCTTTTTCTCCTTGTATGGTCCATCCTTTTAATCCGTATTGTATCATTGTTTATTGTATCTAATAAAGATTTTCTACTTTTGCATATATTTTTGCATATTATTTCTTGTTTACTACTTGTAAATTAGGGACCCCTCCTTACGCCATTGGTTCGGTTAGAGGTTTTGTAGGTTGTTCAATTCAATCAAATGGCCTGCCGAGTAATAATTGGACGTGCTGGGTCCGTTCATATGCTCTAAATGTCGTTGTGAGATAACCGTTGTAAGACCGAAAAACCCCTCTAAACTGAAGGATCTTTCATTGCAATTTATTTTGTTTTCTTTTGCAATACATTCTATTCAGTTTTAGCAGAGTCAACAGAAATATTGGGCATAAATAAAGATGACATATTCTACGGATTAGCAGATCATGTGATTTCATATAAATTATAATAAGTATAACAAGAGAATGCAGACACAAATTGTGTAGAGAGAAGACAAAGGTAAGGACCAAAGAGACAGGAGGAAATAGAGAGGAAGGTAGTTGGTAGTAAGAGCTAAAGCAATAAATCTCCAACATGCAATCTACTCACGGTTAACCTGAGGCAATAATACATTTAATAAATAATAGTTCACAGCCACATTCAGTATTGTCACCTGCAACATAGTAGAATAGTTATTGGTGTATAGTTATCAATCTCTCACTCAATCTTACTTAATGATTCCTTTAATAAACTATTGTACTCAATGTTTTGTATTATACTTTATATGTGAATATATAAGATCAACCTACAAATTATAAAAACTTCACCTTAGGATCCAGTTTATAGAATATATTAATCATAACATCATATTATAGAATTCTCATTTATGCAATGCCCTAATAGATGTTCTAAAATGGCTTGAAAGGTAGAATTTGACATTAAGCATATGATCACCTGTGAACACCATTTTGCAGTTTACATACAGATGTAATCTACGTAAAAAGGTAAGTAAGTTTGTAAATGCATTGTATTCTTATCTGGTACTGGTCCTGAGTTATAGTCTGTATTACAGTCCAGAGCTACATTTACAACTCTACTGGTTGTTATTGGAAACTGTTGACAAGTTTGTTGACAGATACACCCCTTAAAAGTTGAGGTGTTTTTCTATAATACAGTATTTACTATAGATTAGTATGCAGTGCTTTGGGTAAAGATTCACCTAAGCAAGAGCTGTGCAGACATTGAGCCAACAAGGAATGCTGGGAGCCTGAAGCCTCCAGAATTGTGAATGCAGCTCTGGATTTTGACACAGGCTGTAAGTCAGGAGAAATGTAATGTATCTACAAAGTTACAGAAATGCTAGAAAGTTCTGCATGTCTTTGTTCATAAGTGGTTTCTGATGTCACAACTTTGGTGTTCACAAAGACATTTCTCAAGGTTTCCCTGTGGGCTGTGGCTACCAAACAGGCTACAGATTTTTACAACAGCATGTTGCCTGAGCTACAGAGGCAAACTATAGTTCATGATAAACAGTTGTACATAGTTTATTAAAGTACATTTGAGAATTGCTGCTAACATATTACATGATATATAGTCAGGTACATTCTAAGGTTCAGTTCACATTACATTTGAGCCCTACATTTAGTGTATACGGTGGGAAAACCTTCTGTCGTAAATGCCGAACTTATTTTCAGGGCTACATTTAACCGAAGAAGGCAACTGAGTGTTCTTCTGACCTCTGTCAGGCTGGTATGCAGAGGCATCCTGCAAAAACACACACCACACGATATATATATATATTTTTTTATTATTTTTTTTTCACATGGCATATGTCAGAGCCTTCAGTCAGAGGTATACGTCATCAAAACTTTCAATGTATACTTCTTACGGAAGGCTTAGACCTGATGTGAGCAGAGCCTAATACTGATTGTGTTCATATGCAGTCCCCCAAGCAGTGATCTCTTAGAACTAAGCTGCAGGGATGGCAGGGGTATTTTCCTTTCTGCTCAGTTTAGACATGTATATGTATGTGATATGTATATAGATCTCTATGTAGATCTTTTGCAGATTAATATGTGGACATTTATAAATAAGTGCATCATCCTACAAAGTGCGTTATTCATTCTCGCTCTTGTATACTTACAGAGAAAGGACCAACATCAGAGTGTTTAAGATCCATATGTACTCTAGAAACAAAAACAAGAAAAAATGACAAAGCTTAAAAGGGGTTTTCCCATGAGGGAGATTTATGACATATCCACAGGCATACCTCCCAACCATCCCGGATTCAGCGGACCGTACCGGATTTCGGGTGACCGGGGGTATGTCCCGCTGTCAACTGTATCTGCGTCTTCAGGACGCAGATACAGTTGAACCCAATTCCAAAGCAGTGAACCATCAGCTCCCTGCTTCAGAATTAGTTCAGAGCGGAGGAGCAAAGGGAGCTCCTCCACTCGTCAAGGGCTCCATGAGCACAGCGCTACTTTAAGCGCTGTGCTCGGGGAAGCCCTTCACATTGCTGTCCATATATGGACAGTGACGTCAGTGGCTACTCCTTAAGTGGAATCCCCATTTCCGATGATCTGGCCGGAGATTCTGATCCGAGAGGAAATCCCTGAGGTCACTGTCCATTATGGACATTGACGTCAGGGGCTCCTCCTGGAGCGGAATTCCCAGCCAGAGTCAGCAACGGGGATTCCGCTCAAGGAGTAGCTACTGACGTCGTATGGACATTGACGTCAAGGGCTTCCCCGAGCAAAGTGCTTAAAGTAGCACTCTTCCCGGGGAGTCCTCGGCGAGTGGAGGAGCTCCCTCTGCTCCTCCACTCTGAACTAATTCTGAAGCAGGGAGCTGCTACAGGTCACTGTCCATAAAAGTACATTGACGTCAGGGGCTCCTCCTGGAGCGGAATCCCTGGCCAGAGTTGGCAACGGGGATTACGCTCAAAGAGTAGTCACTGACGGCACTGTCCATATATGGACAGTAACGTCAAGGGCTTCCCCGAACCAGTGGCGGATTATCATATGGGCGATTCGGGCGGCCGCCCGGGGCCCGAGGCTCCCAGGGGGCCCATGGCAGCCCGAACCGCACATTATTGTACAAACCTATTCAGCGCGCTAGCG
Source organism: Rhinoderma darwinii (assembly GCF_050947455.1). Lineage (NCBI taxonomy): Eukaryota > Metazoa > Chordata > Amphibia > Anura > Rhinodermatidae > Rhinoderma > Rhinoderma darwinii. The sequence continues at coordinate 40,761,164 of NC_134699.1, read as the reverse complement.
CTGCTAATTTCCGAAGATGAGGAGGGGAGGAGCAGGGAATTGGCCGGGAAAGGGGTAGGACACGCCTCCCTGACAAGTGCGGGCGCCGCCATGAGTAACAGAACAGCGACGGACGGCTGTTCTGTTGCTCTAAAGCTGCAAGAGAAGACCCGGGCGGGCGTTCACCGGCGCTGAGGTTAGTCGGCTTATCCTCCTGCCCAACTGGTTCCCGACCGCTGGCTGTATTTTTACGGCCAGCGGTCAGGGACGGGTCCTTAAAACCCGAGCCATAGACTTTCTACGGCTCGGGTTTTAACTTGCTGCCCGCGCGATTCGGCAGCTGAATGTCGGGTCTCCGGCTGTCAGTGACTGCCGGGGACCCTGAGGAGAAGACAGAAGCAGCTTTCGCTGCTTCTGTCTTCTCCGATGTCTTCTTACACAGCGTTCAATGAACGCTGTGTATAGGAATAGAGACAGCAGCAGCGGCGCTGTCTCTATTCCTCCCGGTGATCATGTGACTGGTCACATGATCGTCGGGTGCCGTTACTAACATACTGCTGCTGGGTCTTACTAGACCCAGCACAGCCCTATTAGTGACAATCGTCACTATGAGAGGGCTGATTTCCCCTGTAACTGGGGCTGCTGTGCAGCTCCAGTTACAGGGGAAAAGATGGTGTAAAAGAAAGAAAAAAAATATATAAAGTTCCCCAAAGGTCTTTTTTGACCTTTGAGGAACAGACCATAGTAATAAAAAATAATAAAGTAAAGTGCAAAAAAAAATTAAATAATAAATACACATAAAATACCCACCCCAAAAAAAAACGTTCCCCCTCCCGCCAAACATTGTTTTAACGCTAGCGCTGACCCAATTACTCTAATATAGACATGTAATATATTAAAATTTACGGTAAACAATGACGATTACAAATAAAAGGTCTATTTTAGGGTAAAACTATGTTATTACCAAAAAATATAGCTGAAACTTAAAAAAGCTTATTTTTTTTACTATTATTTTCAAACTTTATGAATAAAAATTCTAAAATAGCAAAAAAGTGTGCATAAAAACGATAAAAAAGGAAACCTGCATTGTCTACGGAAAAAAACGTCGCAAAAATCACGTCTTTTTTTTTCTTTTTATAAAAATGTGTGTTTGGTGCAACTTTGTAATTCCGTTTTATTAAAAAATATTTTCACTTTTTGAGATACAGCTGCTTTGTATCCTGTATCCGTCAGGTCAGCAGGACTGACGGGATCAGTGAAATGGGCCTTGCGCTAAATTATAATCTTAGATGTGATAGATTTGAGGTGGATCCTGCGTGTCACTGATCCTGTCAGTCCTGCTGACCTGACGGATACAGGATACAAAGCAGCTGTATCTCAAAAAGTGAAAATATTTTTTAATAAAATCAATCAATCACACACATACTAATATATATATATATATATATATATATATATATATATATATATATATAAAATTATGATATAAAGTTTTTAAATGTGTACATAACCTTGTGGCACTATATACAAGGGGGAGCGCTGTGTGCCACTATATACAAGGGGGATATATACAAGGGGAGTGCTGTGTGGCACTATATACAAGGGGGATATATACAAGGGGAGTGCTGTGTGGCACTATATACAAGGGGGAGCGCTGTGTGGCACTATATACAAGGGGGAGTGCTGTGTGGCACTATATACAAGGGGGAGCGCTGTGTGGCACTATATACAAGGGGGAGCGCTGTGTAGTGCTATCCACAGTGGTATGTGTGTGGCGCTCTTTATAGGGGGGGCTTTTTGGTGCTATTTACAAGAGGGGGAGGGCTGTATGGCACTATCTATATGGGGCTGTGTGTAACACTCTCTACGGGGGGATGTGTGATATATAGAGGGGGCTGTGTATGGCGATATCTATGGGGGTGTGTAATATCTACAGGGGCTGTGTGTGGCACTATGTACAGGGGGCTGTGTGTATGTGGTGTTTTACAGTGTGTGGTATTATTATATTCAGGCGCGCAGTGTTTTGTGCTATTATATTTAGGGGCACAGTATGTGGCACCATGATAACTTTATTTTCGTTTATAGGTGTGGAAATGTTGGAAAAGTGAGGAGACGTCTGAGTGGCAAATTCTGCAGAAATGAGTCATGGCCGGGAGAAGTCGTCATGAGCGCTGGACCGGATGGAGAAGAAAAGAGGAAAAAAACTACTAGAATCTGAGACGTCGTCACCTGTGAGTCACTAGATTTATAGAGAATCTGTCACCTCTCCTGACATGTTTATTATAGGAATCCTTGTATTTCACAAAAAGTCTTTCTGCAGTCCAGGACTGATAGACAATTCCCCTTGTCAGGAGGTTGTGTCCCTGCACAGTGTGATACTGTCAGTATGTAGGGACACCGCGCTGTGACAAGGGAAATCGTAACACTGTTAATGCTTGCCCAAAAAGGTAGTGTTAAAAATAGTTACGGCAGGGCGGCGGTGAGGAAGGGGGGCCCAAGTTTGGGTAACAGCCCAGGGCCCATGGTCTACTTAATCCGCCACTGCCCCGAACACATCGCTTAAAGTAGTGTTGTGCCCGGGGAGTCCTCTGAGAGCAGAGGAGCTCCCTCTGCTCCTCCGCTCTGAACTAATTCTGAAGCAGGGAGCTGATGGTTCCCTGCTACAGAATTAGTGGCTACTCCTTGAGCGTAATCCAGTTTGCTGATGATCTGGCTGGGCCAGAGGCATGGCCTAATAGATTGCCTGTCAGTTTTACACCGACAGGCAATAATGCTTTGGTATACTAAGTATACCAAAGCATTATATGTGCGATCAGCAGATCGCATGGTGAAGTCCCCTGGTGGGACTAAAAAAAAAAATGTAAAGCAGTTAGGCCCCCGGCTGCCATGGAAATCCAACGGCACCCCACTCCGATGATGCCGCTCTCGCTTCAATTCCAGCAGTTGGGGCAGGAGCCAGGCCGTGCTCCCTGCAGCTGATCGCACATATGTATCCACCCAATGAGAGCGACAGATATATCCGTCGCTATGCGGGAATTAACACCTGCTTGCGACGGATATATCCGATTGCACAGGTGGTATTATTATTGTCAGTGCATCATGATTTCTCACAGGTGTTTCCGCTATGGGTTATCCTTAAATCATGACCTGTTGGAAGCTCTTGTGGAAATGCTCTACCTAGCATTTTACACATACTGACCCCACAAGAGACACATGGTCTGACGAGGTTTCAAAAAAATTTGCTCTTGTTAATCTATCGTATAACTAAAGCATCAATTAAAACTTGGAGATAAATACATAAAATTAGAAATATAATTTGTTCCAATGTACATACCTGCTCAGATTGAGATTGCCAACAATCCACCCTGAGTTAACAGACACTTTTGCCAGAGCAGTTGTCGTCTAAGAAGGAATATGAAAATCATACTTAAGTCTCAAAAGAATAATTGTATTTTAAATTACATCCTTGTTAGCCACACGCCATGGTGTATCGTCCGGACACTTTACAATTGGAGGTGGCTGAGCATCCTGGTCTTTCACGGTTCAGAAACCAATTATATTGTTGATCAAACAATGTCTAGCAATAATAAGAAGAACCATTATTGGTATTCATAGCTTCCGAAGAATCGAAAAGACCCGAGTAGAAGATCCCCCGGGGGAAAAGGAAGATGTAAAGTAAAGCTGACCTGTTCTTAGATTTAAAGGCTATGTAAACCTTTGAACATTTTTTTTTTTAATAAAACAATGTATTTTGCCATTTTAAACAACTTTTTAATTGTTTTTTTATGAAAAAAATTTTTTTACTTTTTGAGATACAGCTGCTATGTATCCTGGATGCATAGAAGCTGTATCTTGCACTGAAACCCGAATCCGTCAGGTCAGCAGGACTGACGGCTTCGGTGACAGCTGGTCCTGCGTGTCTCTGACAGGATCCAGTTATTATTGATCACATCTAAGTTCATAGAACTTAGGATACTTAGAAGCTGTGTCTCAAAAAGTAAAAACATTTTTTGGATAAAAGTTTTAAATGCCATGATACATTGTATAATTAAAAAAACAAAAGTGTTCAAAGGTTTAAATAGCCTTTAAGGGTAAGATTTCAGGGGCTAGCAGGATTGTTCTTTTACTTTGAAAAACAAATGCCAAGATGGATATGGAGGTGGACATCCATCCATTTAACCATAAATCTCTATGACTGGTTACTGGAAACCAGTTTGCATATGCAGTAAAACCTTTATATGAAGACACATTTCCAAGACTATATGCATCTTGCTAAACATATATAGTCATCATAAAATACTCAATACAACTTCTGATGTCAGATCATATAACTCATAGTTCACAAGTGTAGTTTTAGTTAACAAGAGTCTTGGCTGTGTATAAGGGTGCGTTCACAGTTAGCGGCCACAGCACAAAACCGCTCTGCCATTTACAACCCATTTGAAATCTGAGTTGATTTGCGGTAACACTACACAACAACGCGTTTTTTGGCGGCGTCTTAGACACACTGTTGCCGTACTTTGGCTGCTACGTGTCACCTCAGCCTTACTGTTTAGAGCAGAGTTTCCCAACCTTTTCAGGCTCGAGGCACCGCTGGAAAAAAAAAATCTTCAGGGCACCCCTACCAAAAATTGTTTACATAACGACAAAAAATAGCTAAAACCAAGCACTACACTTTTAGGGTAAGTTCACACAGCATTTTTTTGTAAGGCAGGAAAAAAAATCTGACTCAAAATTCCTTTAGGAACTTTGAGGCAGATTTTGAATTGACGGCGTTGTTTGGCGTTTTTTTTTTTTTTGCGTGTTTTTTTGCTCACATTCTTTTTTAGCCGTTAAAGCTACTGCAAAAACTGCAGCCAAAAAAAGCACCAAACGAGCGTTGCAGGTTTTTTCTGCCTCCTATTAATTTCAATGGAAGATCAGAGGTGGAAACCACTCGAAGACCACCAGCCCCCCACTCACAGTAATATGACCATGGGCCCCTCACTCACAGTAAAATGACCATCAGCCCCCCACTCACAGTAAAATTACCATCAGCCCCCCCAATAAAGAGACCATAAGCCCCCCAGTAAAATAACCATCAGCCTCAGTCCCCCCCCCCAGTATAATGACCATCAGCCCCTCTAGTAAAGTGACCATCACAGACAGAAAGTGTGCTTACTCCTGGGGAAGGAATAAATAAGGAGGTATAGTAGGAGAGGACTACTACTCCCTGCGTGTCCAGGCTGTTATTATGTGATATCAGAGGACATTACAGGGAAGAGGTATAAGAGGAGAGAACTACAACTCCCAGCATGACCAGGCTGTTATTAAGGGATATGAGAGGACATTAGAGGGAAAAGGTATAAGAGGAGAGAACTACAACTTCCGGCATTCCCCTGGCTCCAGTTCTCACACAATTGCTAACAAACTATAAAAAAATACTTACCCTGCCCAGTGTTAATGGCTCCTCTCAGGAGTGGAAAGTGGTGGGCAATACTTGTAGCAAATGTGCGTGTCTCACGTCTGCTACAAGCATAGTTGGAGTAAGCGTCGGGGCGGAGCTTGTAGCAAAAAAAAAGAATGTATATTTTTTATTTATTTTTTTGCAGTGGATGAGCGGAGTGTCGCGGCACCCCTGAATGGTTCTCGCGGCACCCCGGTTGGGAACCACTGGTCTAGAGCAACAATAGAATTGTATAATTGGAGGGATATTTAACAATCATACAAATATCTGACTGCAACCTAAACATATTAATCTAGCAGTATTAAGAGCGTTAACCTACCAGGTTTAGAAGGAAGACAGGAGCCAGGGAGGAGTTTGGTAAGATGACATAAGCCTGAATATCTATTTTTGGTGAAACAGTCAAATTTCCAGGCTTGATGTCCAATAATGGAGCGGCGGTGGATGAAATATGCAGTTTCATCAGCATATCTGGGTACATCTTTGACAACTGAGACAAAAAAAAACATGATTGTGTAAAAGCATTTTTGTGTTGAGTCAATGTATTAAAAGAGGAACTGGTCACTTCTCCGGACATGTCTATTTTTTTTAGTAAATACTTGTATCCCCCATCAAATAAGATTTCTTCAACATACTTTCTTAGAACTCTGCATTGTGCGGTTCAACTGTTATTCCTCCTAGAAATTTATGAAGAAATTGACAACTGGGTGTTACCATTCCCCTTGTCAAAAGGGGTGTGTCCCTACACAGTCTAAGACTGTCAGCATAAATTGTACTGTCTCAGTTTGTGTAGGGACACACCCCCAACTGGTAACACCCAGTTGTTAATTTATTCCTAAATTATGGGAGGAATAACAAAAGAACAGCACAACGTAAAGTTCTAAGAAAAGATGTTCCGGAATTGTTATTTCATGGCGACTACAATTATTTACTCAAACAGACATGTCAGGAGAGGTGACATGTCCTCCTTACTAGATAAGGAAGACCTTTATAAAGGCTTTTTACCTGGGGGATCAGTACCCCAAATGAAGAGGTATTCAGTCGAATGTTGAAATCCTTAGGAATCTATGATTGGAAGAAAGCCATAACACAACACTTATAACAGAAAACAAATGTTATTTTATCGCCTTGTACTATATACACTAATAAATAGTTTACAACATACTTGGAATTGCATGTTAGTAGATGACCTGTTGTCAAGTGACCCTTTTAATAAAGGCTTAGGTAGCACTCTAGATGTCTACAACAAAACTGTCAATCTGTTATCACAATCATTTTCTACCTGTTGTATATGCTTATCTATTAGCTTTTCATGATAGATGATCCATAACTCTTTCGTTGTGGTGTGGGGTCATCAAAGAATTATCCACATTGAAAAAAAAGTGTTCCAAAAATCATACAATCAATAAATATATATATATATATATATATATATATATATATATATATATATATATATATATATATGACGATAATCTGTTTTAATCATATCCATTCAAGCATTATGATTACATTTAAAAATAGCAATATCCACCTGCTAAAAGAAAGGTGCCCACTACAATCTTCTGAGCATTGTTCCCCTTTGGTTTATAGCTCCAAGATTTCTGTATACCTCTGAGCTTTACTATCAGGCTCTCGTTTGATGTCAATCAGAATAATAGTTTATCAGAACATCAGCCATGATGAACAGACAGAACATGGCATTTCTTGGCTTAAGTCCTTGCTCAGAAGAGCTCACCCCCAAACCTCTCCTAGGCTATCAGTGTAAATTTATGTTGCTCTTGACATACCATCTTGTCAGTCATGTTGAAGATGAGTTTTCCAGCTGAATAATAGACAAAACCAGCCGTGTTAAACAAATAATCAGAGACTCCGAAGTAAACCATGAGGCTATGGTCAACAGGTAAGGTCAGGTTTGGTGGTGAGAAAGGAGGAGGAGTGCGTTGAGACAGCTCAAAAAATTCCCCCTGTGGAGACATGCGGTGGTAAAATATTATAAGTTAGTCATAGCATATGAGTATGTGTACTAAGTGCACATAGAGTATTAATATATATACTACTGGGACATACAGTACATCACGTTTGTACCTAACATACAAATTCCTGCGTTAAACATATACTATATGGACAAAAATATTACAACAACTGCAGTCAGCATAAATAATTCCCTTCCTTTCGCCCCCCAATCAGGATATTGGGGGTCTGTGAGAAGGGTGTATTGCACCCACTAGATTAATCTCTCTTGATTTATCTGTAATACCAGTTTGCCATTGTTAATGCATATTTCTGGAACAGTGACTGGAAGAACTCACCTTTAGTTGCAGATCCACACAATCCGCTGTCACTGGTGGCGGACCAGTCAGGGAGTAGTCAATAGCAGCAACACTGTCAATCTTTGCGGTTACTTAAAAAAAGATAAATGTTACTCTACTGTGCATCAAAACTTTTCAAACTATATCTCATTCATGAGGACAATAGATTCATTCTAATAGCGCTGACCTTGTAGCCAGGGTCACCGAGAAGTACTGCAGGTATTACCCAATATTACACACTTTATTTCCTTTTTATGATTTTATAATGTAAATGAAGGGAACCCCTAAGGGTATGTTCACACGGCAGCGTCCGTTACGGCTGAAATTACGGTGCTGTTTTCAGGAGAAAACAGCACCGTAATTTCAGCCGTAATGGCATGTTTAGGCGTGTTTCGCAGCATCCATTACGGACGTAATTGGAGCTGTTTTTCCATGGAGTCCATGGAAAACGGCTCCATTTACGTCTGAAGAAATGACAGGCACTTCTTTGACGCGGGCGTCTTTTTTACGCGCCGCCTTTTGACAGCGGCGCGTAAAACAAATGACCGTCGGCACAGAACATTGTAAGACCCATTCAAATGAATGGGCAGATGTTTGCCGACGCTTTTGAGCCGCATTTTCGGACGTAATTCGGGGCTAAAACGCCCGAATTACGTCCGTAAATAGTGTGTGTGAACCCAGCCTTAAGCTTATGGGTATGGCCGGCTCCCCTTGAGATGGTCAGCCTACCTGGTAAGGTTTGCAGTAGTGGTTCCAATTTGCTGGTAATTGCATTACTAACCAGAGGACAGATCTAATGGGATAAACAGACAAAACTATGTAAAGTACTGCAATATTCCTTGTTTATTAGATGGTGACAACACACATACCGATGAGGTATTATTTAGCGTTATCTATGGTAGATTAATAATTGCCAGAGCCAAGATCAACATCCAGTCTGGCACTCAGATCTGAAGTCCATTAATAATTTATTATGTAGTCAGTGTCAGGCTTAGGTTCCTTTGGCCCACCAGAAGAAATGATTATGAGGGCCCATCCTCTATCCATACCGAACACATGTACGTCCACATTTATTTGCATTGTACTCTTTATTATTACCATTGCACACACAGGACATATCATCAATAAGGTCTAATAGGTTATTTATGAACCAGCCCATAAGAAATAGACCCTAGTGGCAAGTGATCGGCACAAAGTCTGCTCTAAATGGAGATTGCTTCTGCTGGAGCTTTGCTGCCGGTTGTGTTAGAGCTTTAGTACTCTGGTGAATCAGTCCAACCCCGTATGTAGATCTCTTCAAAATAGGGTCAACTGTGTGTACATTAATGTAGATGGTTTTACATTTTGGCATTTAATTTTGTGAATATAAAGCCTTCTCACCCCTTTCCATTCCCCTTCCCCTTATTTCCCTACTGTCCCCTTTTTATATTCCTGAGGTCGGTATATAATCGCAAGCTGTTATTAAAGGATTACAATAGACAAGGCATTGTCCTCTCCTAAAAGCTATGCTATTTAAATTTTATGCCATTTGGCTAGGAGAAACACGGGAAAAATACACCGCACTCATAGATATTCATATTCATGAGGGGAGTGCCGTCCCGCTTTCCCTGCCCATCAGGCCCGTGATTGACAGGTTACTGTGTATACGTGTACACACTGCAGCCAGTTAGTCACCACAGAGAGGGGTGGGGGGAGGTGGAGAGACGTGGAGGGGACACGCACTCCCCTCATAAATAACTAGTTTGGTGTACTCTTTCCATGATCCTATTAGCCAAACAGCACACATTTTTTGTGCGTTTTTTACTACTAGAAATGTGGACCTGTAGCTGTGTTATGCTGCCCTTATATAGGGCAGCATGTTAAGCTGACAGATCCGCTTTAAACGGGTTGACCACATTATTTAATCTAGTTTTTTTATGGTCCTCCAAAAATAAGCTGATCACAGGTTATCCCACTGTTGGTACCCCTAGTGATCAGCTCTAATCTGCAACAGAACCCACAAGCAAGTGTTCAGTTACCTTGCAGCTCCACCACAGGTCAAAATAAAGCATTACATGGTGTCTATTGGAATCAATGGGCCGGTTTTTGTTATGCAATTGAATGTTGGGTCCTCCAGAGAGAGAAATGCTCTTAGTAGCCGCTCCGGGTAATTGATGGAGTTCTTGTATGTCTTAATGGGCTATTGGAAAATGTTTTGTTTTTTTAAACCAGACATCCCCTTTAAGGTAATTTTATTAGTAATGTTTGAAATGATGAAATGATTCTCTAGCCCTTCCAAGCTTTTTCCATTACTACTTGGCTAGCCAAGTGGTGAATGCTCATTGGCGGCTCTCCTCCTCTGATTATAATCCAGCGGTGTGCCTAGAACAGAATTGTAAGTCCTGGCCAGAGCCTACTAGTCACAAAGAAGGTGTGGTATGTCGCTTTTTATATTACTCTGAAGAGGAAGCTAAATGATCACCACATATTCCTCTAAGGCTTCCTCACATCTTCCTCAGCCGAAGAGCCTACTGGGCTTCCGCTTTTGGAGGTTGCATAGAATTACCACTCTCTCAGACATAGTTGATGGGGACTTTTTCTGTACGTTCCAACATTTGCAAATTACTTTTTATCTACCAGATCACTCCATATTCCAGTATTATCAATTGAACCATGCCTTTGGGCACAGTTTCATGGTTTGGCTGTCACAATTTACACCTGCTGGACAGTCTAGCACAAAATTCTAACCTGGTTAAAACAAATCAAATTTTTATAGATACCTGATGTGTACCTGTGCTCCTTTAAAGGAAAGGTCCATTCATAAATGGTAGAGTGACATACCTGACTTGACCAGGGATGATTATGGTGACCTTTTAGACAGCTCTGGTCCCCCCTTATTAGTGCCCGGGATAGGTTAGTACAGGTTTAATTCATTCCCAGAATTTACTATACTCCCCCTATCATCTCTACACAATGGTTAGATTGGCCTTGGCAGATTGCCCGAGGTGTGTGCTTGCCCCTGGTGAGATGTTGCAAATTTTTGGGGAATGTGGGGTACTTCAAGATTACTGGCGTGATGTTCTTGCATTTATGGAGTCTTATCTAGGTACCCCAGGGAATATGCACCCTAAGGTCTGTCTCTTGTGGATGAGCTCCCTCTTACTGTTGCTACTATATCATTGTAATCCTCTGTTTATTGCCCTGACTCCCTTATTTTCCTTCCCCTATATGCCAATGTTGCTCCCGCATTGGGGAGCTTTTATGGTATTCTGTCTATAATGATAGGAGATGTTGTACACCTCAAAGACAAAATGTATCACTCGCTTTTTCCTCGTGTGCACATGCTTTATTATACTGCTATTTTCTCATGATATTCACTGTACAGTTTTTGATTTGTTAAATAAACCTTCCTTAAAAAAAAACAATATTTCTATTCACCTGATTCTCTATAGCTTTTCTTAATGCCTTGTCAACATTGTGGCGGAAGAGGTCAACCAACCAACTGCAACAGAACAAGAAATATAAGCTTCATATTAATGTGTAAGAAATGTAGTATCTCAGACGACTACAGGACAATCATCCTGATAAATAAATGCATTAACTATATAAGATAAGCTCAGAGCAGTAATGATTGCAGTATTTTTAGACATGCCCATCAATTGTATAGATTTTGGTATTGTATGGTTACAATATTCTGTGGATGCTGTGAAAATAAAAATGTTCAACGCACCTTAATTTCCCAGACACATGGATCTTGACATCTGAGATGTGGTTGCTGCAGTCAGAGAGAGCAATTGTTGGTTTTCCTGCCGTGTCACTTCCTACCTTCAGCCCCACAGATATACTGAGTCCTTCCACCTTCAGATCAAATCTACCTTTTGTGGATCTAATGATAAAACGATTACATTTAAGAGGCCTGTTCCTAAACTCCAAATATCAACCATTTAGATCCAGGCAGTCAATGGAAAAAATGGAAACATCCAAGAAGATTGGTACAGAGATTAGAGAGCAACTTTCCACTGTCCACCAGGGACTTTCTAAGAAACTAAACCACTTACCAACAGGGACTTTTTCTGGACAGCAAACCACTGGATATAAGAAACAGATTGGGACCCTAAACTACTGTGAGACAGGCCACTAAACCAAAGGACACCAGGGTTCTACTGGGCACCAAAACACTCAAGACCAGGGATTTTTGGGGCACTAGATGATAAATAGACAGACAGACAGACAGACAGATAGTTGCCGTGATGTTTCATTTTCTTACGAACGCAGTGCCTTTACTTTCCAGTTTCCTTTAATCTCTATGAAGGCTCCAGAGATTGACAGCTTTAAGCCAACATTGGGTACCGGGCTGATTTGTGAGCTGGGTAGCTGGAAGTTTTGAATAGTCATGCTGTAATTAAATAATATTCTAAATTAATTATATGCTCATTTTCTTATGACCTCACGAAAAATTAATAATGGCTGCCATCATAGGGACATTGTTTAAGTCACTGTTATGATCAGAGGTAACTTATATTAAGCAAAGCAAAATCTGTGACATACAGTAGCCCCCACCTACTATATATCCTTTATAATAATGGTATCTTATTATATGTGACTTCTACCTCTGCACCCTCTATAGCTGCGCTCCTGTTTATGGTGACATTGGCTGCCACTGTTTTGGGAGTATCGTGGTTGCCCCTATTTTGAGGGCAAGTGCCTGTCATGAGTGCACTGTCGCTATCACTATTATTGGGGCACTGTGATTGTACGTGTTAATAGGCCACTGTGATAGTTATATAGGTATTATGTCACTGTTTTCGGGTCACTGTTTTCGGGTCACTGTGACTGTCACTGTTTTGGAGGTATTGTGGACGTCACTATTATCATTTACACTGCTGTGTGGTAATTTATATGGGGGGCATTGTGACTGGCATTGTAAGAGGGCACTGACCTGATCAGAGTATTTGGGGGTGGGCTTCATGTATGAAGACTTTGCTGCTACGCATTTCCCTTTTCTCTGGAATAATTTTTTAGTAGGCAAGTATTAAACATGATGACATTTGGGCACACATGTTGGTTATCTATATGTATACAGGCTATATGGTGATGTTTTAGGGTAAACCTTTGGCGTTTGCACAGGGTGCATCAGCCAGCCTCGCAGAAGAAGGCACTACCAAAACTTGGCACTCGTCGATTGTGACCACCACAAATCTTAATATTATTTTTATAGCAGTTTTATTTAGATATTGCATACAACTCTTATCAGATTACTTCATACTGTATATGGTGCTGTATGTTGGAATTATTTGAGCACTGTATGGTGATATTTACTTTGGCATTGTGTGCCACTGCTAGTTAGTCACTGTACAGTATATTATTTTTGAGGTGTGTGGTGGAGGCAGCAATGTATAGGACTGTTATTTATGCAACTGTATGGAAGTGTTTTTTGGCCAAACTTACGGCGCTGTTATTTGGGCACCATAATGTAAGGTGCTTATAATTAGACACTGTATGGTATAGTAATGGTTGTACAATGTATGACAGTACACCACATGGGGGCAAAAACAGAGCGTACCACATAGGACACCTTCCAATGTAAGGGCAGCCTTGGTCCAATATATAGGATATTTTCCAGTTCTGTAGGACTCATGCAGAAGGCTAAAGCCTGCTTACCTGTTGAAACTGTATTTGACTTTTCCCACATGGGTATGAGCAGAGCCTGAGAAATCTGGAAGATGAACCTTAGCAAGTTCCTGTTGCAAAGCACTCATTCCCTCCTGCCGTGCTGAGAGAACAAAGTGATGATATACAGTGTATAGGGGAATGCAAAGACCAAAAATATATTTTTCTTTACCAGCTAAATGTGGTTATGAATAAAAACCATAAAAACTAGAGAAAATAAAACCAATAGTTTTACCAAACTAGCTATATTGCAGAAGACATCATGTGGCAAGTATGTGATTGGATGGTATTGGCACCACTTTTTATAAATGACTCAGATTCTCTATTGTTTGCAAATCGTTCGGGACCACAAAGCATTGAGGTTTATGTGGGTGTGCAAAACAAGAGGAGTTTCTATGCAGTTTTGGTAACGTTCCTGGGTGGAACAGGGGAAGGTTTTGAAATGTCTCACAATTTGAAATATAATGTTAGGAGGTGTGGGGCAGGGACAACTAAGGTTGATCCATCAGTGTAAGAAAACTTTGTATGTTAGGGAACTTCTTTATCAGCAATTCCCTAATATATGTATATATACAGTTAGGTCCAGAATTATTTGGACAGTGACACAAGTTTTGGCATTTTAGCAGTTTACCAAAACATATTGAATATACAGTTATATAATGAATATGTGCTTAAAGTGCAGACTCTCAGCTTTAATTTGAGGGTATTCACATCCTAATTTGAGGAAGGGTTTAGGAATGACTGCTCTTTAATATGTAGCTGCATCTCTTTTTCAAGGGACCAAAGGTAATTGAACAATTATCTCAAAAGCTATTTAATGGGCTGCATGGGCTATTCCCTCGATAATCCATCATCAATTAAGCAGGTAAAAGGTCTGGAGTTGATTCCATGGGTGGCATTTGCATTTGGAAGCTGTTGCTGTGAACCCTCAACATGAGGTCAAAGGAGGTCTCAATGCAAGTGAAACAGACCATCGTTAGGCTGAAAAAAAAGAAGAAATCCATCAGAGAGATAGCACAAATTTTAGGAGTGGCCAAATCAACAGTTTGGTACATTCTTGAAAAAAAAAAAGAGCGCACAGGTGATCTCGTGAATTCCAAAAGGCCTGGACGTCCACGGCAGACAACAGTGGTGGATGATCGCAGAATCCTTTCCATGGTAGAGAAAAACCGCTTCACAGCATCTACCCAAGTGAAGAACACTCTCCTGGAAGTAGGTGTATCAGTATCTAAGTCTGCCATAAAGAGAAGACTTCATGAGAGAAAATACAGAGGGTTCACCACAAGGTGCAAACCATTAATCAGCCTCAAAAATAGAAAGGCCAGATTAGACTTTGCCAAACAACATGTAAAGAAGCCGCCCAGTTCTGGAACAGCATGAAAATAAGATCAACCTGTACCAGAATGATGGGAGGAAGAAAGTATGGAGAAGGCTTGGAACGGCTCACTCATGATCCAAAGCACACCACATCCTCTGTAAAACATGGTGGAGGCAGTGTGATGGCATGGTGGGGGCAGTGTGATGGCATGGTGGGGGCAGTGTGATGGCATGGAGGAGGCAGTGTGATGGCATGGGCATGCATAGCTGCCAAAGGCACTGGGTCACTAGTGTTTATTGATGAAGTGACTGAAGACAGAAGCAGCCGGATTAATTCTGAAGTGTTCAGGGATTTACTTTCTGCTCAGATTCAACCAAATGCAGCAAGGTTGATTGGACGTCGCTTCACAGGACAGATGGACAATGACCCAAAACATACTGCGAAAGCAACCCAGGAGTTTTTTAAGGCAAAGAAGTGGAATATTCTGCAATGGCCGAGTCAATCACCAGATCTCAACCCGATCGAGCTGCATTTCACTTGCTTAAGACAAAACTTAAGGCAGAAAGACCCACAAACAAGCAACAACTGAAGACGCTGCAGTAAAGGCAAAGCATCACAAAGGAGGAAACCCAGCGTTTGGTGATGTCCATGGGCAAAGGATTCTCTACAAAGTATTAAAAAAAAAAAACATTTTATTTATTGTAATGTTAATTTGTCCAATTAATTTTGAGCTCCTGAAATGAGGAGTCTGTGTAGAAAAATGGTTGCAATTCCTAAACGTTTCACAAGATATTTTTGTTCAACCCCTTGAATTAAACCTGAAAGTCTACACTTCAATTGCATCTCAGTGATTTAATTTAAAATCCAATGTGCTGGCACGCAGAGCCCAAATCATGAAGATTGTGTCACTGTCCAAATAATTCTGGACCTAACTGTATATTACCTGAATATCTCCATAAGGCTGCGTTCACACATTGCTGTTTTTTATTCCAAAGAAGAAAAATCTTGCGACACTAAATACCTGGTAAAAATTTGGTATATTTCTACTATCTAAAATGAGCATGACGGACACAGATACACTCCCATGGGCAATGGCCAATTCACATGTACACACACTTCTTGGCCTATTGCTGTATTGTTGTAGTTTAAACTATGATGTGTGAATGCAGCCCTAACAATTGTAGAAGAGAGCAGCTGCAAGGACATCAAATTCTGTGCACCTGCTCATCCCAGAACCATCAACAGAAAAAGTGTTTGGTCACTTGCAAACTGTGGTAAATTCATGGGATTCCCTTGACCGCAATGTTTCTTTATGGGAAACAAGTTTGCTTGATAGGCCATCAATGTTAAAGTCCTAAGGCACCCTTTAAGCTTTGCGCATTTAAAAACAAAAAAACAAAATAATAATAACTTTATTTGATTTACATATCTGATACTGAATTGTGCTGTATCAGATCCTAAAGATAAAGAATGTTCCCTGGCAACCAAAGCTTTACCAAGAGTGTATGCCCTAAGGATAACCCATTTGGTCAGCTATAACCTAATGTCCTGTCCCAGTTTACATTGGGAAATACTTCTAGGAGGAAGCTGTATCGCATTTTGCAATAATGAACTTTTTACTTTTTATTGCTTTTTTGCAAAATAGTTCACATGAGATGATGCTTGGAAATTTAAGGGGATTTCCCAACTATTTGATTAGAGAACTATATGATAATTGAAGCTAAGTGTAATAATAATATGCGCACATTTTATATACATTTCACCACTGCCAGCTGGAGAATACCAATAAAGCCTACTCGCAATTTTTCAACCAGTTTTGTTTATTGCTTCAATGCGTCTAAATTAAAAATTAAGCAACTTTGCAAATAGTCTTTAATGCTGTATTGCGCATACAGCTCCCATGCAGACCTATTAGTTTCCATGGTTACAGACTGCAAACATATCTTGTGTAGTCTGATCCTGCAGTTATGTGTTACTCCAATCTGTCTGCCCCCTTTTCTTGTTAATCTTCTGTCTAAGACTTACTTTCTATCAGCGTAACATGTCCTAATAATGTTTATAACAGGACATCTCTACAATTTATTTTGTGTTTGGCTCTGTTCACTTGCATTAAAGGACTTGCCCCGAGATTGACATTTATCACCTATCCATAGAACAGGTGATAAATGTTATATCGCTGGTGGCCTCAATGATCACTATAACCTCCTGAGATTACATTTCAGCATTACTCACTTATCCCCGATGTAACGCTGAATCCGCGGGCAGACTTCTACGGTTAGTTAGAGGGATTTGTTTTCCCTGTGCGCGCCGTAAACTTCAACTCCCATCATGCAATTCGTTCCTCTGTCTGTTGTGTATCCCTGTTCGCCAGCTCAAGTTAAGTTGATTTGCAGATGTTTACGCTGTGCATTGACGGAGCTCTGTGATACCCAGCAGTGACGGTAAATTATAAAATTCCCCATATGTACAGTTCACAATCATTCTGAGCCCCCTTCCTTTACTTCAGCAGGGAACGTACAGCACCATCCCTTATAGCGGTCACATGGGATGATGATGTACTGGCCCTGCTGATGCTAGTTGTCACGTGAGCCAATGATGCGCTAACACCACTGAACGGGAGACCAATCTCGGTCACATAGGCATGTGTCGGTGCGTCATCAGTGCAACTAGACAAATAGCAGAGAAGGGAAGCAGCACCACTCCATATGTTGGGAAAAATCAAGTGATTTTATTCCAGAGATGAAACTATAGCTTAGTGGGGCTGAAACTATAGCTTAGTGGTTAGAGCATCGCCTTTCAGTGCTGGGGTTTAAAGTTCAAATCCCACCTTAAAGGAACAGTGTCATCACAAATAATTTTTTTATATGTTAAAGATGTTAGTGCTTTAATAAAAACGTTTATTTTCATTTGTGTGTTTGTGTTTTACTGTTTCTTATTTTTTACACTTTTTCTTCCCTATGGGGGCTGCCATTTTTTGTTCCATTTCTGTGTGTGTCAATTAACGACACACACAGACATGGAACATGGCAGCCACAGTCCCATAGGGACTGCGAACGGCTCCCGTCCCATTGACTGCCGTGTACGGCGTCTGTGTGGGAACTGCGCATGCGCCGCTCCCACACAGTCCTATTCGAAATTGGCGCCGTCCGGCGCCATTTTCCTGTGGACCGGAAGTCGCGGCCGGACAGTAATATTACTACTTCCGGTCGCGGCTTCCGGACTTGTGCACATGGAACAGCGGCAGCAAAGGGAGCGGACGGGCCGGAGGGAGCCGTGGCGGCAGGAGCAGGTAAGAGATTTCAATGTATGTTAGTGTTTGTGTGTGTTTACTACTGTATGTAAACCTACTACACTGTGGGTTACCTCAAAAAATGGCGACACACAGTGTAGGAGGTTAAACCTTTCAAACCCCTCGTTTATCCCGGCACTAGCCAGGATAAAGGAGGGGGGGATGCTGAGAGCTCACTAGAGCGAGGGCTTTTAACCCAATGTTGCAATGCTGCAATTTTGGGAACAGCTCCATCTAGTGACCAAAAATGGGTAGTATTATAAATTAGAAATAATTTATAATATTACATGGACTCGTGCAAAAAAATAAAAAAAATTTGAACAATGTTTAATCACCCACACACTAAATGTTTAATTTTTTAAAAAAAAACATGTTTTTCTGGCAACACATTCCCTTTAACAACGTCTCTTCAATTTATGAGGCTTTCCTGCTTGTGCTCTTTTTAAAGGGGCAATACACGACAAAAAAAGGGCATTTAAAAAATACAAATCTGAGGGTACAGCTGTAGCCTTTGTAAAATATAAAGAGCTTAATAAAATCTGTAAAAATGTAATAAAATTAGCAAAAATACAAAATGAAAGGCAGGTGGCCAAGGATAGTAAAACAAATCCCAAAAAAATTCTTCAAGTATATAAATGCTAAAAAGCCAAGTTCTGAACATGTAGGACCCCTAGATAATGGTAATGGGGAGTTGATCACTGGGGATCAAGAGAAGGCAGAGTTACTAAATGGGTTCTTTAGCTCTGTGTACACAACAGAAGAAAGAGCAGCTGATGTAGCCGCTGCCGGTGCTGTTAATATATCAGTTGATATACTGAATTGGATGAATGTAGATATGGTCCAAGCTAAATAAAATAAAATAAATGTGCACAAGGCCCCGGCACCAGATGGGTTACACCCTAGAATTCTTAAAGAGCTTAGTTCAGTTATTTCTGTCCCCCTCTTCATAATATTCAGAGAATCTCTAGTGACTGGTATAGTGCCAAGGGACTGGCGCAGCGCAAATGTGGTGCCTATTTTCAAAAAGGGCTGTAGGTCTTCCCCGGGTAATTATAGACCAGTAAGCTTAACATCCATAGTGGGGAAAATGTTTGAGGGGCTATTGAGGGACTATATACAGGATTATGTGACAATAAATAGTATTATAAGTGACAGCCAGCACGGTTTTACTAAGGACAGAAGTTGTCAAACCAAACTAATCTGTTTTTATGAAGAGGTGAGCAGAAGTCTAGACAGAGGGGCCGCTGTGGATTTAGTGTTTTTGGACTTTGCAAAGGCATTTGACACTATCCCCCATAGACGCCTAATGCGTAAATTAAGGACTATAGGTTTAGAAAATATAGTTTGTAATTGGATTGAGAATTGGCTCAAGGACCGTATCCAGAGAGTTGTGGTCAATGATTCCTACTCTGAATGGTCCCCGGTAATAAGTGGTGTACCCCAGGGTTCAGTGCTGGGGCCACTATTATTCAACTTATTTATTAATGATATAGAGGATGGGATTAATAGCACTATTTCTATTTTTGACACCAAGCTATGTAATATAGTTCAGTCTATGGAAGATGTTCATGAATTGCAGGCAGATTTAAACAAACTAAGTGTTTGGGCGTCCACTTGGCAGATGAAGTTTAATGTAGATAAATGTAAAGTTATGCATCTGGGTACCAACAACCTGCATGCATCATATGTCCTAGGGGGAGCTACACTGGCGGATTCACTTGTTGAGAAGGATCTGGGTGTTCTTGTAAATCATAAACTCAATAACAGCATGCAGTGTCAATCAGCTGCTTCAAAGGCCAGCAGGATATTGTCGTGTATTAAAAGAGGCATGCACTCACGGGACAGGGATGTAATATTGCCACTTTACAAAGCATTAGTGAGGCCTCATCTAGAATATGCAGTTCAGTTCTGGGCTCCAGTTCATAGAAAGGATGCCCTGGAGTTGGAAAAAATACAAAGAAGAGCAACGAAGCTAATTAGGGGCATGGAGAATTTAAGTTATGAGGAAAGATTGAAAGAATTAAACCTATTTAGCCTTGAAAAAAGACGACTAAGGGGGGACATGATTAACTTATATAAATATATGAATGGCACATACAAAAAATATGGTGAAATCCTGTTCCTTGTAAAACCCCCTCAAAAAACAAGGGGGCACTCCCTCCGTCTGGAGAAAAAAAGGTTCAAGCTGCAGAGGCGACAAGGCTTCTTTACTGTGAGAACTGTGAATCTATGGAATAGCCTACCGCAGGAGCTGGTCACAGCAGGGACAGTAGATGGCTTTAAAAAAGGGTTAGATAATTTCCTAGAACAAAAAAATATTAGCTCCTATGTGTAGAAATTGTTCCTTCCCTTTTCCCGTCCCTTGGTTGAACTTGATGGACATGTGTCTTTTTTCAGCCGTACTAACTATGTAACTATGTAACTATGTAAAAGATGCAACGTTTCGGCTAACATTAAGCCTTTTTCCTCTAGGAAAGCGCGCACCAGGATTTAACTTACTCTTTAGTCTGGAGTGCTGTTCTAATCTATGTTTTCTCCATCATTGCGACTAGAACTACATAATTTCTGGCGCTCCATGGGGTTTATGGGAAAAGTAGGAAACTGCACAAGAAGGAAATTATAACTATATTGGTAAGTGTGGTATATTTGAACGTTTAGTGCAGTCGGAGATAGTTTTTACATTCCGGATAACCCCTTTTATACTACATTTCCCCTGCAGTGGCCACAGCACTGTAAATGCCTGGCTGGCCATGGCTCCCCTGGCAAAGTTAACAGTTTGCCTGGGGTTTCAGGATCTGGATTGCATGTGGTAAAACGCCCCTTTAATTGCACCATGGTATTTAGTTATTATGTTATTGTTCAGATATTTGTATGAATTCAATAACATTTTTTAAAGAAACCGTTGGCAATTCTTGTCATCAGACACAACATTAACAGTTTAACTGAACTCCTATAATGTAATTGGACAGTGAGTTTTTCCTTCTTCAGATAAGTATATAGTGCTTGGTGTTAATGACCTATCCACCCAGACCCCACACCGATCCGACACTCCGGCTGCCTCCGTGTTTGGAACGGTATGCAGTAGTTGGAGCTGGAAGCAGATGGCTCTGGCCACTGCATAGCAGCCGTTCGACAGAACTGCAGCTCTGCTCCTATTCACTTGGATAAATTAAAAAAAAGGCTGCCTGCCGGCAGAAATAAGCCCTGTTTTCCAACCATTATTAAAGAGTAAAAATAAAAAAGTCTTTATTCAATTTGCAACAAGGACAGACTACATGAAATTTAAAAGTTAATGTCCATTTCTGACAGCAATTAGCACAGTGCCAGACGTAAGAGCTCTGTCTAGAAAGGGTTAAGTACCACAACCACAGAGCGCTACATGCAGTTAGTTATTAGTTAGATTCAAAGGTGTCAATAGGACAATTATTAAAATAAAGGTAGAAGCCCCCCCCCGACATGTTTCGCTACGATGTAGCGTCCTCAGGGGTATCGGGGCCAATGACAGCGAGCGGCGGTGTCAGTCTCATTAAGTATTCACTGCAACTAGCTGAACATGTGTCCACAATCAGTCGATAGCCTATCCAAGGAGGAATAGAGGACCGAGCCTCCTCCTCCGTTGATTGACAGATTCTGCCACCAATCACTTACTAGTTAGATGCCACCAATGAACAGCACTCAAGTGCACAAGCACACCAGGCTGCTTGATGGTAATCGCTGTACATATAATTATAACATTACTATAATACAAGAAAGAGGTCACCGATGAGTTTATAGATAAGTGCACAGAGGCACAAAGTGAGAAAAGTGATGGGATAGTAACGAATGTGATTAGTAATAGTACCATTCTAGGTACAAACGCTGTGCCCTGATTAAAGACGATATCATAGTTGCTGTGAGCGGCACAACAATATTACTATGATCTAAATAAGTTATTAGTGGGCTTATAGATTAATACGTTTATAGGGTAGAAAGACATAATAGGCAGAGTTATCATGGA
The DNA here is from genome assembly GCF_050947455.1 of Rhinoderma darwinii. Taxonomy (NCBI): domain Eukaryota; kingdom Metazoa; phylum Chordata; class Amphibia; order Anura; family Rhinodermatidae; genus Rhinoderma; species Rhinoderma darwinii. The sequence continues at coordinate 40,739,177 of NC_134699.1, read as the reverse complement.
CACTGTAGATAAGTGTACGAGTCTACACACGGAGACAGACACACTGGTGTACTGGCATGACTGAATCAGAATGCCGTATATGCCGGACAGCAAGGTAATCGCTATACACAGTATCGGGACACTGCTATTATGCAAAAAATAAATAAAAAAAAAAAAAAAAAGGTTTACTGGAGAGTTTGTAAAACGGTGCACAAACGCACAATGTGAACAGAGTGAAACAATAATAATACAATTTTATAAAAAAAAAAAAAAAAAAAAAGGTTTACTAGAGAGTTTGTAAAACGGTGCACAAACGCACAATGTGAACAGAGTGATACAATAATAATACTATTTAACACACTGGCGCTGTGAGGTGATTAAAGGTGATGTTACAATTACTGTAAGCAGCACAAAAGATGTTACTGTGATCTGGGAAGGTTATCAGTGGACTAATAGATCAATGCGCTAATAAACTAGGGTAAATCAAAATGAGCAGATTCATGATAGGCATTGCAAATTAGTATACAAGTATACACGCTGAAATACCAGAGATATACGCGCAAAGGTGTAACAGAACGGCATAGTAAGAATGCCATTTATGTCAGACAGCGATATAAGTAGTATACAGAATAATACAAAAATATCTATGGATAGATAAAAGGTATGAGATATTACACTCATCGGGCTTAGTAGAGACCAAGCATTCAGAGTCAGTTGCTATCAAAGTGACTCATAAAGAAACGCAGTGAGTTATAATTGATCAAAATATTCAAACCGCCGCTATGTCGCTTACCAAGCTGTAGCCTGGGGGTACCTGAAGCAAATACTAAGTATGATTGATAGTAGTATATTCATATAAGAAATGTGGATAGTAAGGCAGATTATAAAGAGTTTAATGACTACATTGTCAGTACAGTACCAGAATAATCACACAAACTGAAGTATAGTTTGTGTATTCACTTGGATAGGAGCAGAGCTGCTGTACTGTAGGTCATCTACTATTCTTTGACCGGAAGCCATCTGCTTCCAGCAATATTGTACGGTACCCAGAGGCAAGCGGATTGTCGGATCCGTGTGGGGTCCGGATGTCGGCCACGCACCGACCATATACTGATGACCTATCCACCGGATAGGTCATCAGTAAGTGGAAAACCCCTTTAAGACAGGGATTGAGCCAGAATGGAATACTTTGAGATTTCAGCTCTGAAGCCTGCAGAGATGTGAATGCAGTTCTGGACATAATACGAGCTGTAACTCAGGACCAGTATAAGAATACAATGTATTTATAAATTTACTTTGCATTATGTAGCCGTGTGTGTTAATCCTTGTCTATTTATTATGTCTGTTCTAATATCACAGTAGCCCTGCTATTACTGATAATGGACAGTGGAATACAAAATAGCAAACTACCAAAAATGACTGCAGAAATATAAAATCACACCATATCACAAAAATACAACCTGATAATAGAGGATTTAACAAAGGTCTTATTGGTTATAGCACGAATAGAAGTAATGCACTCCCCCTCTCAATATAAAGATTAAATGGAGGATCTGCATGCATACATTATAATGCTCAAAGTGCATATGTCGATGACAATTTAGGGAATTGCTTTGTATATTTGTAAGTAAGACCTATTCTCAACTCCCAGAGAAAATCATTTAACATAGTTTTACACTGTTCCAACATAAATGAAGAATTGCTTTTCTTCATCAAAACCTTCACACAGATTAATAACCTCCATTCCTTGTATAAATTTGCTGTACAACATACCATAATCCAGCCCTTTCTGCGTGAGTCTCACCACAAAGCCGGGGTTCATAGCACCCGCTGCTTTCAGACATAGAACCAGAGAAAGAAGTAGGGGTGTTACATAGAAGAACACCATATCTGCAGGCTTAGGTGCTATCCCTCTGTTCCTTAAACTGTGGTAATCGCAGTCATCATATTTATACAGCACTTGAAGGGAAACAAACAAGGAAGTAAGAAAGAAAGAAAGAAAGAGAATGAGGAAGTGTAAGATCAATGCACCCGTGAGTCACGCAGAGGATGAAGAGATTCTCTTTAACTGACTTTCTATGGTCAAGGAGGACAGAGCACCACGGAGACTCTTTAGCAGTGTAAAAAAGTTGCTGTAGATTTATTCAGAGAGGTACATAAAAAAAAAAGTGCATACAGAGCTGCAACGTTTTGGTAGGCAAACCCACCTTTGTCAAGCATGCAGGTGATTGTACATAGTGGCTTTATATACCCCACCCCCTACATCCAGCACTCACAACACATGTGCGGATGAGTCACCATTAAGATCTTAGCAACCCCAGTAAACATCCCATCCACTGGTGTATGCTTCTCCCAAGCTCCACGTTTATTCATTTCGATCACATGTATAATAGACAATAGTGAATATTGGGCGTCCACAAACCTCACAACCGCTGAGTGTACCGATCCATGGCTGCTAAGGCTGATGAAAAAATGACATATTTTCTATTTTGCGTCTAAACAATACCATTGCCCCTGTCCAGAATAAGGAAGCCAGAGGGGCTTCAATACCTCAATAACATGGCGGCTATCAGTCCTAGTGCGCCTACGTCGGATAACCGCGTATGCGCAATAGCGACCGATTCCGCTAAAGACTCACGGAGCTGGGAGTCATAGTTCCCTGGTTCAATTACCTCAAGTGCGCATGCGCGAGCGTACATCCACCACGAGCGTACAGCGCACCAGGCATCCACCGCTCCACCAATATAAAATACATAACAATGCTATATTAGTAGCATCACAAATAATCCAAACATGGTCCAGCGCAATAATAGATAACAAAACTAATATATTATGTAAACAGTCATAGAGTGAATTTGAACAGCGGTCTATGCAGACAGTAACAAGGACATAAAATCCATATAGACAATTTTACTGTGAATATATCCAATCTCATTTTCAGATCCATTTCAGCAGTTTTGGTAAGTTTGTGTGTGTCCCAATAGATAAATTGCTGTAAAAAAACAAAGGGTGTTATATAAGTGAACAATTAAAAACAATAAAAAAATCTAAATATGCACGAAGTACATTTCAGCCTACAAATTGCCTTACGTAAACGGTTTAAAACTGAAGTCAAGGTTGGGTCCCCTAGGGCTTAACGCGCCCAATTCATAAATCCATTTAAATTCCCTCTGTTTCAATAATTTCTCTCTGTGACCACCCCTCCTCATGGGCGGTATATGATCAATAATTCTAAAACACAGTTGACTGACATTATGTTTACAAGCAATAAAATTTTAGGGACTGGCAATCCTGCTTTCTCTAATCTAATAGAGGATTTGTGATCGTTCAACCGGATCCGGCATTCATTAATGGTCTCACCCACATATAATAGCCCACAAAGGCATTGTATAACATAGAGAACATAACTGGACATGTATATCTGTTCTTAATCATGTACCTTTTATTCATATGGGGATGGATAAAGCTGTCTCCTTTGATACTGCTGTTACAATGATTGCACTCAAGGCAGGGAAAATTCCCATTTTTGGGTTTACTTAAATTTGTCTGTGACAATATTTTTGAACCACCAATGTCTGGCCTTACTAATACGTCTTTTAAACTCCTACCCCGTTTGTACACCATCATAGGGGTGGTTTTTATCCTCGTACCTTTGGTAAGAAGGTTGCAATTACCACGTAAAATTTTATTGATTCAGCCACTAAGTCTATTATAAGAGGAGACAAAGGGAATATGTTCATTCTACTTCTTATTCATTGTGGTTAATAAAGTATCTGTCTGTATTGGTTAATTCATTCCTATGTCTATCAAGTAATCCAGATGGATAACCTCGATCCCTGAATTTCCTATGCATTTCGGATGCTCTTAGATTTAATCTAGTGGGATCAGACACTATCCTTTTGACCCTGAGCATTTGACTCCACGGTAAGGACTCTATCATATGTCTAGGGTGTTGACTACCAAAGGGCAACAAATTATTTCAATCAGTGCTTTTAACAAATAAATCAGTCTCAAGTTTACCATTATTAATCTGGACCAAAGTATCTAGGAACTGTATGGATGAATCAGAATAGACCATGGCGAACTGTAACTCCGGGTACCTCCCATTTAATTCATCAAGGAACAGATTTAGGGTAGTATGATCACCTTTCCAGACAACTTTCTTAATATTTGGGTCAGGCAGCAGCGATAGATGTGCCCCCCCCCCCCCCCCACCCTGCCCTCTTCTCTTTCTCATCTCTTTCTGATACCTTCTTTCTGATATCTAAATTACCTCAACTGCTATGATACTTCTTCAAAGTGATCTGATGATATGGGAATCTCTTGTTCAATTGTTTGTACATAGTTTATTATGTTCACTTATGTTTACTTCGATTGCAACTACTTGCTGATGTTACTTGTAAGGCCTGCGCGCCTTTTCTTTATTTTGTCTCTTGATATCAAACGTTATTTACCAAGATGTTCAGATTTCAAATGTATGATGACTGCATGTATGTTATTCTCTTTTCTGAATAAATAAAAAGAGATTTGAAGAAATAAATATATTGAATATAAATACATAATGGAATGTACTATGGTGGTATAAATGTTTTATAACTCACTTGTTAATTGTTGCAAAATTGTGCCAGAGGTGCTATATTAGTTCATCTTTACATTAATACATTTATTTTTTTACCATGCACATCCTGCCGAAACAACCGCATTGACATGTATGGAACGGAATTTTTAAATTACAGAAATTAGGATGTAAAAAGTACTGAATGAAAAGCAACTTTTTAATGACTGTGATAAATAACTCTGCTAGCCTAGAAATAGATCTGCTCCGAGAATAATATTAGGGCACATGCTCAAGGCCATGCTACAGGTCTGTGTTGTATGTATCTGAAATACAGTGCACATAACTTGCTATCGGTTTATACTGTACCTCACGTGTCTCTGATTTTTTACAATGCCGAATGACATAGGTCTTCGACCTGACAAGGTATTAAAAAAATGTGGCGCTGTCATGTATTCCCAGATACAAAATCGGGGAATTTAAACCAATGAGGCAATATGGGTACAGTTGTGACAAATAGTGTCACTCTCTCTGTCATATTACACCAGATAATAAAACAATAAAATCATTTAATAAAGTTCCTAAAGTTTTGCTAAGTATAAAGTTATGCTAATCTCTTTGCTGGCCTATTTAAGAATTACTTTGTTTATGGGGATCCATCGGTTTCCTCTAAGTGTGAAATATACAAGAGGTTCATCGATGATATCTTTATAATTTGGAAAGGCAACCAAGGTGAATTAAATAATTTTATCAATACCAGTTACAAAAAACTATGGGGGCTGAATTTCACTCACTCCCTCTCTGAAACCAGCATTGAGTTTCTGAACGTTCTAGTTTTCCACAAAGTGAAAAATGTCAATACTAAGTCTTTTTATTTAAACCTGTGAATAGCAAGAATTACCTTGACTTCAAGCTCCCACTATAAAAAGTGACTTTTGAAATGTGTCATTCTGGAAATTCAAAAGAATTAGGAGAAATTACAGTAACAATAAAAACTATAAAGATCTAAGTAATTTACAATGATTTCAAGCTAAGGTTATCCTAAATCTCTTTTAAACTCCTCCAGTACTAAAGCTAGAATACTTATCTAAGAAGTCTTTTTGGTCCCCAATACAAACAGGAACAAAGATAATAATGATTTTTTTTCACCTATTCACCAGATGAGGAATATACTGTCTAAACACTGGAACAGAGACAGGAAAAAAATAACACAAAACATAATTCCTTTCACAAACAGAAAAAGGGAATTTGTGCCAGATTCTACTAAAAGAAACTTTTAGCATTTCCTCTTTTCTCAACTGCGGCTCAGAGTACATTATATACCTAACCGAGTGTTAATGCATTCTACAGTATATTGGTTGCAAAATTCAAGCTTTGAGAAACGGAATTAGGCAGTCCATCACAGATGTGACTTTTTGAATTTTACCATCACCCCAATCGAGCAAATAAAAGTTTAATTTGTAGAATTTGATATGAATTTCTTTTTTTTTGTATGCGATTGAGCATTTGCAAACAGTATAATTACAACTGAAGCTAGCTATTATTGTAGGGAAGAGGCTTTTAGAACTGTGTTCTGTACTAGTTTTATTCTGATAGGAGCTAAAATGTTTTGTTTTTTTTAGAGGATGTCCCAGTGTTTAGACAGTATATTCTTGATCTGGTCACGTTGTTGCGAGGACATGGTGATAAAATTGGTGGAAAAATCATTATTACCTCTGTTTTTAAACTGTATTTAACCACTGATGCTATAACTGTCTCTATGATCTGAGGAGGAGGATCAATCCCCGAAACGTGTTATGGCTATGAGACTTCACAGAGATCTTGGAATATTTGACAGCGCCACACAAAACAATTTTGTTATTATTTTATACCATCTATCTGCCAATTAGCCAAATCACCCTTAGGCCGTATACACATGAACGGGTGTCAAATCGGGTGTCAAATCGGATTTGCATCCTTGCGGGACTTGTTTGAAGACGTCATCCGGGTATATCAGTCAATCCGTTCAAACATTAATGGGTTAGACATGCAGCTTTATTTCTGACCAGGTGAGCATATTCCTACAGGCCTAACTGGTCAGTTACATCTGTCGTGACATACTATGCGAGGTGCTGTCCTCTTTTTTTTCCTCCTCTCCTTCTACCCTAGAAGAATTGCATTTAGGTGAGAATATGCACCAATCCCTGCTGTTCTCTCGCTAATCTCCGCTGGACCCAGTCCTTCCTGTTTACAAAAGGAATGTAATACACACTGTCTATATGACATCAGGTAAATGCAGTTGTCAGTTATCGCCATACGGTATGAAAATCAGCGTGGATTAAACTTCTCTGTAACAGGCCTCAAATGTAGTATGGGATCATATGAAGCTAATGCATAAATATAAGGTAATTGCAGAATTTCTTTTGTAGGGTTTGCTGATAAAGGGTGGTCACTTGCTTGTTCTCCTGATCTGGTTGACTACCAGCATCAATCATAAACAATAGATGCCCATTGTTTTAAATGGGCATTCTATAATGCTAGTTCCTCAGCTAGTAACAGCTTATTACAACGGTTCCCAGCAGTGAACACATCTACAATCAGCTGTAGGAAGGGAAAAAAGGAAGGTCACAATAACACTGTGCAGTGAAAGAAGCTGGGCTGGAACAATGAGAAGTGTATTACACTGATTGGTCACTTATTGGTCACTGATTGGTCGCTGATTGGTCAGCCTCATACACTCCTCTGTACAACGCCCAGTTGGTAAAAAAGTAAAAGCACGCCCAGTTGTTTATTAAGAAACGAATTAGCATAAATCTAAAATAGCTCATAACTTGTTCATAACTTGCTCAAAAATGATAGTTTTTCAAAATAAAAACCACTGTTGTTATCTACACTACAGCGCCAATCAGATTATGTAGGATATAGGGCATTTATAATCTGGTGACAGAGCCTCTTTAATTAAAAATAATAAGTGAAAAAAAATTAAACACCCACTTTTTCCCCTTACAAAATGCTTTATTATTAAAAAAAAGTTACACATATTTTATATTGCCGCGTCTGTAACGACCCCTACTATAAAGCTATTACATTATTTAACCCGCACCGTGAACGCCGTAAAAAAATAAAATAAAAAACAATGCAAAAATTGCTGTTTTCTGTGAATCCAGCCTTAAGCAAAATTTGATAAAAAGTGATCAAAAAGTCACATCTACTCCAAAATGGTACCCATAGAAATGACAAGTCGTCCCACACAAAAAAAGCCCTCAAACAACTGCATCGGCGTAAAAATAAAAAAAGTTATCGCTCTTGAAATGTGGAGACACAAAAACAAATAATTTTGATAAAAAATGTTTTTACTGTGTAAAAATAGTAAAATATACAAAATCTATATAAATTTGGTATCACTGCAATCATAACAACCCACTGAATGAAGTTATTGTTTTATTTATACCACACGGTCAAAGGCGTAAATTTAGGACGCAAAAAAGTGTGGCGAAATTCTTGGTTTTTTTTCTATTCCTCCCGCAAAAAATGTTAATAGAAGTTAATAAAAAAATTATATGTACCCCAAAATGGTGCTATTAAAAAACACAACTCCTCCCGCAAAATACAAGACCTTATACGGCTATGTCAACGCAAAAATAAAAAAGTCCTAGCTCTTTGAATAAGACGATGAAAAAACGTAAAAATTAGCTTGTCATTAAGGCCTAAAATAGGCTGGTCACTAAGGGGTAAATACAATATTTACAAATAACTTTTTGGATTCTAGAACACATGGTAGGTTGGATGAGTCATGTGAGGCCATCCACATTGATATGTATCCACCCCTATGAGATGATCCCATGTTGACGTCCAAGCCTGTGATATGGAATGACATCTACATGTATTCCTATAACACAAGGCGATGAGGGTGAATCGATTTTTTCAAATCTAGGATATGAGGTGTTGAACGCTTTGATCATCCATATAAGTATCTAGGCTATGAGGTTAGAGCGTCCTGCTTAAGTATTAGTTTGGCTGGGGACGCGTTGCCAGGTCCCCATGTGTAACAGACGCTTTATAGAGGGATAAGACGCTGGGAACTATGCAGCCTACGAGCGTTTAATAAGGCTCAATGTCATCATGGACAAGCCCTTCCGCCGATTGGCTGACACACCCTTGATCCGTCCCCCTTGTGGGAGGTCCTCAGTAGTCTTAAGCTCGGCATTCCGAGCGCACGCAACCATTGTGCTGCACCTGTACACATAACTGTATGGTTGGCCTGACTCTCCCTGAAGATCACTGAATGCAGGGTGAAACATGTTGGAGAGGCTAAATATAACTTGACTATAGTGACAGGATAAACTTAGAAGCACATAGCTTAGGTAGTACGCTCTTTTCAGAGCGCTTCCAAGACAGTTCAGACTAGACTGTTTGGAAGGGATGGAAGTAATTTGTATATCTTTTATGCTGGGACTCCCTGAATGCAGGCACAAGAAGGTAGAGAAACCGCAGCACACACGTTATCCAGGTATCAAAAAGAGGTGTCTTTATTTCAGCTGATTCTTTAGTCAGTTAAACTATTGGGTGGGCTAGCATCCCTTGATGCAAGACCCTATAGGTATGTGTGCCCTTTAAGAATCAATGACAGGAAGTGCCTAGCCCCTTTTCTTTTATCTTGTCCATATTTTAGTATAATATACTGCTACAAAGACAACCTTGTACAGCTACATGTAGCTGAAACGTCTCCCCTCATCCACACCTCAGCAGGGTGAGGGGTTGAGAATATTTTACTTCTACCATCTTTTTCCCGCTACAATACTATAACTGCTATCATCTAACAAAGGACCAAAATGAAAGGAAAGACCCAGGGGAAGAGAAGATAATAGATTTTAATCTATTGTGACGCAAAAGCACCAAAGAAAAATCTTGGTCCAGTGCAGTTCTGGCTTCTTCGTCTTCATGCTGTGAAGTAAAGAGAATGATAGTAATTTCACGAAATATATTACTTTTTTAAATCACTTTGTATATAAATATAATCTAAATTTAAAAAATTTACAAACTTTGGAAATGCTTTCATTCACTCATATAATATATGTATTATAACCCAGAGCTGCATTTATAACTCTGCTGCTTTATAGGGGAACCAATAAGCTAATAAAGCTCCTATAAAGTAATACTTTCTGTCATTTTCTTTTGCCAAATAATGAGTTTTTCCCTACAACAGGTTACATGGTGTCTGGTGTAATATTTACACTTTCCAATAAACAAGCTCTGTACAAACACTAGCAAGGAATCTTAGAACATTTGAATCCAGAAACTGCAGAATCTGAATGCAGATATGACAATGGGTCATAAGACAATAAATAAACTTGCTATTCTAAGGCTATGTTCACACGGGGTCTTTTGCCGAGTTTTTTGACGTGGAAACCGCGTCGCAAAACTCGGCAGAAACGACCCGAGAACGCCTCCCATTGATTTCAATGGGAGGCGTCGGCGTCTTTTTCCCGCGAGCAGTAAAACTGCCTCGCGGGAAAAAGAAGCGACATGCCCTATCTTCGGGCGCTTCCGCCTCCGACCTCCCATTGACTTCAATGGGAGGCAGGAGAAAGCGTGTTTTATGCCCGCGGCGCTCAATGGCCGCGGGCGAAAAACGGCGCGATAATTGCTGTTCACACGGAGTATTTTGGGGGAGGAATATCTGCCTCAAAATTCCGTTTGGAACTTTGAGGCAGATATTCCTCCCCCAAAATACTCCGTGTGAACATAGCCTTACAATACATTTTCTAACCATATCCAGAACGTGACCCACTAGTCTTGTACCTTGTAAAAAATTCAAACCATTTGGGGGATTTCTAGGGGAAAGATAAAAATATCATCTGGTTAGTGACAGACTTTAAATAAAGTAAATCTTTAAATGATGAAATAATAAATTGAATTAAAAAAATATAGCACATCGGTGTATATATAGGGAATGAGGAGGTAGCAGTTGCACCTCAAAACTGCTGCCTGAGAGGGCCCATCGGCTAAGAATTGAGGCTCAGTTCGCATGTTGAGAGCCATCGCATCACCGGAAGCGCCATGTGTATATATATATATATCTATATATATAGATATATATATATATATATATATATATATATATATATATAGATAGATATATATATATATATATATATAAAACAGATATAGATATATATATATATATATATATATATATAGATATATATTCTAGATAGTATAAGATTATGGATTTAGATGATGACTTAAGCACAGCCCAAAAGTGACAGTGTGTGATAAGATATAAGTAACTGATAAGTATATGCAATCTGTCAATAGATGTACTCTACCTTATTCCTGAAAGTCAGCTCTGCTGGCTGGTTCAGAAAGTTGATTATATCTGTATTTAAGAGAACAATAACACCAACAGTCAAATAGAAGAAAAAAACATCCTATATCTAGTTGCTTGGTAATTTATTATATCTTGTAGAATATACAATTTTATGCATATACATACCCTACAGGCAGAAATTCACTATTTTGCAAGTTTCCTGTCTGCTTTGGTGGGAGGCTGTTTGGATGCACCCAACCCCTTCTTTTTCTTCTTCTTCTAGATCTACAACACTAAGGGTGTGACAGCAGCACTGCCAACAAGGTGGAGGGATGCGATTGATGGTTACATATAAAAGTATAGGGCAATTGCTGGCTGAGGGCTCTTAAGCAGGTGGAGGTGTTGGTTATTGTCGCAAAGATATTCACAAAGCTGTTAGGCCTCATGCACACAGCCGTGATCGTAATTTTGGCCCGTGCGGGAGCACGGACCGTAAAAAGCAAAAGATAGGACATTTCCTAGCTATTGCGATACACTTATATGGCTCGGACACCTTCCCATAAAGAAACGGGAAGGTGTCTGTGGACAATAGAAGTGAATAGGTCCGTAATTGCGGAAGTTTTTTACGGTCGTGTGCATGGGGCCTTATAATGTAAAACAGTATATAGCTCATGGTACAGTCCTTTCTTGCACGATATAATCTCACATAAATATTAGGTTCAATTAAACATTTATGGAACTTGGGGAAAACCTCTAGAAAAAAAATAGGTATGGTGAAAATGGTAATTTGTCTTGAGGGGGTTGTCTAATGAAGACAAAAAACCTTTACAAAGAGGTCAACAGAAAATGAAATAAACATTTCATAATAAAATTGTCAGTTTAATAATAGCATCAGTTTAAATTCAATGGCTTTCTCTGCTTTGCTTACCATCAGATTTCTCACTTATGGAGTCATACAATGAAGGACAGATGTCTCCCATGTTTATCTAAGAATATGAAGTGTATACATAAATTATTATTTTTATTCAATATAATTTTAATAAACAATAAACAAGAAGAAACAATTTCATCTTAATTATTTTGTATTATAGAAGTAATTTTAATCACCCACCCCTTAACCCAGTACCCATTATAATGTCTTCACACGGGACGGAAACGCTGCATAAAAGCACGCAGCATATCCATCCCGTGCACCGCAGTTTTTTTCCTGGAATATCTGCTGCGTAAAACTGATGTATTATCCCAGGAGACCGCTGCGGCCTGTGATTGGCTGCAGCGGTGGTCACATGGGATGAAGCATCATCCCAGGAGGCTGGTCCTCTGACGACATCCAGGCCGGCCTCCTGGGATGAGGTTTCATCCCATGTGATCGCCGCTACAGCCTGTGATTGGCTGCAGCGGTCACATGGGATGAAACGTCACCCCAGGAGGCCGCGCTAGAGGGAGGAACACAGACTTCTGTGTAAGTATGAGATTTTTTTTTCCTGAGTTGCGTTTTTTGCAGCGGAATCGCTGCGAACCCGCCGCAAAATATGCAACTCAATTGAATTCAATGGGGAAAACCTGCAACTAATAAGCAGCGTTTACGCAAATACAATTGACATGCTGCGGAATAAAATTCTGCACCGCAGGTCAATTTCTGTGCATTTTTTCCGCTCAGTATATACGCAGCGTGTGCATGAGATTTGTTTTATCTCATCCACTTTGCTGCGGCTTATTTTCCGCAATAAATTCCGTTGCGGAAAAACCGCAGTATTTACGCAACGTGTGAACTGACCCTATTGCATTACTTTCATGGCAAGAAACAGCAAGGCACTATCTTCAATTGGTGCCTATTTATCATTCTAAGGGGGGTACTTTTTTGCAGGGAGTATGACATGACTGTGTTGCAAAAGCCATATGTTATCTATATAGGAAAGAAATTGTCCCTGGTGATCTTTCATTGAGAACAGGAGATCACACAGGATGATGGAGATCTGCTGTAGTCACCTTATGTGTAAAAATAATGTTTCTAAGCAACAGCCCAAGAGAATTTTAACAGATGTTTTGCTATGCAGAAAGCCAGAAAAGACAGCACTTAGCTAAATGGCCATCAATATTTGAAATTATGAGGGAGATTTTTCAAAAATAGTGTAAGGAAAAAAATTAAAGAGTTCAATCGGTTCAGTCCAACCAGATTTAAAGCCCTTTAAAAAATGAAATCATCAAATTGATTGGTTGTCATAAGCAACTTCTCCCCTCTTTCTTTGCACCAGTTTTCACACAAATTAAAAATTGCAATTTCTGCTCAATTATGAGGTAAAACTACTATGTTTTCTCACAAAAAAATAAATAAGGATATTGAAATGTTCTTAAAAAATAAATTATAATATTCTTCGCTATTAGTAGTTCATAATTATTCACCTGCTCTGTCAAAAATGCTTTAGTAATCTCCTCTGCAAGTAAGTACTGCCACAAAAGGGTAGGGTTGCCACCAGGCCAGTAAACCTGGAAAGCAATGAAAACAGAGGCACAAAAAAGTGGCTGCTCTCTCCACAAGATTCAGTAAAGCTCTAACTGATGGAAAACTCACTACCAGAGTTCTGATGTGGATTCTGACATCATTATGATGTCAGAAATTCAGCACAGCTCCATATTTGGTGGCAATGCCCTTATATGGAAATTAATGAGTAGATTGTATGTTTAGCTATAATTATGGCACACATATAATCAGTATGTACATAGTGGTGTATCTAGAAGACAGACCCATACCAAATATAAAAATAATGCCCCATTCAGGTTGTGCTTGACACCACCCCCCAGGATAAGAAGTCCCCATCCAATTTTCATGACCTGAGTATAAAAGGGGACGAGACCAATTTTGAATGACCGCCCTGTTTTAATTGACTCCAAAGCAGCCACATGGCTGTTTCTAGCGATCAAGAATAGGAAAACTTGGGGCAAAATTTTGGATTTATTCACACACATTGCCTAGTTCACTACTAACTGAGAAATGAAATGCTGCCTACATATCCAATGTGCATTTATAAGTGATCCTCTATTGTAATCTGTGGGGGATTGAAAAGTGGTATCATCAATGGCGCTTTATCAACAGTGCTGTGTTAGAGATTCCAATTGTCAGAAGTTTCTGAGCAATATCAAATAGCTCAAACACTCTACAAAGTGTTGTGGGCCTTTTTTTTTTTTTAATGAATTGTGGGGATCTCATCTTATACATCCCAGACAATTGTATTGGCAAATCCCTAAAAATAATGTTTTTATTGGAAATTCTGGGATAAGACAAAGAAACTTACCGTCTATGATCTCTTATTAAATCCACCATATTATTTTTTTCCATTGTACATTTGAATTTTTTAGAAATTGTAAAATCTAATATTTAAGATGACAATGCAACAAAGAATAGTAACATTACATCCAGCTTGTAAACAAATAAAAACAATTGCATCCAATTTATTAACATTATGATAATAACACTGTATACTATAAAAGGACAAAATATTACTCACTTATGGTCCTCTGATGCTGTGTTCGAATGGATCTAAAAGACCTTGAATAACATGAGCAGAGCTATGACAACATCAGTGTTTTTATAAGAAAAGCATGGTTACCACCAATCATAGGTCATAGCATAATTATGTGCGAGCATTTAGGATGTATGTAAAGGATCTGCCAGGCACAACTTCTGTGTATACGCCCATAGGTAATCAGTCTGCACCTGAGTCTATGTCTCTGAGACTGACTCCATCTTCCACCACTCAGGAAGGCAGGCTTAGGAGTGGGAGAGCCTATCGCAGCCTGGCCAGACGGAGCTAGCTCCCGCCCTCTGTCTATTTATACCTGCCTTTCCTGTTCCTCCTTTGCTTGTGATTCTTCTCGTGTGATTTCCTGGCCCAGCTACAGCTTCTAACTATTTGATCCTGCTCCATACTGACCCTGGCTTATTGACTACTCTCCTGCTCTGCGTTTGGTACCTCGTGCACTCCTGGTTTGACTCGGCTCGTTCACCACTCTTGTTGCTCACGGTGTTGCCGTGGGCAACTGCCCCATTGCCCTTGCTTTGTGTACCCTTGTCTGTTTGTCTCGTGCACTTACTGAGCATAGGGACCGCCGCCCAGTTGTACCCCGTCGCCTAGGGCGGGTCGTTGCAAGTAGGCAGGGACAGAGTGGCGGGTAGATTAGGGCTCACTTGTCCGTTTCCCTATCCCCTTCATTACATAATCACAAGCCCATATACCTAGTCTACCCTGGTCCCTGACACTACTATGGACCCCCTTGAGACCCTGGCCCAGCAAATGCAGGGTCTCTCCCTACAGGTCCAGGCCCTGGCTCAGAGGGTCAACCAGCCTGACGCTACCATGGTAGTGCCCCTCACCTCACCTCTTGAACCCCACCTCAAGTTGCCTGACCGGTTCTCAGGGGACCGGAGGACTTTTCTCTCCTTTCGGGAGAGTTGTAGGCTCTACTTTCGCTTAAAGCCTCAATCCTCAGGTTCTGAGAGCCAGCGGATGGGTATAATTATGTCCCGGCTCCAGGAAGGGCCCCAAGAGTGGGCCTTCTCCTTGGCTCCTGACGCCCCTGAACTTTCCTCCGTTGATCGTTTCTTTTCTGCTCTCGGACTCATTTATGACGAGACTGACAGGACTGCCTTTGCCGAGAGTCAGCTGGTGACCTTACGTCAGGGTAAGAGACCTGTTGAGGAGTATTGTTCTGACTTTAGGAAGTGGTGCGTAGCTTCTCGGTGGAATGACCCTGCCTTAAGGTGCCAGTTTAGGTTGGGTCTGTCGAACGCCCTGAAAGACCTGCTAGTTAGCTATCCCTCTTCTGACTCCCTAGACCAGGTTATGGCTTTAGCGGTACGACTTGACCGACGTCTCAGGGAACGACAACTTGAACATTTTTGTGTTTTCCCCTCTGACTCCCCCATGATGCCTCCCGAGGTCCCGTTGCTTCGCTCTTCCACGGAAGACTTGGAGGTACCTATGCAACTCGGGGCCTCCGTGTCCCCCCGACAACGTAGAGAGTTCCGCAGGAAGAATGGTCTCTGCTTCTATTGTGGGGATGACAAGCATCAAGTGAACACCTGTCCTAGGCGTAAGAATAAGCAGCCGGAAAACTTCCGCGCCTAAGTGATCATCGGGGAGGTCACTTGGGCGCACAGGTATTTCCCGTAAATATGAAACATAATAAAATCTTGCTTCCCTTTCAGGTCTCTTTTGGTGGTAGGTCTGCTACCGGCAGTGCCTTCGTGGATTCAGGGTCTTCTGCTAATATCATGTCTGTGGAATTTGCTATGTCTCTAGCTATGCCTTTGATTGATTTGCCTAAACCTGTCCCGGTAGTGGGTATCGACTCCACTCCTCTTGCTAATGGTTATTTTACACAGCATACCCCTGTTTTTGAACTCCTTGTTGGCTCCATGCATTTGGAGCAGTGCTCTGTACTGTTGATGCAGGGATTATCGTCCGATTTGGTTTTAGGCCTTCCCTGGTTGCAGTTGCATAATCCCACGTTTGACTGGAATACTGGGGAGCTTACCAAATCGGGTAATGAATGCTTGACGTCATGTTTTTCTGTTAATTCTATTTCTCCTCCTGAGGAGGTGAACACGCTACCTGAGTTTGTTCAGGACTTCGCTGATGTTTTTTCTAAGGAGGCCTCCGAAGTGTTACCTCCTCATAGAGAATACGATTGCGCTATCGAATTGGTACCAGGAGCTAAGCTCCCTAAGGGTAGGATATTTAATCTTTCTTGTCCCGAACGTGAAGCCATGAGAGAGTATATCCAGGAATGCCTGGCCAAGGGTTACATTCGTCCCTCTACTTCTCCGGTAGGTGCTGGCTTCTTTGTAGGGAAGAAGGATGGTGGTCTTAGGCCATGCATTGACTACCGTAACTTGAATAAGGTCACTGTAAGGAACCAGTATCCCCTTCCTTTGATTCCTGATCTCTTTAATCAGGTTCAGGGGGCCCAATTGTTCTCTAAGCTTGATCTACGGGGGGCGTATAACCTTATCCGCATCAAAGAGGGGGATGAGTGGAAGACTGCGTTTAACACGCCCGAAGGTCATTTCGAATACCTCGTCATGCCCTTTGGGTTGTGTAATGCTCCTGCGGTCTTCCAGAATTTAATAAATGAGATGTTTTTAAGAGATTACCTGGGGGTATTTCTTGTAGTGTACCTTGATGACATACTTGTGTTTTCCAAGGACTGGTCCTCCCACATTGAGCATGACAGGAAGGTGCTCCAGGTCCTTCGGGAAAACAAACTGTTTGCGAAAACCGAAAAATGTGTGTTTGGGGTACAAGAGATACCATTTTTGGGTCAAATCCTCACTCCTCATGAATTCCGCATGGTCCCCGCCAAGGTGCAGGCTGTGGCGGAATGGGTCCAACCTGCCTCCCTGAAGGCGTTACAGTGTTTCTTGGGGTTCGCTAATTATTACAGGAGATTTATTGCTAACTTCTCGGTCATCGCTAAGCCTCTTACGGACCTCACTCGCAAAGGTGCTGATCTCCTCCACTGGCCTCCTGAGGCCGTCCAGGCTTTTGAGGTCCTTAAGAAGTGCTTTATCTCGGCCCCGGTGCTGGTTCAGCCCAACCAAATGGAGCCATTTATCGTGGAAGTTGACGCTTCCGAGGTGGGAGTGGGGGCTGTCTTGTCCCAGGGTACCAGGTCCCTCACCCATCTCCGTCCCTGTGCCTACTTCTCCAGGAAGTTTTCGCCCACTGAGAGTAACTATGATATTGGCAACCGCGAACTCTTAGCCATTAAATGGGCATTTGAATAGTGGCGCCACTTCCTGGAGGGGGCTAGGCACCAGGTAACGGTCCTTACCGACCACAAGAATCTGGTTTTCCTAGAATCTGCCCAGAGGCTAAACCCGAGACAAGCTCGATGGGCGCTATTTTTTACCAGATTCAACTTTTTGGTTACATATAGGCCTGGGTCTAAAAATATTAAGGCCTATGCACTGTCGCGTAGCTTCATGGCCAACCCTCCGTCGGAGGAAGATCCTGCTTGTATTTTGCCTCCTGGTATAATCATTTCTTCTATTGATTCTGATTTAGTCTCTGAAATTGCGGCTGATCAAGGTTCAGCTCCCGGGTACCTTCCTGAGGACAAGCTGTTTGTTCCCCTGCAATTCCGGCTAAGGGTTCTTAGGGAAAATCATGACTCTGCACTATCTGGTCATCCAGGCGTCCTGGGTACCAAACACCTCATTGCCAGAAACTATTGGTGGCCTGGGTTGCCTAAAGACGTTAAGGCCTACGTCGCCGCTTGTGAGGTTTGTGCTAGCTCCAAGACTCCCAGGTCCCGACCAGCGGGCTTACTATGTTCTTTGCCCATTCCCCAGAGACCTTGGACCCATATCTCCATGGATTTTATCACCGATTTGCCTCCATCTCAAGGCAAGTCGGTGGTGTGGGTTGTAGTAGACCGCTTCAGTAAGATGTGCCACTTTGTGCCCCTCAAGAAACTACCCAATGCCAAGACGTTAGCTACCTTGTTTATCAAACACATCCTGCGTCTCCATGGGGTCCCTGTCAATATTGTTTCGGACAGAGGGGTACAATTTGTTTCATTGTTTTGGAGAGCCTTCTGTAAAAAGTTGGAGATTGATCTGTCCTTCTCCTCTGCCTTCCATCCTGAAACTAATGGCCAAACTGAGAGGACTAATCAATCTCTAGAACAATATTTAAGGTGTTTTATCTCTGACTGTCAATATGATTGGGTCTCATTCATTCCCCTCGCCGAATTTTCCCTTAATAACCGGGTCAGTAACTCATCAGGGGTCTCCCCCTTTTTCTGTAATTTTGGGTTTAATCCACGGTTCTCCTCCATTTCACCTGGTAGTTCCAACAATCCCGAGGTAGAGGTCGTTCATCTGGAACTGTGCACAGTCTGGGCCCAGGTTCAGAAGAACCTAGAGGCGTCCCAGAGCGTACAAAAAACTCAGGCTGATAGAAGACGTTCTGCTAACCCCTTGTTTATTGTCGGGGATCTGGTGTGGTTATCGTCTAGGAACTTGCGCCTTAAGGTCCCGTCCAAGAAGTTTGCTCCCCGGTTTATTGGGCCGTATAAGGTCATTGAAGTCCTCAATCCTGTCTCCTTCCGACTGGAGTTGCCCCCATCTTTTCGAATACACGACGTGTTTCATGCCTCCTTCCTTAAACGCTGCTCCCCGTCCTTGGCTCCCTCGAGGAAACCTCCGGTTCCCGTTCTCACCCCTGAGGGGGTGGAATTCAAGGTGGCCAAGATTGTGGACAGCAAGATGGTCCAAGGCTCCCTCCAGTACCTGGTCCATTGGAGAGGATACAGGCCTGAGGAGAGGACTTGGGTACCCGCCCGGGATGTTGACGCTGGGGTATTGGTTAGGAAGTTCCACCTTCATTTCCCCAATAAACCAGGTCCACTTAGAAAGGGTCCGGTGGCCCCTCATAAAAGGGGGGGTACTGTAAAGGATCTGCCAGGCACAACTTCTGTGTATACGCCCATAGGTAATCAGTCTGCACCTGAGTCTATGTCTCTGAGACTGACTCCATCTTCCACCACTCAGGAAGGCAGGCTTACGAGTGGGAGAGCCTATCGCAGCCTGGCCAGACGGAGCTAGCTCCCGCCCTCTGTCTATTTATACCTGCCTTTCCTGTTCCTCCTTCCCTTGTGATTCTTCTCGTGTGGTTTCCTTGCCCAGCTACAGCTTCTAACTATTTGATCCTGCTCCATACTGACCCTGGCTTATTGACTACTCTCCTGCTCTGCGTTTGGTACCTCGTGCACTCCTGGTTTGACTCGGCTCGTTCACCACTCTTGTTGCTCACGGTGTTGCCGTGGGCAACTGCCCCATTTCCCTTGCTTTGTGTACCCTTGTCTGTTTGTCTCGTGCACTTACTGAGCGTAGGGACCGCCGCCCAGTTGTACCCCGACGCCTAGGGCGGGTCGTTGCAAGTAGGCAGGGACAGAGTGGCGGGTAGGTTAGGGCTCACTTGTCCGTTTCCCTACCCCCTTCATTACAATGTACTTACAGATTTTTCTACCTACAAATCTCTAGAGTTCTAAGACTCATATGACATATATACAATATATGGTAAATCCAAAATAACATATAAAGACCGAAAAAAAAAAAAAATGTATAAGCCATAATGACTCAACAATAATAAAAAAAAGATGCCTCAGTGTTGTAATATTGGGAGGCGCAGCTGGAGTAGATACAACAAAGGTTCTGTGAGAAGGTGGACCTTGCAATGACAGATTAGGCCCCATGCACACGACCGTAGATTTCATCCATCCGTAAATACTGTCTGTAAATACGGACCCGTAGTCACTTATAGTCATCCGTAAATCATCCGCATATACGGGACGGTGTCCTAAATACGGTCTGTATTGCATCTGTAATGAATCCGTAATTTACGGATCCACAAAAAAACAGGAAGTAATCTTAGGTAATCCCCTAGCGTCGCATAGCTACGCTTCCGTAATAACGGACGGCTACAGATGCACATCCGTAGCCGTCCGTACTTACGGAAGTGCTTATAGACTTCTATGGGGAGTCCGTGCCATAATTACAGACAAAAAAAGGACATGTTCTATCATTTCTACAGCACGGAAACCCATCCGTAAAAAATACGGAAAGGTGTCCGTAGCCTTAAGAAATGAATGGGTCCGTAATTACGGATGAAAATTACGGTTGTGTGCATGGGGCCTTAGCAATAATATTTTTACCTGGTAATGTCTGAAGAACAGGTTCCAGTTGCTCGATAATGGCATCGCTGACTAAAGGACAGATCTAAAGGAAGAACAAAAAATCATACATAAAGAGCATAGCAAAACTGTTTGCATCAAATATATGCTCCCAATTTAGGTGAAAACATGTATGTATAGAAATACACGTAAATCCCTTACTTGAAAACAATATATTATCTCAAGGCATTGAAGAACCCAACCCCTAGATATCTCTACACTAATAACTGACGAGATTCTCACGTCTTTAAGATACAATCTTAAAAAAAATTCCATTGTGACTACTGCCCAAAAACATTTTGTAGGGTATCGTTTCTCAATGAGAACCATTGTCATTAATTCTAGAGCCATGATTGGCTGATCACCCCCTTCTCCATTAGGAACAATTATATATACAAGGTACACGCGAAACTCGCGTCGGGGCGCCACTTTATCCACTGGGTCATATTACTATGCTACTGAACATGGGTAAGCATATGACAGCGGTCTTGTCAGGTCCTACACATAGCTATTGTACTGTTTGCGTTCACTAGATGATAATCGCTACCCTTAGCTCTCCACTTTCTCTTTTCTCTTTTCTGTCCTGACATATACCGACCTATATGAGTATATCCCTAAGATGGGATACAATAAATGAGTGATTTTTTCATGTCATATATTGCCTGTACTTAACTCTTATCTATGCCATATATTGCCTGTACTTAATTCTCATTTAATGTACATTCATTTTTGATCCAGTAAATAACTTGTTTTAGATTCTCATGTGTTTGATCAATAAAGATTTTGTATTTTCTTAATACTTGATATCTCTGGACTCTTTTTCTCAAGTTTATATATTACTGTTTGGAGTTCGTATCTCTGAAATATTGCGGGTGGTTGAGATTTTTTGCATCCCACCCTTATACTCTTGTGTCCTGCGAGACTCTTTTGTCTAATTACTCTATCATAGTTGAGGTGGCTTTAGAAGAGTCCTAAAAAATATTTCTTCTACTAAAACTCCTTTTTCTTTACAGGTACATATACAGCACATAAATAATATGTGTGCCCATGCAAGCCTAAAAATAGAAACCACATTTATCCATTATCCGCACTGCAACCCCTTGAAAAGTAAATCCATCTTGAACATACCTGCTTTTCTATCGCTTTTCTTAATGCGCTGTCAACTTTGTGGTGGAAAAGATCAACCAGCCAACTGCAAGATGTCAAACTGTCATTGGCAAACTTTGTTCCCTGATGTCAGATGTTTTTTTGTTTTTTTTTCTAAGTGACACAATATGGAAAACTGTGAAATGTGCAGAGGTTTCATGGCACAGTACTAATGAATTAGTGGAATGGCACAGAATAAGCATTTAGGTGGACCCAAGTACATATAGGCACCCATAAGGACAGTTTCACACAAAGTGTGTGCATAGTATGTGTTTTCGGTGTTTTTTTTATTGCACATTTTGCATTTTTTGGGGGGCACAAATCCGGGCGTCAGATGTTTGAGAAAACCTACATATATAGTGTCTTAATTTTTGGATTTTTTGTAGCGTGTTTAGAGTTTTAATGATATAAAAGCTAATTGCATTATTCTTCATCTGTTCTTGGGCTGGAGTTTGTAAAGGCACCAAGGCTTTTTGCAAATCTACAAAATTATTTCTGCAATTTTAATAAGGGCATTCCCAAAGAAGACACTTAAATGCTTAAATGCAGTTATAATATCCCAAAGTCTTCTATTCAGTGTAAAAAAATGTCAAAGTACCTACCGTATGTTTCTTCAACATGAATCACGTAGAGTTCCCATTAGTGATCAGCTGATATCAACAGAAGAAGATATGTGCCTCCACACATACATAGTATTACACAGTGCAATCTGTATTCAATGGCCAACTATGTAATATACTTTTGCACAGTACTGTATAGTCCTGTCGAAACCTCCAGAGAGGGTTCTAAGCAGAGGACGTAGATGTGACCTTGGCAACACACTGTCACCACCAGTGCTGTATACACTACTGTTAACATACCTCCCAACTTTCAATATCACAAAGAGGGACAATTTTTTTCCCCATGTAGTATAATGCCCATACAGACGCCCCCATGCAGTATAATCCCCAAACAAATTCCCCCATACAGCATAATGCCCCCATAGCTTCCCGCATATAGCATATTGCCCCCATTGTTGCCCCATACAGTATAATGCCCCCTAGATGCCTTTATACAGTATAATACCCCCAAAGCTTCCCCTAGTGCCAATGCCCTCTCGATAGTGCCACAGTGCCCATGTAGATAATGCCCTTATATAGTGCCACAGTTTTCATGTTGATAGTGCCACCCCTCTGTAGATAGCGCTACCCCGGCCCTGTAGATAGCGTCATTGGGACTCCCTCTAGGAGCAAAATCCCAAGCCAGAGCATAGGCCGGGGATTCCGCTCCTAGAGGGAAGCCCTGATGTCACTGTCCATATATGGACAGTGATGTCAGTGGCTACTCCTTGAGCAAATCCCCATTGCCGACTCTGGCCGGGGATTCCGCTCCAGGAGGAGCCACTGATGTCCATATGTCCAGATCATCGGCAACGGGGATTCCGATCAAGGAGTAGCCACTAATTCTGAAGCAGGGAACTATCAGCGCCCTGCTTCAGAATTGGTTCAGAACGGAGAGAGCTCCTCTGCTCGCCGAAGACTCCCCGGACACAGCGCTACTTCAAGCACTGTGCTCGGGGAAGCCCTTGACGGTACTGTCCATATATGAACAGTGTAGTCGGCTAATACTTGAGCGGAATCCCCGTTGCCGACTCTAGCCAGGGATTCTGCTCATAAATGGACAGTACCGTCAAGGGCTTCCCCGAGCACAGCGCTTAAAGTAGAGCTGTGCCCGGGGAGCCCTCGGCGAGCGGAGGAGCTCCCACTGCTCCTCCGCTATGAACTAATTCTGAAGCAGGGAGCTGATCGTTCCCTGCTTCAGAATTAGTTTGACAGCGGGACATACCCCCGGCCGCCCGGGATAACGGCACACCGCCCGGAATCCGGAACCGTCCGGCTGAATCCAGGACAGTTGGGAGGTATGAGATAGATAATAGATAGATAGATGGCGCTATTTACAAGGGGTGTGGCGGGCTGTGTGTGGCACTATCTACAAGGGGGTGTGCGGCGCCATTTACAAGGGGGAGTGCCACTATCTACAAGGGGGCAGCGGGCTGTGTGTGGCACTATCTATATGGAGGGCTGTGTTTGGCACTATTTACATCGGGGTGGGGCTGTGTGGCTCTGTTTACAAGGGGGGCAGTGTGGCGCGATTTACAAGGGGGTCAGTGTGGCGCTATTTACAAGCTGGGACTGTGGCGATATATACAAGCAGGGCTGTGTGGCATTATCTACAAGGGGGGCTGTGTGGCACTATCTACAAGAGGGGGCTGTGTGTGGCGCTATCTACAAGGGGGCTGTGTGCCATTATCTACAACAGGGGGCTGTGTGGCGCTATCTACAACAGGGGGGCTGTGTGGCATTAACTACAATGGGGGGCTGTGTGTGGAGCTATCTACAGGGTGCTGTGTGGCATTATACACAAGAGGGGGGCTGTGTGTGGCACTATCTACAGGCAGCTGTGCGTGGCGCTATCTACAAGGGGCTGTGTGGCATATACAAGAGGGGGCTGTGTGTGGCGCCATCTACAGGGGGCTGTGTGTGGCACTATCTACAAGGGGGCTGTGTGGGGCCTCTTTAATTTATTTTATTCTAATTTATTGTTATGGTAACTCCCTTATAGAACTATATCGCTTGTAAAATGTACAAATAGTTATATGCTAGAGTTACATTAAAAAAATTGTGGAAAAAAAATTACATCTCATTGATTGTTAGAGCAAGCAAACACGGCGAGGGGGGAAGGAGATGTCGGGAAAGAAGTTGGGGGGGGGGCACCAATCTGAATCTTTGCCCCGGGTGTAGGAGAACCTAGCTACGCCTCTGGATAGATAGATAGATAGATAGATAGATAGATAGATAGATAGATAGATAGATAGATAGATAGATAGATAGATAGACAGACAGACAGACAGACAGACAGATAGATAGATAGATAGATAGATAGATAGATAGATAGATAGATAGATAGATAGATGATAGATAGATAGATAGATAGATAGATAGATAGATAGATAGATAGATAGATAGATAGAGAAGTTACATCAGTCCCGCGAGCGGGGGCCGCGAGGGGGAGGAGCAGTAGGATGGTTCGCGAAGCGGGGGTGGGAGCTGCTAAATGAATGTACCTGGAGACACAAGAGTTTCTAAAATCAGAAAATAATGACATGTGTTGCCAAGCACTAAATTGTTTAAACGGTGTACTCACCACTGTCCTGTGGCTTCTTTTCCTCTGCAGTGCTCTGCTCCGGTGTGTCTGCTACACTCGGCGTGGCTGGCAACAGGGAGGGTCTGGGGCAGGGCGGGACATTGCTCAGACCGCCCGGGAGAGCGGAACAGCACGAAAAACTGGGTTGAGAGCTATGCTGTTAATCTGAATAGGACAGTTATATAAATCTATACAGATCACACGCAAAAGTGTCTGTGAAAATGGAAGATCAGTGCAAACATCCCCTGGTTTCCTGAAAGAGAATTAAAATGGGATTTAGAACTGGAAGCAAAGCTCCACCTTCAGAGCCAATCTATAGATTATATTAGAAAACTGCTTATACAGCAATTGCGCCTTTTAGCTGTGGGGAATTTTAATAACAGATGGAAGACTACATTAAAGGCCCCTGAAAATAAATGGGCAACTGCTTCACTCTTTACCTTGTACTAGTATTGATAAATCCCCCCACCCCCATGTTTTGGCTACATTGGCCCCCATTAGTTATCCAGTTTACGCCAGCGAATGTGAAAAAAATTTACCATTACATTTGTGAGTTTTCTCTTCGCTAGTCAAATTTGGAAAGGGATAAGACAAGTGAGTGTAGTCTACAAGGAGAAGTAGTTTAGATCACTGTTGATTAGAAAAATAGGTTAAAATGGTGCAAATTTTGGTGAAAACGTACTCCTGCAGATTAAAATATGTAAACTGGATTACAATGTGTGCACTTTTTTATAAATTTGGCACAAATCACTCCAAATATCTGCATAAAACACGCCAATCTTAGTAAATCTGGGTTATATCTAACGAGATAGTTGGAGTGATTTGCACCACATTTAATAAAATGTGCATAACTTTTAATAAATTTAAACTGTCTAATAGCCAAAAATTGTGGCAATTTTAACTTTTTTTTCATTTCTCATCATTTATCAAATTTGGAAAGCGTGACTCAAAATTGCCACATTTTAAGACTTCTTTGGGTTAATAAATCCTGGATAATAAATATGGGCCAAAGTAATTTATAGTTTTCTAATATAATAAATGTTCTTTCAGTCTTAAAGGTTTTTAGCTATGATATCTTTCATGTTTCTATTATGTAGATATTGGACACAAATCCTCTAATTTTTCGATCGGCTTTGGACTTCTAACCTAAAAAGAAATAGAACACCATAAAACAAAACACATACCCACATTTCCCAGATATATGGACCTTGACGTCTGAGATGTGGTTTCTGCAGTCAGACAGGGCAATAGTTGGTCTTCCCGATTTATTAATTCCCAGTTTTAGCCCTACTGATATACTGAGTCCTTCCACCTTCAGGTCAAAGCTGCCTTTTGGAGTTCTAAGAAGAATAAATAACTAAGTATAAGAAAATGGATCATCCAAACTGTATATACCGCAATGTATATACCACAGGGTCATTATGGAATAGGTGTATATACACTACTGTTCATAGTGTAAGTTGTATCTACAATTAATTTCAATTTACCCAGGTGTTCCCTGTTGAAACTTCAGATCATTCTTGTTTATAGTAGCAATGATTCTGCAGATTACAGATATTGGTATTCTTTGATATAATAGAATGAGCACTTCTAAACTGAAGATTTAGTTTAAAGGGACACTCCGGCCAAAAGGAAACTTTCCCACGTGTACCATTATGGTGTTCCACGTGTCAGCCTCTCACCTGGTATTTTTCTTGCTGCTTCAATCCCTGTATATCAGGCTGGGATGGTTGCTTAGCAGCAGTGTGAATCGGTGGCTCGGTGACTACTTTCTCTACTTGAGTCTATGGAGATCCTGTACCACATTAGTTTTACACAGGGGGGACAGAAACTTCTATTATCAGATACCACTCACACTTAGGCCTTATTCAGACTAATGCATGCGCCCCAGATGCGCCACAATTCTAGCACATCTCATGCTGATCCTCCGCTCCTTACAAGCGTCAGTAAACTAAGCATTGACAGCTCTAAGCTGTCATTGGTTAGTTTACATCAGTGGTGCCCGGTTACCTCAATTTATTGTCCTAATTTTAACAGAAGGTCAATAACCTGTGGATAACCTGGGACCACGTGATGTAAACTAACCAATGACAGCTTAGAGCTGTCACTGCTTCGTTAACTGTAACGGACCCAGGAAAGGTAAGTTTGATATTTGTTTTGCTTGTGTTACTAATGTGTTTTTTTTTTTGTTTGAGCATTTTTTACTGGTTCGGTTGTTGGACTACTTCGGATTCGAGGACTACTTCGATGATGCCATTATTTTTATATTTAATAAAATGGTTAACTAGAAATGTATGGGGTTCTTTATTTCAATAAAATATTTTTTCTATGTCTGTATTTTTTTATACTTTATTACTACCGCCAGGGCCGGCCTTAGGGGTGTTCGACCTGTGCCTTTGCACAGGGCACAACACTCCAGCAGGTGAAACGGGGCGCTGCGCTGGCTCCCTTCCCCTGCTTGTTTCAGAAGTGCGACTCAGCAGTTGCCTTTCCGCCCGGGCGCTTCTTCACTCAGTAGCGTCGCTACCACTGTAGCAGCCATAGCAGCTGCTAGTGGCGGCACCGGGCGGAAAGGAATCCCCGGTCACAGTGTCGGCAAAGCTGTGGACGGGGATTCCACTTCAGGAGTTTCCCCTAATGTTACTGTCCATATATGGACAGAGACATCAAGCAGAGAGCTCCAGGAGAGGAATCCCCGGCCACACGGTGATTCCGCTCCTTCAGGGAGCTACAGTGGTGCTATCTACAAGGGGGCTGTGTGGCACTACCTACAAGGGGGCTGTGTGGCACTACCAACAAGGGGGCTGTGGGCTGTGTGGCACTACCAACAAGGGGGCTGTGGGCTATGTGGCACAACCAACAAGGGGGCTGTGGGCTGTGTGGCACTACCAACAAGAGGGCTGTGTGGCACTACCTACAAGGGGGCTGTGTGGCACTACCTACAAGGGGGCTGTGTGGCACTACCTACAAGGTTGCTGTGTGGCACTACCTACAAGGGAGCTGTGTGGCACTACCTACCAGGATGCTGTGTGGCACTACCTACAAGAGGGCTGTGTGACACTACCTACAAGAGGGCTGTGTGCCACTACCTACAAGGGGGCTGTCTGGCACTCACTACCAGGATGCTGTGTGCCACTCCCTACCAGGGGACTGTGTGGCACTACCTACAAAGGGGCTGTGTGGCACTACCTACAGGGAAGTGTGGCACTACCTACAGGGGGCTGTGTGGCAATAACTACAGGGGGCTGTGTGGCAATACCTACAGGGGGCTGTGTCGCACTCTCTACAGGGGGCTGTGTGGCACTCTCTACAGAGGGCTGTGTGGCACTCTCTACAGGGGGCTGTGTGGCACTCTCTACAGGGGGCTGTGCGGCACTATCTACAAGGGGGTTGTGTGGCACTATCTACAAGGGGACTGTGGCATGCTATCTACAAGGGGGCTGTGTGGCGCTATCCTCAAGGGGGCTGTGTGGCACTATCTACAAGGGGGCTGTAGGCCCTATCTACAAGGGGGCTTTGTGGCGCTATCTGCAAGGGGGCTGTGTGGCGCTATCTACAAGTGGGCTGTGTGGTGCTATCTACAAGGGGGCTGTGTGACGCTATCTACAAGGGGGCTATGTGGCACTATCTACAAGGGGGCTGTGTGGCACTATCTACAAGGGGGCTGATGGTCATTTTACTGTGAGTGGGGGGCTGATGGTCATTTTACTGTGAGTGGCGGGCTGATGGTCATTTTACTGTGAGTGGGGGGCTGATGGTTATTTTACTTTGAGTGGGTGGTTGATGGCCATTTTACTGCGAGTGGGGGGCTGATGGTCATTTTACTGTGAGTGGCGGGCTGATGGTCATTTTACTGTGAGAGGCGGGCTGATGGTCATTTTACTGTGAGTGACGGGCTGATGGTTATTTTACTGTGAGTGGTGGGCTGATGGTCATTGTACTGGGAGTAGGGGGCTGATTGTAATTTTACTGTGAGTGGGGGACTGATGGTCATTTTACTGTGAGTGGATGGCTGATGGTCTTCAAGTGGTTTCAACCTCTGACCTTCAATTGAAATTAATGGGAGGCAGAAAATACCTGCGGCGCTCGTTTGGAAGCATCTTTTGCATTCGCTTCAACGGCTTAAGAAAAAACGCAAAAAAAAAAAAAAGAAGGTGAAACAACGTTGTCAATTCCTGAAGGAATTTTAAGGCAGATTTTTTTTTGCCTTACAAAAAACGCTGTGTGAACACACCCTACGAGTGTAATGATTGTTTTTAGCTGTTTTCTGTCTTTCTCGAAACAATTTTTGGTAGGGGTGCCCTGAGGAAATTTTATTTTTCCAGTGCTACCTCAAGTTAAAAAAAGTTGGGAAATTCTGTACTAGGCTACGAGATCACGCCGGCCTACGCAAGGATCCCGTTGTGGAGCAACTCAGCTCGTCGTGGGAACGGGGCCTAGACGAGTACTATTTTTGTTTTTGTTTGGGGGAGGTGGGGGGCTGTATGGCACGATCTACAAGGAGGAGGTGGGGGATTATGGCACTGTCTACAGGGAGGCTGTATAGCAAAATCTACAGGGGGCACTATACTGTGTGGGGGCCAGTAAGCGGACATTATACTGTGTAGGGGTAACTACAGGGGGCATAATATTGTGGGCACAATTAGAGGTCAAAATACTGTGTCTTTGGAGGTGTTGTAATATATTATTAAATATTATTATACTGTATGTGGGCACTAAAAGGGCATTATACTTTTTTTATGGGGCATTTTTTTTTTAATGATGGGGGTGGGGCGCCGAAAGATCATTTTGCACTGGGCGACATCTATCCTAAGGCCAGTCCTGACTACCGCCATACTAATGCCCGCTGGCTGATTGCAGGGCCGCCATCAGAAATTTCTGGGCCCCATACAGCCAAGGAGTCTGGGGCCCCCCTCACTATTGGGGCGGGCACAAAGTAAAGGGGTCGGAGGTAAGGCAGCGGTGAAAAGCAAACTAGTAGGAGATCTCTTTGGAGGGGCAGGGCAGAGCTAGCTGGTGGGTATCAGGGGGCAAGGTGGAGAGACTAAGTGCCAGGGCTCAGCGGGGGAAGGAGGAGGGAATTTCTGGGAGAACAGAAAGTGGCATGGGTGGTGACACCGGGCATGAGGGTGCCCGTGCCGCCCGTTGGAAAAGGCCCCCCCATGACCGGCGGCGTACTATAGCAGAGCAGAGAGGTATCTCCCTGCACTGTAATCTACTAGCACCACTGTAGCTCCCTGAAGGAGCGAAATGCCTGTGTGGCCGGGGATTTCGCTCCTGGAGTGCTCCGCTTGATGTCTCTGTCCGTATATAGACAGTGACATCAGGGCAACTCCTGAAGGGGCATCCCCGTTTACAGCGTTGCCGACTCTGTGTCCGTGGATTCCACTCCAGGAGAAGCCCTTGACGTCACTGTCCATAAATGGACACAGACGACAGGGGCTTCTCCTGGAGTAGAATCCCCGGTCACAGCGTCGGCAACGCTGGGGATTGGGATTCTGCTTCAGGAGTTGCCCCTGATGTCACTGTCCATATACGGACAGAGACATCAAGTGGAGCGCTCCAGGAGCGGAATTCCTGGCCACAGGGGGATTCCGCTCTTTCAGGGAGCTACAGTGCAGCTATCTACAGGAAGGAGGGGTGCTATCTATAAGAGGGGTTTTGTGGGGCACTACCTGCAAGGGGGCTGTATGGCACTACCTACCATGGGGCTGTGTGGCAATACCTACCACTTGGCTTTGTAGCACTACCTACCAGGGGGCTGTGTGGCACAACCTACAACGGGGCTGTGTGTCAATGGATCCGTTTTAAACTGGTGTGGCATCTACAGGGAGGCTGGTGTGGCATCTACAGGGAGGCTGGTGTGGCATCTACAGGTGGCTGTGTGGCACTATCTACAGGTGGCTGTGTGGCACTATCTACAGGGGGCTGTGTGGCACTATCTACAGGGGGCTGTGTGGCACTATCTACAGGGGGCTGTGTGGCACTATCTACAGGGGGCTGTGTGGCACTATCTACAGGGGGCTGTGTGGCACTATCTACAGGGGGCTGTGTGGCACTATCTACATGGGGCTGTGTGGCACTATCTACAGGGGGCTGTGTGGCACTATCTACAGGGGGCTGTGTGGCACTATCTACAGGGGGCTGTGTGGCACTATCTACAGGGGGCTGTGTGGCACTATCTACAGGGGGCTGTGTGGCACTATCTACAGGGGGCTGTGTGGCACTATCTACAGGGGGAATCTGTGAGTGACGGGCTGATGGTTATTTTACTGTGAGGGGGGGACTGATGGTCATTTTACTGTGAGGGGGGGGCTGATGGTCATTTTACTGTGAGTGGGGGGGCTGATGGTCATTTCACTGAGAGTGGGGGCCGATGATTATTTTACTGGGAGTGGGGAGCTGATGTTCTTCAAGTGGTTTCCACCTCTGAGCTCCAATTGAAATTAATAGGAGGTAGTAAATATCGTTTGGAGCTTTTTTTTCTTGCATCTTTTGCATTCGCTTCAACAGCTTAAAAAAAACTCAAAAAAAAAAAAAAAAAAAGGTCACACAACGCTGTCAGTTCCTGAAGGAATTTTGAGGCAGATTTTTTTTGCCTTACAAAAAACGCTGTGTGAACATACCCTACGAGTGTAGTGCTTGTTTTTAGCAATTTTCTGTCTTTCTCTAAAGTAGGGGTGCCCTGAGGAAATTTTCTTTTTCCAGTGGAGCCTCGAGTCCGAAAATGTTGGGAAACTGTACTAGGCTACAGGATCACCCCGGCCAACGCAAGGATCCCGTCGTGGAGCAGCTCAGTTCATCGTGGGAACGGGGCCTAGCGGAGTACAACTTGTTTTGTTTGTTTGGGGGCGCTGTCTACAAGGAAGGGGTGGAGGGGGGCTGTATGGCACGATCTACAAGGGGGAGGTGGGTGGCTGTATGGCACTGTCTACATGAGGGAGGTGGGGGCTGTATGGTACTGTCTACAAGGGGGAGGTGTGGGGCTTTATGGCACTGTACAAGGAGGAGGTGGGGGCTGTATGGCACTGTCTACATGAGGGAGGTGGGGAGGCTGTATGGCACTGTCTACATGAGGGAGGTGGGGGCTGTACGGTACCGTCTACAAGGGGGAGGTGTGGGGCTTTATGGCACTGTCTACAAGGAGGAGGTGAGGGCTGTATGGCACTGTCTACATGAGGGAGGTGGGGGGCTGTATGGCACGGTCTACAAGGGTGAGGTGGGGGCTGTATGGCACGATCTACAAGGGTGAGGTGGGGGCTGTATGGCACTGTCTAAAGGAAGGCTGTATCGCACAATCTACAGGGGGCACTATCTACAGGGGGGCTGTGTGTGGCAGGAAGGGGGGCATTATACTGTGTGGGGGCCACTAAGCGGACATTATACTGTGTAGGGACACTACAGGGGGCAATATACTGTGTGTGGCACTTAGGGGACATAATACTGTGTGGGCACAACTAGAGGACAAAATACTGTGTCCTTGAAGGGGTTATAATATACTATTATTATTATTATACTGTATGGGAGGAACTAAAGGGGCATTATACTTTTTTTTATGGGCCATTTTTTTTATGATGGGGTGGGGCGCCGAAAGATAATTTTGCACGGGCGCCATCTATCCTAAGGCCGGCCCTGTCTCTACCCACCACATGTTTGAAGGCTATGTAAAGTGAGTGTGGTATTTGTTGTTTTAGCAGTCTGTTTGGTGCTACTTTGTAAATACTTTTAAAAAATATATATTTTTACTTTATGAGACACAGAGCAGCTATATCATGCACTGAAACCTTTAGGCCTCTTTCACACGACAGTGAAAAACGGCCATGTGATGGCCGTCCTTTTAACGGCTTTCACATGGCCGTTTTCAGAACAATGATATTCTATGGGTGCATTCACACAGCCGTTTTTTTAACGGCCCGTAAATAATGGGCGTCAAAAAATAGGACATGTCCTATTTTTGGCCGTTTTAACGGCCTGATGGCCCCCATAGAACTCTACTACTAGTTCCCTTGCTGGCTATTGTTGGCATACTCACGTTTGCGGCGCTTCTTCAGGTGTGGTCACTCGTCTGTGGTCACTCGTGTTTGAAGGCGCCTCGATGAGGTCATCGCCCCGTCGCGCTGCCTTGCCAGATAACGTGCAGACGAGTGACCACAAGTGAAGAAGAGGAGAGACGGCGCTGCTCTCGTGAGTATGTTGCATGACCTATAGGCAGGCTGGTGTGGCATCTACAGGGAGGCTGGTGTGGCATCTACAGGGAGGCTGGTGTGGCATCTACAGGGAGGCTGGTGTGGCATCTACAGGGAGGCTGGTGTGGCATCTACAGGGAGGCTGGTGTGGCATCTACAGGGAGGCTGGTGTGGCATCTACAGGGAGGCTGGTGTGGCATCTACAGGGAGGCTGGTGTGGCACGATCTACAGGGAGGCAGGTGTGGCACGATCTACAGGGAGGCAGGTGTGGCACGATCTACAGGGAGGCAGGTGTGGCACGATGTACAGGGAGGCAGGTGTGGCACGATGTACAGGGAGGCAGGTGTCGCATCATCTACATGGAGGCTGGTGTGGCATCATCTACATGGAGGCTGGTGTGGCATCATCTACAAGGAGGCGTGTGGCATCATATACAGGGAGGCTGTGTGGCATCATATACAGGGAGGCTGTGTGGCATCATATACAGGGAGGCTGTGTGGCATCATATACAGAGGCTGTGTGGCATCATCTACAGGGAGGCTGTGTGGCATCATCTACAGGGAGGCTGTGTGGCATCATATACAGGGAGGCTGTGTGGCATATACAGGGAGCCTGTGTGGCATCATCTACAGGGAGGCTGTGTGGTATCATATACAGGGAGGTGTGTGGCATCATATACAGGGAGGTGTGTGGCATCATATACAGGGAGGTGTGTGGCATCATATACAGGGAGGTGTGTGGCATCATCTACAGGGAGGTGTGTGGCATCATATACAGGGAGGTGTGTGGCATCATATACAGGGAGGTGTGTGGCATCATATACAGGAGGTGTGTGGCATCATATACAGGAGGTGTGTGGCATCATATACAGGGAGGTGTGTGGCATCATCTACAGGGAGGTGTGTGGCATCATCTACAGGGAGGCTGTAAATAGTGTCTAGGTGAACATGTGACCTTCCTTTGGTTGTTTTCAGGGGGCTGGGACAAAAAAAGCCTGACCAATGAAATTCATCAGTTTTTTTAACGGCCATGAAAAACTGATGCAAAATGGATGTCAAACGGCCATTAAAAACGGACAGATGGACTTGAAATGGATGAAAATTTAGAGACAAACTAATGCAAAATGGCCATGAAAAACTGACAGTTGATCAGTTTTAAATGGACATTTTTTTTCACTGTCGTGTGAATAAGGCCTTATCTGTCAGGTCAGCGGGTCCTGCGTGTACCTGTTCATAATTTAGATTTGATCGATAACAGGTGGATCCTGGCCCGCCGACACTGAACCCGTCAGTCCCCCGGACCTGACAGATACAGGTCTCTGCGCACGATACAGCTACTCTGTATACAGGATACAAAGCAGCTGTATCACATAAAGTAAAAATTATTTTTAATAAAAAGTATTTACAAAGTTTCATAACACACACTAATAAACTTTTTTGTATGAAAAAAAAGAGGTGTACATAGCCTTAAAGATCTCTCCCCCTCCCCCAGGTATCCTCTCTCCTTCCTCTACCCCTCCTTTCAGATATCCTCTTTTCCCAGTTATCATCCCCCTAGTATAATGTCTCCTTCAGTGTCATCCACCCTCCATTATTATCTCCTACCCACTACACCATCATCTCCCTGTCCCCATTGTCATCTAACCACCCCCCCCTCCGTAGAAAGCAAGTGTCTTACCCAGGTCTGTATGATCCTCCGGACACTGAAGCACTGCATTGTATCACTAGTAGCAGCTCTGCGATGGCTCTTATCTCCTGGGCTGCGTATAACGGGACAATAAACCTGTCTTCTCCCTCTGATACACAGCCGGGGAGATAAGAGGTAAGAAATGCTACTAGCGATACAAGGATATGAAGCAGAGCTGAGAGTGTATAGTGTGACATGGGTAACACTGATTTTTATTGTGGGGATGTGATGTGAGGAGGCTCCGGGCAGCAGCAACCTGACAGACAGACAGACATTACATACTGACACAGACATTACATATTGTACTCACTGTGTCAGGAGTCTTCTTCTTCTGCTGCTGCTGCTGCTGCTTGTCGCCTCCACTGCATTCAAACCTCCCGCCACCTTCATGACTTCTCCTCCACACGCGCTGTCACGCCGCTGTAGAGGAGGAGGAGGGGCGGGCTCTATGTGAACAGCGGGCCCTTATGATTTTACTCTGATGCAAACAACGGGCCCCGGCTCCGTGATGGGACCTGTTCCTTTCACCAAAGTGAAATCATAAGGGCCCGTGAGCAAATGCATTCCGGCAGTGGAGCACGGGCCCCCGTTTTTTGAATTTTTGACCGGGCCCCTGACAGCAGTACCAGCAGTACCTCCCTGATGGCGGCCATGGCTGATTGACACTGTCCTTTACTAAGGCGGGGCTTAGTGCAGAGGCTAACACTAACTCTTATTATTACCCTGCTACCCACCGCCACCAGGGGTACCAGGAAGAGCCAGGCGCGATCCAGTACCCTACCATCTGTAGTGTTGGACGCATAATGAGGCGGCCACAGGCTGGTGTTATTAGGCTAGGAAAGGCCAGAAACCATGACCCTTCCCACCCTGGTAATGCTAGGCTGCTGCTATGTTTTATCTGGCTGGTTATGAAAAAAGGGGGGGACCCCACGTCATTTTTATTTTTTTTAAATATATAATTAGAAAAAAATATGTGAGGACATATGTATTGGAACTATTGCCCCTGACGTTTTAAGACCTTAGCAACGCCCCTGGCTGCTAGTGCTGCATCTTTAGTACTTAGGTTGCCCAGCAATGCAGCTGAAAGCTGTGGGCCGTCGGCCATGGGAAGAAGTTTGGGGGGCCCAAGAAGGACTTTTGACCCGGGGGGGCCCATAAGTCATTAGCTACGTCCCTGGGTAATACTGCTGTGACAAAGTCATAGAATGTGTATCTGATGCTGCAAGTCTCTGCAACTTTGTTGCCACAACAGTCTCCCAAATGACATTGACTAGATTTAAATTGTAATTCATTTTATGTAATATACGGTATATTTTTAGTATTGGGAGAAATGGAGAATCCTAAACAATAGCCACTGCTGCTAGTGAGTGAGACTGTTATGCTGATCTTTACCAGTAGAGGGCAGCCTAGACCTTGGTTTTGTCTTTTGGATCGCCGCATAACATGATTTGGAACCAATAATTTAGTCTTCTTGCTCTTTTTGCAGAACACTCATTCCCTCCTGCCATGCTGTAGATAGAAAGCAAAAAGACATCAGCTCATCTCTTGATCATATAGAGCTGAAATATTAATGTAAAGCTCGACTTTGGATCAGCTTTAAATAAAATGTTTCATAAATAGCAATTCCCAAATGTATTGGTATGCAGAATATGGACCAGAATATCAAATATTATTGTTCTCCTTAAATGTTAAAAAAAATTCTTAATATTTTACATTACATGAGGGATCTCAAATATTTGTAACCATCTCAATGTTATATATATAATAATAATAATAATAATAATAATAATAATAATAATAATAATAATAATAAAAATAATAATAATAATACCTGTATAAAGTAATTAACATGAAAAAGGACAGTTTTGTCTTACAAATGGATTTGGATAAGTTGCAGTGTTAGGCAGAGAAGTAGCAAATTAGGTTTAGGGCTTTATTCACACGACCAGGTGTCAAATTGGCCATTAAAACCGTGTGAGGCCCGTTTTCATGGATCCCTCATAGACTAGAGTCTATTGAGGGATCCGGGAAAACGGGCAAAAGTAGACCATGTCCTATTTTTTCCCAGGCCGTTCACATAGTCCGTCAATAAGAAACAGCCGTCACCCGATCGATTATTCTTGTCGTCTGAATAAGACCTAAGGCTGAGTTCACACACTGTTTTTGGTTCACTTTTAAAATGTGTTTTTTTGTTTTGGTTGATGAACTCCCATTGAGAGACATAGCAGTTTATCTACCAAAACAAGAAACACATGTTAAAACCGCAACAAAAACGCACAGTGTGAGCCTAGCCTAAGGCCATGTTCACTACGTAAGTTAAGGCTGAAAAATCTGAGGCCAATTTTAACAGAATCTGATTTTTTTAAAGTGTTTTTAAAGAGTATTTTCGGGTGTATTTTCTAAGTATTTTAAAGTGTCAATGGGAATTGAGAAATATCAGCATGTAAAACGCTTCAAGAATTGACATGTCACTTTTTTTAGTAAGCGTATTTTTAAAAAGTGTTTTTCAATTCAGAAAGGGAAAATAAACACCTTATATGAACTACAGGAAATTGTGTAATTTCATTGAAATCAATGGGAAACTATTTACAGATGTATTTCAAGTGTAATACGAGCATTTAATGCTCTAAAATACGCCTGAAAATATAGTGGTTGGCCTAGCATGGATAAATGTAAGGTTATGCATGTCAAGCTCATTTCACACATATCACACATATCACGTGCGTTTTTTCCGCGGCAAATTTGCAGCAGAATACAGTACCAGCATAGTTAATGAGATTCCAGGAAAACTCATGTACACAGTATTTTTCTGCATGTAAATGGACCTGGGGTGCGTATTTTAAAATCCAGAGCATGTAAATTTGTCTGGCGTTTCCGCTTTGGAATTGTACCTGCCTAATACTAAGTAAAAGCGCAGCAAAACTTGCAGCAAGAAAACGCACTGATTTACGCATCAAAGCGTAAAAACCGCACAGAACAACGTGCAATCTGGTGAGGTTTTTACCTGCGCATTTCCTGTGTTTTGCTGCGATTTTGGTGTGTATTTTCCGCAGCACAATACGCAACGTGTGCATGTAGCTTTACTTTATATCCTATGACCAGCTAATAGAGAAATTTTCTTTCCCCCCAAACAGAATTTTATAAGTACCTACAGCTCTGGCACGCAAACAGTATTAGGGACCACAGGGCCTTGGATTACCTATAACAAAATGTAAAGAAAGAAAAGTAAAGAAAAGAAAAATGGGATGGAGATATTGGGCCTATAGAGAAGGATCATTGGCGTGACATTCTGAGAAGGGTGCCCCAGCTGTCACTGAGTGAAGGTCACAGGATGTTGCATATATATTTACTTCATAGAGTGTATAATATGTCTCATTTCCTCTTTGAAATTGGGATGCGCAGCCGTATGATTTTTGCCCCACATGCCAGACCCAACCGGCTGTTTTGCTAGATATGGTGTGGACCTGTTCGGAACTAGATTCGGTGAACAAGATTTACGAGGTCAATATTGTTCCTTCCCCCTTTTGAATGGTTACTGGGCTATTTTGAGTACCTGCCTACCAGCGAAGCCAGTAAAATAGCAGTGGCTAGGATGCTTTATATTGCTCGTAAGCTCATTGCCCAACATTGGTTAGATGGCAGAGGCCTCACTGCTCGAGAATTTGTGGACAAGATTAACTGGTTGTCTGGAAAAAAGGGTGTATAGAGAGAGGAGCTACCCGCAAATTTGAAAAGCTTTCGGCGCCTTGGTACCTAGGGAATTAGCCCGGTATAGGCTGGGTCTTATTAGAGAGGTGCAGAGTTCTGATTAGCCATGGTGGATGTGCATATATAGGTGGACTGCGTAGGATAACCTGTATGAGCCTGCTGTCTATTTGTGTGGATCTATTCTTGTATACCTGTGCTCTATTATTGCACATTGTTAAAGGGGTTTTCCAGGCAATAAGAATTGATGAAAAAACAGATGAGAGTCAATCCAGCGCTGTTTGGTGATTTAGTCATGGCTAGTAAGCCTGACTAGCCATGACTAAGGACACTCATAGTGTTTGAACGCGTAGGCTTTAGCACATCCTACTTGAAATCACCTCGCTACTGAGTCTGTTCATAGTTTATCTTTTCTACTACAATAAAAGTGGGAACACCGATTTCCCTTTTAAATCACCAAACAGCGCTGGATCGACTCTCATCTGTTTTTTCATGTTAATCACCGTGGGCCGTCACGGACATCCGAGCGAGGCTCGAGTGCAGGACGAGGACTGGTGAGCTTCCTCCCTTTTTCTACTTCAATAAAAATTGATGGCCTATCCTCAGGACAGGCCATGAATAACGAATGGGTCGGGGTCCGACTCCCGGGACCTCCACTGATTAGTGGCGATTCACAGGTATTGCAGCCTTTTCTCCCATTGAAGTAATGGGAGAAAAGGCCGCAATACCGATGAATCGCTGCTAAATGTGTGTCAGAGATTCACAGTGAGCAAGAAGAAATGAAGTGGAAGCAGCGCTCGTACGAGCGCTGCGGCCCCTTCAAAACAGCTGATCGACGGGGGTCCCGAGAGTCGGACCTCGACCCATCAGCTATTGATGGCCTATCCTTGGGATAGGCCATCAATTTTTATTGCCTAGAAAACCCCTTAAAGTCTATTCCTTTGCTGTGTCTTGGGCAACATCGCCCACTGATGGTGATCACTGATATGTCTATATTGGATGCCTGTGCTGTAATAATTCATATTGTGGTGCACACTGTTATTTGATTGGGAGGGGTGGGTAAAAGGTGTGGGGATTGTTGGGGTTTTTGAGTGTTAAAAACCTTTTGTATCTGAAAAATTTTCAATAAAAACATTTAATTTAAAAAATGTGTTTAATTTATTAAAAGAATGTGCCGAAATTAACAGATATTTGAGCCTTACTAGACAAAGGCGTGTGAATTAGTGGAAAGGGAGGGTCCTAAACTAAGCCAACAAGAGGTGGTATAAGAAAGAAAGAGAAAAGTGTCTCGCAACATGCGCCAAATTTATAGATATATTTATAGATATATAGATATAGCAGAGCTGGAGTGGTTTTAAAGACCGTCACTAAAGTAATAAACAGAAAGAGTGGACTGCAGTACCCAAAAAAAAGATCAAAATTGGGGTTATTTAGTTGGAAAAAAGATGACTTATGGGTGACCTGAAAGATATTAGTTATACATAGCTAAGTACCTACGGAGGAGAACCACACGTATCTGACTGGGAAAGTTTTTGGTTTGTTTTAAACAATCTACAGACACACAGGAGGGCTTGGTTGATATGAATCAGTGCATCATGTAGTCATATGTCTAGCTCGAGGACAACTAATGTCTCAGTCTCCATTTATTAGTTAGCAAGTCTTGTTAATGTGGCATGCCCATAGAACACACTGTGGATCCAAGCACATTAGTGCCAGTCTGGGCTGATGGCCAATGAAAGATCATACAGAATCCATTAGATAAGGGGTTAATTCCTGGCACTCCTGTGTGCTGCTACTGACTCATATTCCAGGGTCTCAGAATGCTGATTCAATTCTATTTGTTTGTTCACATGTCCCAGGGGGTGACTTTACTTTTGGATATGGAACAGCCCTCACACAGCGCAAAATAAACACAGAAATATCTTCATTTTATGTCAGTACCGAAAAGCATTTAGCAATTACAGTCAGGAGAAGTGTTGGGCAAATGTCTATTGGTATTTACAGCAAGATTCCCAGAGTGTCTGACATACAGTAACTGGATAGACAGCAAGCAAGGCATAGCTTACTGCCATTCAAGCCGAGCTGGTGCCGTTTAAGAGTGCAGTCACACCCGCAGAAATTTCTGCTACTGAACATGAGTTCCATTTATCCGAATTGGGTTGTTTCTGCAACAAAATCTACCGTGTGAATACACCCTAACGCCAGAGTCACAGATCGTCTTCTGGCTTTGGCTACAAAAAAATTGAGTCAAAAACTACAGTAAAAACGACGTCAAAACTGTATGTGTGATCCTGGCCAAATGGCGCCAACTACCTACAAACATGTTGGGATACCCTCTGCACTTCCCATTTGAAGCCCAGCTGAGCAAGTCTTCATGACAATACTACAGTGTAGATGACCAGCTAGGGCACCATTGGAGAGAAGAAATTTATGGTTAAAAAAATAAGAAAAGAGAGAGAGCAAAATGGGGAGAATGTCTCTTAAATAAGAACGCTAGGTTTGGTGGGGGGAGGAGGGGGGTGTTCAAATGAATGATTGTCCATCTCATAGCTATCATGCTAAACTGCAGGGACTGAGGATGATGTGCTGCAGTCTGTATTGTCCAGTCCCTGATTCTCACATCCCTCAGGCTGGCCAACACTATAAAGTCTGCTTCTAATAAAGCACTAACTCCCAGAGCGCTCAGATGGACCTCTCCTATGGTTGTATGGAGTGGCAGCGTGAATGTTTTACCGTCAAGCTGATGAGCAGCAACAGAGGACTCGAGACCCCCATTATAGTGATCAGTGGGGGTTCCATCATGGGGCCCTCAGTAATCTAACATTTATCACCTATGAAGAATACATTTTTAATCATTTGCTTTTCTCTAATAGTAATGAGTGTGACTATTGTAGTGGTATTAAATGGCAGCTTCAGACCAATGATGACTATGGCACAAACCATGTTAAAAGCTCTGAATATCAGACTTCCGTACTCATTGTTCTCTCAACACCTGGATCAATGGTCATTCATACTGTCTATGTGATATTCAGCCTTTGTCTTATCCAATACTTCAGCTGAAATACTGTAAGATCAGGT
The DNA here is from genome assembly GCF_050947455.1 of Rhinoderma darwinii. Taxonomy (NCBI): domain Eukaryota; kingdom Metazoa; phylum Chordata; class Amphibia; order Anura; family Rhinodermatidae; genus Rhinoderma; species Rhinoderma darwinii. Next base: position 40,697,631 of record NC_134699.1, on the reverse strand, counting down.
TTTTACTAAAAAGCACATAATAAGTACATGTTAGAATAAGTCTTAATGCAATTGTGCCGGACTCCAATGTGCACGCAGATCAGGTTCCCTCTTATTCAATGTTCCCTGCCTTGGGGAACAAAAGGTGTACTCTTGGCACATACAAATATAGCTCAAATGGCTGAGCACTAAGCATGCTCCAATGTTCCTATATAGTCCTTGTTACAGCTTGCTTCCTCATATTGCGGCAGCAACTGTGACTTATGGTATATTCACACGTAGCGATTGATGTCGGGTTAAAAACCGCATGAAAACCGCATCTGTAAAAGGCATGCCGTTTAACCGCACATATGCTAACTCACTAGCAATAGTCTAACAGTTGCATTTGTTTCTTCCCAGCTCAGCTGCATCTATACATTTTAAACCCTTTCAGTATAGGGAGTTGTGTCATGTGATCTCAGTCTGACCACATCATCACCTATCAAATCCCTGCAGCAGCTCGGATACCCCTCCCCACCCAGCTCCTTGTTCCCCTATATGTTCCTCATGCATATAGTGCTGCTGACGAGATTATTCATGCCCTATCTAAGGGAGCAGGAGTGCAGTAATATAATAGGTGAAACCATACAATGACTAGCTGCAAAGTTATAAAACTCCCCTGACTCACACTAACTATCTGTGAGTGCTGTGTGCAGAGACTCCTGTGTATTTATAAGAGATGCTGATCCTATGTAAAAACTGACAGAGAGAAAACTATCCCAAGCAGGATACAGGGAGAAAGGCTGAAGCTGCATCACTTAAAATACACTGAGACTCTGCATCACATAGGATACGCTAAGACTCTGCAGTGAGAGAACAGAAGTTCTATGTCGCTGATATATCACTTGCTGCACTTAGGTAGGACTTAGATCAGAGCAAGTGCTGGGATGAGACTCTGTCCCGTCACCTCTGCAAAGCCAGAAGCATCATGGGAAATATATTATACATAACTAATATTTCTGCGGTTAGTTATCCCAATTCTTGAACCAGTGATAGGATAAATATTCATTGGCGATCCAGACAATGTTTTTCGGTCCATTTTCAGACATGAACAAGCTTCTTATATGATCGGCTTTACCACTGGCCTGAACAAGCTCTTATAGAGAACTTCATAGCGACACGTGCAGGACTCTCGCTCTGTGGTTTGTAGGTGACCTCCATTGTGCGGTGCTTACCCTTGAATGTGTTCACAAGCAAACAGTGCGAACACTATCAGAGGGGAAGAAGGAACCAAGATGGCAGACAATTCATAAAGGACACATAAATTAAAGGGGTTTTCCGGAACTAAAAAATTACATTTATTTAAATAAAACAATGAAAAATATATAACTTTACAATGTACTTACGTTTCATCAGATGGCTGTAGCGTCGTATATCCTCCTCCGTCACCGCCCCCTTAGTAATGCAAAATCTGCACTTTCTGTGCAGACCCGTCCATTTGGTCTTCTGCCTTGCTTCCAGTTTCCGGCTTTCACACTGTACGGTTACGTCACAAATTACGTAACCGTACCACGTGCTTCTTTATCTCATTAGAGCATGCGTGGTTAGCACACTCCACCGCGCATGCTCTGTGAAATTATAACCCCTTATATATTAGCGACGGAATATGAAGTTGCGGGAATAACGGCCGTTTCGGCCGTCTTCCCGACAGGTGCAGGAGCTGTGACAGCTGCTGTCTCGTACAGCAGCTGCCGCAGCTCCTACAGCGGGGACCGATCGCTGTGTCCCCGCTGTCTAACCCCTTAAAAGCCGCGTTCAATAGAGATCGCGGCTTTTTAGGGGTTAAGTTACCATCGCCGGCCTGCTACACGATAGCGGCCGGCGATGGTTACTATGGCAACCGGACACCAAACAATGGCGTCCGGCTATGCCAACGACGGAAGCCTAATGGGTCCTGACAAAGTCAGGACCCACTATGCTTGCTGTCAGTGAATAGCTGACAGTTCTAATACACTGCACTACGCATGTAGTGCAGTGTATTAGAATAGCGATCAGGGCCTCCTGCCCTCAAGTCCCCTTGTGGGACAAAGTAATAAAGTAAAAAAAGATGTGTAAAAATAAGAAAATAAAAGTTAAAAAAATCCCCTTTTTTTCCCTTATCAGTCCTTTTTTATTAATAAAAATATATAAATAAATAAACTATACATAATTGGTATCGCCGCGTCCGTAACGGCCTGAACTACAAAATTATTTTGTTATTTATCCCGCGCGGTGAACGCCGTAAAAGATAATAATAATAAACCATACCAAAATCACAATTGTTTGGTCACTTCACCTCCCAAAAAATTTATTAAAAATAGATCAAAAAGTCGCATGTACCTAAAAATGGTCCTGATCGAAACTACAGTTCGTTACGCAAAAAATAAGTCCTCGCACGGCTTTATTGATGGAAAAATTATAAAGTTCTGGCTCTTAGAATAAGGTAACACAAAAAGTAAATGATTTTTTACAAAACGTATTTTATTGTGCAAACGCCATAAGACATAAAAGAGCTATAAACATCTGGTGTCACCGTAAGGCCGATTTTACACGAGCGTGTGCGTTTTGTGCAAGCATAAAGCGCGGCGTTTTGCGTGCGCAAAAGGCACTTAACAGCTCCGTGTGTCAGCCCTTTATGATGCGCGGCTGCGTGGTTTTCGCGCAGCCGCCATCATTATGACACTCCGTTTGGATGTTTGTAAACAGAAAAGCACGTTGTGCTTTTCTGTTTTCATTCATCCTTTCCAGTGCTGTTGCGCGAACTACGCGCATCCCACAGAATTGCTTCCGTGCGACATGCGTGGTTTTCACACACCCATTGACTTCAATGGGTGCGTGATGTGCAAACAGCGCACAAATATAGGACGTCTTGCGTTTCACGCAGCGGACATACGCTGCATGAAAATCACGCACCTGGCTGCACGGCCCCATAGACTAACATAGGTCCCTGCGACGCGCGTTGCACGGACGTATAACACGCTCGTGTAAATGAGCCCTAATCGTATCGCCCCATAGAATAAAGTGAATATGTCATTTATAGCGCACGGTGAACGCTGTAAAAAAAAATAGAATAAAAAAACAATAGTAGAATTGCTGTTTTTTAGTCACCACGCCATTAAAAATAGAATAAAAACTGATCAAAAAGCTGCATGCACCCCATGAAAAATACAATGGATTCCTCAAGGGGTCTAGTTTCCAAAATGGGGTCACCTTTTGGGGGTTTCCACTGTTTTGGTACCAGAAGACCTCTTCAAACCGTTTAACCCCTTAATGACCAAGCCATTTTGCACGTTAATGACCAAGGGTTATTTTTGTTTTTTTCACGGTCGCATTCCAAGAGTCGTAACTTTTTTTTTATTCCGTCGACATAGCCGTATAAGGGCTTGTTTTTTGCGGGACGAGTTGTATTTTGTAATTGTACCATTTTTAGATGCTTATAATATATTAATTAACTTTTATTAACTTTAGTTTAGGAGAGTATTGAAAATAAGCAGCTATTCCAACATTGATTTTCACGTTATAAATTTACGCCGTTTACTATGCAGCGTAAATAACATGTTAACTTTATTCTATGGCTCGGCACGATTACGGGGATACCAAATATGTAAAGGTTTTATATGTTTTCCTACGTTTGCACAATAAAAAGCCTTTTAGAAAAAAATTACTTGTTTTTGCATCGCCGCATTCCAAGAGCCGTAACGTTTTTATTTTTCCGTCTATGTGGCCGTACGTGGGCTTGATTTTTGCAGGACAATGTGTAGTTTTCATTAGTACTATTTTGGGGTACATAGGACTTAGATTAATTTTTATTTAATTTTTTATGGGGGGAATGGGAGAAAAGAGCGAATTTTGCCGTTGTTTTTTTGGACGCCGTTCATTCGGCGGTTTAATTAATGTGTTAATTTTATTGTTCAAGTTGTTACGATCGCGGGAATACCATATATGTGTATGTGTGATTTGTTTTGACACTTTTACTAAAAAAAAACACTTTTTGGGCAAAAAAAGTAGTTTTATTTGATTTTCACTGTAATTTTATTTTATTTTTTTCACCAACTTTATTTAACGGATTGACATTTTTTTTTTCAGTCCCACCATGGGACTTCACTATGCGATGTGCCGATCGCATATATAATGCTTTGGTATACTTAGTATACGGAAGCATTATTGCCTGTCAGTGTAAAACTGACAGGCAATCTATTAGGTCATGCCTCCGGCATCGCCTAACAGGCAGATGCTGAAGACAGACCTGGGGGTCTTTGTTAGACCCCCGCTGCCATGGAAACCCGACGGCGACCCGCAATTTCTTTGCGGGGGCGCCGATGGGGGGACAGAGGGAGCTCCCTCCCTCTGTCAAACACATTAGATGCCGCTGTCACTATTGACAGCGGCATTTAATGGGTTAAACTGCCGGAATCGGAGCGCGCTTCGATTCCCGCAGTTGCAGCAGGAGCCAGGCTGTGTATAACAGCCGTGCTCCTGCCACTGATCGCGTGGGTACACTGGCAGTACCCGCGCCATCACAGGACGGATATATCCCTCCTCCTGCGCGAACTAGCAGCTGCAGAGGACTGATATATCCGCCCTTCGGCGTTAAGAGGTTAAAAACGCAGATATCCAGTGATTTCAGCTTGTGCTATCAGTAATAGAATGAGAGCACCAAAATGAAGACTGAGATTGCACAAGTTAGTAGAGCTGGGTGTAGTAGGCGGAGCAAGTGCACTGCTGCATGCACATTGCATGCTGGGACTAGAGCAGTGCATGCAGGGAGGAGAAACACAGGAAGAGAAGAGGAATGAACTTACTGAGCAAAACAAACCTCTCAAGGTAAACAATAGGGAGTAGTGTTACTAAAACCATTTATTATCAAGAAAAAGATAGTCAGAGTGCACTAATATATTAATAGAGGAACATTGCATTGATTTAAAAAAAAAAAAAAAAAGGATTGGAAAACCCCTTTAAGACAGGTATACACAAGCGTTTCTCCATAATTCTTTAATAATAGCTGATGCTGCACTATTTAGGCAAAAAAAATAATAGTTGGAGTGCTTTTTTAACCCCTTAACGCACCATGATGCAACTGTACGTCATGGTCTGCCCTGCATTAGGGTAATATATGAGAGGACGCCATATCTGCACAATGTTGCTTTCTCTCTGTCTGGCCCTTAGTATTGTCCTAAGGCTTTAGAAGACTTTTATCCACCACAAAGGGAAAGGTGGTCAAGTGTTGGCCTTATACAGTATCTGGGGATGTCCCAGCTCTTGTGGTGTTCGCACTGTTTGCTTGTGAACACATTCAAGGGTAAGCACCACACAATGGAGGTCACCTACAAACCACAGAACGAGAGTCCTGCACGTGTCGCTATGAAGTTCTCTATAAGAGCTTGTTCAGGCCAGTGGTAAAGCCGATCATATAAGAAGCTTGTTCATGTCTGAAAATGGACCGAAAAACTTTGTCTGGATCGCCAATGAATATTTATCCTATCACTGGTTCAAGAATTGGGATAACTAACCGCAGAAATATTAGTTATGCCATTGCTTGAACCACTGCCTAGACAAGGTTGCCATAATGCCCCAGCACCTAATAAAGGAAGAGTTATCACCGTTCACAGTATTGCTACTCAATCATAATACCAAACAGCACCCAGACCCTGGCGAACCAATTATAAATACTGTGACAAATCCGCTTTCACATATTGGCATAGTGCCCAGTCCATAATACCCAAGAGTTAGTATCCAATCTGTGGACTCAATGGAATAGGGAATGGGCGTCAAACCTTTTGAAAGAGTGCGCCCAATTTGGCAATTATCTTTTTAAGAACTTCTTTCGAGTGCCAAGGTACCAATAAATATGAACAAAAATCACAGGACCCGTATGACAGTGGCATCAACAGGACCCCATAACAGTAAAAGCTAAAAGTCCCTCACAACAGTGATGTAGGGGGCAAAGTGTGGTGTGCCACAAAAATTCTTACATGTGATGTTTTTCACCTGTGCAGTAGGGTCCAGTCCAGTGTCTTGCAAGTTTTTACTCTTTTAGGGAACCCATTAGATAACTTCTCAAAGTCCCAAAAGAACATAGTTAGTGGGGTTGTAAAAAACACATGTACACATTTACTTACATAGTTACAAACCACAAAAATGCAAAAGCTGGGACAATACATTTCTTGCTAAATGACTACTGTCAAGCAAATTAGTTATAGTCACTGGTTTGGAAGAACAGTAGATAAATTCATATATAAGGGAACAGCATTGCATAAGTTTCTCTAATATGCTCTGTTTTTCTGAAGTAATCTGAACATAATCTGAAGATAAAGCAGGACAACCATGGGAAAAATCCAAAAATGACACTTGGAGCCCATCAACAAAATATAGTACACCATTTGCTGCATTCTACTTATGGCTAAGACTTAGCATGCTCAATAAGACAGGCAGCACTCTATCACAGGTGGCATAGTGTCCTATTATAGCTATATGGGCCATCTGAATCTCAAACAGGGTCTGGGGTCACATTCGAATTTTAGCTTTGCCATACAATCTCAAAAACCTCATCTGATTATATACAACTGCTCACCCAAGACTAAAAAGTATGTACAAATAAATAAGCACTCTGTTTTAATGGATGAATGAAAGATTCAGTACTTAATTATAGGCTGATATAAAACATAGCAGACATATATTTATAGGGCAAGCAATAACAATTAAACATAATGCTTAGCGAGAAAGCTAAAATTTAGCATAGACAAAGCAATCACGTATAATTAGCCTATTCCAGTAATGGTAAAAGTGGATCTGTCAGCTTAATATGCTTTCCAATGAAGGGGCAGCATATAATATCTACTCGTCCGTACTCCTTCTAGCCAAAACAGCACAGAAAAATGTGGGTCTGTTTTGGCTAATCGCATCGCTTATTGAATACAGCAGACTTTTAGTCCGCTGTATTCATAAAGGGATTGCTGTCCCCGCCTCTCCCTCACCCTCAGGTCAGTGACTGACAGGCTGCTGTGTATACAGGTCCATCATGTCCAACTTTTCTCAATAAATTACATGTCATTCATTGCTTGATTAACTATAACCCTCAAAGCCATTTGTCAGTAAATAATAATCTAGCCTTTTTTTAAATGCTGACATAGTACCTGCCATTACTACCTCTTGGGGTACACCATTCTAAAGTGTAGCCCAAAACTGAATACAATATTCTAGATGTGGCCTTACAAGGGATTTATAGAGTGGAATATTATTACATTTGAATGACAGGTTTTTATCTCTCTTGTCATACACCCTAAAATCCTATTTGCTTTTGCAGCTGCTGCCTGACATTGAGTGCTGCTTAGCTTATTTGTTACCAGAATACCCAGGTCCTTTTCTTGTTCCGTTATCCCCAGTTTTATTCCATTTAATGCATATGAATTAATGCTATTATTGTGTCCTAAATGCATTACTTTACATTTAACAACATTAAATTTCATCTGCCATGTTTTTGCCCATGCTGCCAGCTTATTTAGGTCTTTCTGTAATATTTCATAGACAAGCTGAGTTTTAAGTATCCTACAAAGTTTTGTATCGTCAGCAAAAACTGACACCTCGCTATCAATCCCATCCACAAGGTCATTAAAAAGAATTGGGCCTAACACCGATCCTTGTGGTACCCCACTGCTGACTTCAGCCTATTGTTAGTAAGTACCATTAATAACAACTTTTAGTTTTTTGTCCCTTAACCAATTTTTTACCCACTTGCATACACGTTCCCCCAGTCTCTGTGTCTGTAGCTTCAGAACAAGACTGTTGTGTGGAACAGTATCAAATACTTTTGCAAAATCCAAATAAATCACATCAGCCACATGACCAACATCTAGATTTGCACTTACCTCCTCATAGAAACCGATCGTGTTGGTTATGCACGACATGTTTTTCATGAATCCATTCTGGTTATCAGTAATTAGACTTTTCTCCGCTATATACTGTACTTTTGTAATTCATCTCTTAGAATACCCCCAAATGCTTTACATACCACAGATGTCAAACTTAGGGCGGATTTACATGAACGTGTAATACGTCCGTGCAACGCGCGTGCTTTTCACGCGCCTTGCACGGACCTATATTAGTCTATGGGGCAGTGCAGACTGTCAGTGATTTTTGCGCAGCGTGAGTCCGCTGCGTAAAACTCACGACAGGTCCTATATTTCTGCATTTTTCGCGCATCACGCACCCATTGAAGTCAATGGGTGCGTGAAAATCACGCATGCCACACGGAGGCACCTCCGCGGGACGTGCGTGATTCGCGCAACAGCAGGCAATCTATGATTGCAAACAGAAAAGCACCACTTGCTTTTCTGTTTACAAACATACAAACAGAGTGTCATAATGATGGCGGCTGCGCGAAAAGCACGCAGACGCGCACCATATGATCATGACACACGGAGCTGTCAAGTACCTTTTGCGCGTGCAAAACGCAGCGTTTTTTGCGCTCGCAAAAACGCACACGCTCGTGTAAATTCTCCCTTACTGAACGGTGGTTACTCGGTTCCAGCATTTTACCCTTCTTAAATATTGGTACAACATAAGCCGTCCTCCAGTCCTGTGGCACTGATCCTGTTACAAGAGAGTCTAAGAAGATGAGATACAATGGTCTGTCCAACACTGAGCTTAATTCCCTTAATACTCGTGGATGTATGCCGTCTGGGCCAGGGGATTTATCAATATTTAATTTGCTCAGATGCAGCTGTACTTCCTCCTGTGTTAAGCAGGTAATATTGGGTGGGAACCTTTATCACTGTCCCCCTGAATATCTGGTACTGATCACTCATCAGTGAACACAGTGGAAAAGTACATGTTTAATATCTTAGCCCTCCCTTTGTCCTCTATATTCCCATGGTCATCTTTAAGAGGGACAATATTATCAGATCTGTTCTTTTTGGCATTAATATATTTATAAAAAATGTTGGGATTTATTTTAGTGTTGTTAGCGATTTGTTTTTCTGTTGATGACTTTGCTAACTTGATTTCATTTTTACATTTTCTATTGAGATCTTTGTAGTCTGGAATGCTTCTGCTGAGCCCTCAGCCTTCAATGTTTTGAATGCTTTTTGTTTTTGTCTTATTATATTCAGTAATTCCCTATTCATCCATATTGGTCTCCTTTTATTTTTAGACATGTTGTTACCAGAGGGTATAAACTTACTACACGATTCATGTGGTATACTTTTACAAAGAACAAACGATTTGTTAAAAAGTTAAATTGTTCTGTTTCACCACATTCTGAGAGCCATAACATTTATATTTTTTCATCGATTGAGCGTTATGAGGGTTTATTTTTTGTGGGACTAGCTGTATTTTTTGGCACTATCTTTTGGTACATACAATTTTTTTATCACTTATTTTATTTTTTTTAGCGCTAAGGTGACCAAAAAACAGCAATTCTGGGGTTTTAATTTTATGTTTTTTACGCCGTTCACCGTGTGAGTTAAATAATGGTATGTTGTAATAATTCGGACTTTTATGGATGCAGCGATACCAATTATTTTTTTATTTTTTTTACATTGTGCTTGGGGAAAAATGGAAAAAGGTTTTTTTTTTTTAACTTTTAATATTTTTGTATTTTTTTTACACTCCTGAAAATGTATCTAACTTTTTTTTACACAGTTTATTAGTTCCCCTAGGGGACTTGAACCAGCGATCGTTAGATCGCTGGTACATTACACTGCAATACAAATGCATTGCAGTATATTGTCACTCTTACAGGCTTCTGCTATGCTCTGCCGGAGGCATGGCTTAGCAGAGTCAGATAGAAGGCAGACCTGACGGGCCTTCATTAGGCTCCAGGACTGTCATGACAAACATCGGCGCCCCTGGGGGCATTGGGCTGTCGGAGGGGGCCGTCCCCTCCTAACGGTTGAACTACGATTGTCACTGTTGAACACGGCATTTATTTAGTTAAACAGCCAGGAACAGCACGATAGCTGTTCCTGGCGGTTAGAGCAGTGTGTCAGCTGTAAAACACAGCTGACACCTCCAGTGTATCGAGCGGGCTCAGCGTGTGAGCCCGCTCCAAACATCACCCCCGCTCCATGATGTGCCGGGCCCCTTGACTGTCGACTATAAGACGCACAGACTTTTTAGCAAGATTTATTCTTGTTAAAAGTGCATTTTATAGTCCGAAAAATACAGTATCTTTAAAAACTCCCCATTTAGCTTCAGTATTCCTATTTACCATTACATGATCCCAGTCCACAAGACTAAGTGTTTCCCTCAGTCAATTTAATTTGGCTTTCCTAAGATTCCAGGTTTTTGTTGCTCCCCTTCGTACTGTTTTATTGAATATTATATTAAAACTTACCCTATTGTGGTCACTATTGCCCAAGTGCTCCCGGACCTCCACATCTGATATTGGGTCTGGTCTATTAGTTGATACCAGATCCAGCACATTATCCCCTCTGTTACATTGCTATTATTATGCATATATTGTATTATACTGTATTTTACTGTGCCTCTACACTGTCTGTGCACCTTGTGTAGCGTGGTATAGTAGGCTGGCAGGAATCTTGGTCATTTCATTATGCCCCATAAATAACATTAAACCTGTCACTATGTTTATGCTGCCCTTTCTGAGGGCAGCGTAACTTAGTGATATGGACATTGAGATTAGGGAGGTCAGTATTTTTTCAAAGCCCTTCGTGTTGTGTAAATTTTCCTACGCTCAATGTCCCTGTCGCCTACTCTTGACACTAACTCGTAGCTAAAGTATTGAGGGGTTCCCTTTGGTAAACCTTTTCTTATATACAAGACGAGTGCATTTACAGCAGTTCACTGCAATGTACATTTTATCTAAATCTCCAACTTAGTTATCACAGAAAAGACCTATAGACCCTCCGCATATCTCTTCAACAAGTTGAAGAGCCCTTCTCTACATAGTGTAATTTACAATTCTTCATGCTGACTGTTTACAGCAGATGCAGTCCACTCAGACACTTTTGTCACCACTGAATTCGATAGGGAATTTAAACTTGTGACCTCACAAAGTCTCATGTAAATTCCTTTTCAGGTGCCAGTCTATGCAAGTGGATACCACCAGCCATAAAACTAAGAATGGTCCTCTCTGTGATCTTGAACACCTGCTGTATCCTGCTGAATCTTGGTGACCTCACCAGGTTATCTCAGCTGTTCTGTCAGGGTCAGCCAGAAGAAATAAAATGTATGACGAAGATGCCAGTGACACATGGCACATCATTCCCACCGGCCCCTAGTGGCAGTAAGTTCAGTCACATACAGGATTATCACAATAAAAACAGAGCTTTGTCATTCAGTATAGAACATTTACTATCATCTGTGGATGATCTAAAGGAAGAGCTCCATCTAAAATATTTGGCGTGGCACCTCCATATCTGATAGTATTTGCTTGTAGCAGATCAGATTATCTCTTCTTATGTTTACGTCTTATGCAAGGAGCACTCTATTCAGATATGTAAAATGTATTTGATGAGCATTGCGGCCTGGTTGTTAGTGCTGCCATCTTGCCGCTCAAGGATCATGGGTGTTATTCGGATCAGGAGAAAAGAGTTTGTATGTCCTTCTTGTGCTTGTATGGGTTTCATATGGGTATTCTACTTTCCTTCGAATAATGCTTCTTATGAAATTTTCCCTACAGTCTGAGTCCCATTGGGACGGTGTTCACACTATTTGTACAAAACACATTGATTTTTCTCCAACTGTTAGAATATGATGAAGAGCCATTGTTTGAAATAAAACATGTATTATTTTTTAGAATGTAGACACCATTTAAAATATGTAATAAAAGTTTATAATAGAGGACTAAAAGTACCCAGTGACAGGCCCGGTAAAACTATGTCCATATTGCTGTATACTGGAATAAACCACTGGTGATTCATCTCCACCTTAACTGAATGTTGCCCACCTTTTCCATTTTTTCTGTACTATTGGGGAGGCTGGGACAATGCCCCTGGTTTGGCGTGCACCACTATTCTACCAGGTAATATAAGGAGTGCTGTTCCCATCTCTGCTTCTACTATGTCCATATTCTGAGCACCATAGGATACAAGTGTTGTGTCAATTGGTGATTGTGAGTTGGGAATTTCTGGTTTTCCTGCTGGGAGTCTTGCCAAGCATGATACTAAAACATTGGCAAAGCAGCTAATGGTCATAACCAGCATCAAACTGAGATTTCTTAGGCCCGCCAAAATAAATTATTCTGAAGACCCACTCTGCATCTTTACAGAACGTGAACGTGTCCTCTTAAAATGATATTGGAATCTTTGTTGTTAACAGTGCACATACATGACATATCATCAATACGGTCTAATGGGTTATTTGTGACAATGTGGGGATGGTTCTCATCCCACAAGGGGTCACTAATATATTTGTTTTGCATTGTGCTTTTTTCCACAGGATTGGAGTTCCAGAAGAAGACATATTCCTGCAATATAGTGAATTGTCATGTGATTTGTACTATGACGGGCAGAAGCCTCCCATGAGAGACTGCGTGATTGATGGGTGACTATGGCAGGGGCCTCCCCGCAAGCAAATTTGGCTGCAAGCCAAGAAGGTCAATTAGGGCCTGTGTATCTGTAGACGATGTATGTACCCTTGTATCAGGGAGGAGTGCCTTAGACTATGTACTACAACTGAGTGGTGAACCAGCCACCATTGCCTGGCTGAACCAAGTTATTACAAGTTCAAGACTGTACCTCTTGCTTTTTTCTGCTAAGAAAATATGATTTCTGTAAATAGAAGTGTAACGTCTATGGCTGGGGACCGTCGATCAGACTTACCCTCTGACGGCCCCGGCCATGGACATCTGTCTTCTCGGCGTCAGCTCCCTCCAGGGAGACACCAGCACTCACTTCCGTGTCCTCGGACTGTTTCCCGCAGGGTGCTCGCACCCGCACGTGCATGGCCTTAAAGGGCCAGTACGCGTCCATCTGTCATCAATCAATAATTAGCCCAAATGGCTGCTGGACTATAAAAAGGGGCTCTGCCCACTTGTTCCTTGCCTGAGAGTTGTTGTATATCTAAGTTTGTCTTGCAAATGGTCTCCCAGTGTTTTCCAATTCCCAGTGTCACCCGTTCCTGCTGCCTGTACCCTGTATCCCGTGCTATCGTGTCTACTGAGAAAGTCAAGTCGTGTCTTCCTCTGCATCCACGGTGCCACCTGCTGTGAAAGTCAAGTCGTGTCTTTCGCTACTGTCTACATTGCCTCAGGTACCCGTTCTGGAATATAGACATTGTTTTGTATCTTGCTGGCCAGCTGCTACCCAGCTACGCGGTACAGCCCAGTGGGTCCACACCCCGCGCCGTGACAAGTAGTAAATTGACTTTGATTTGCCATCATCCTGGTCTTTATTAAATTTTTTTATGACTACCCTGCATATTTGGCCTTACACCACTGAGGCCTACATTACAAAACCATAAGAAATAGATTTAAAAGTCCGCTCCAAATATATTTCTCTTCTGCTGGACTTAGGAGCCCAATATTGTGTCAGACCGTAGGACCACAAGAACTGCTGGCACTCGGATGGGCACATCCAGCCCTTGTTACAACCCTTGTACATGCAACTTTGTCCTGAACATTGAGAGACCCACATCATAATTTTTTCAACTAATAAACTCATAGGGGCTTTTAGAAACTTTTTTATGATTTTTATAAATATGAAAGCTGTTTACTTTTGTAGAACTGTGTCATCAATTTGATGCAGTATGGAAGTATATAACCTGTGGGTTGGGAGTAATGTATTTTTTGGGCTTATGGTACACTCTATTGGTTTTGATTTTTTACAACTACAATACTACAATACCAATATGGGCCATAAAACGCTTGGTCAAAGGATAATGAGCTCTAGCATAGGCCCTAATGCCACAAAAAAACAAATACACTAGCACAACGACCGTCTAATAATCTCTGTGGTAATTAAATAAAATTACTGTTTCCGATGTTTAATAGTAATCTGCAAATTTTTCCTATGTGGGGCAAATTAAAGTTGGGTATTGCTGCTATTTGTTCTATGTTTTTTTTTTTGTGTAAGACCCCCATTATTTTTAGTTATGACTATACTGTCACATTTCATGTCACCTCACCACTTCGCTTCTGCCCTCCCCCGGATCTTCTTAGGCTCCCACATCAGGTTGTGGCGCATACAAGTCCCTGATGCCGGGCAGAATCAGAGCCTTATATGTGACGCAGCACACAACATCCTGGCCCGCATCGCATATAACGTCCTTTTATGTGCTGCAGCCTGATGTAGGAGCCTAAGTAGATCCGAAATGAGTAAATTTTTCTTTATTTGATGTCTGATTGGGGGTGGGAGAGAGGGATGGGGCGGCTAGTGCGACCACAAATGTTATGATACAATTGTGGTGGAAAAAACAGAACCAAGATCCAGCGCTGGGTGTGCGTTAAAAAGGAACTCCTGTTCCAATTTTATTGGTATAACAAAGATAAAAATGATAGAACTATATGGAGTAGTTCTGTGGCAGAGTACAGGAATGAATGTTGGGTGAAGGATAGCAGTAAGCCCTGTTCAAATGTGCCTACGCGTTTCTGACACGTCTGTGTCCTTATTCATGGCATACAATTGTGGTGCATTGCTAGTGGAAAGCCTCCTAAGTTGCATCTTACAAAACAGATAAAAACAAGGGGATATATACCACAAAAACACAGAAAAAAGGCCATACTTACAAATGGACACAGCCAGGTCAGAAACGCTGATGAAGGAGAGTGAGCAGGTGCTTTAAATAATAATAATAGCCACTCCCACTAGTCTTGAGGGGAGTGGCGTGTGGTGCATGGGATGTGTAGTAAAAAATAATGAATGAATAGTGTATGTGCAAGTGATAATAATAGGGGTGAAATATAGGGGGCAGTAATGAGTAAAGTGCATAAATAAAAATAAATGAATAATGGGGTGCCAGTGTGTGAAACATGGAGGGATAGTGTGTAGGTCATGAGGCGCAGCGTGTATATCCAGGTAGGAGCCTACTTGTGACGCATCTTACTCCAGCGGACCAGATAGTTAAGAATGGGGGATGAAAGGGTTAGTATCTCCACCTTTCAGTTCTAAACTCTAGTTTCAATCAGATCATTCAGAATACCATAGAATCTATTGTCCCCATGTCTGGCTGCTTTGTAGGGTTGCACTTGCTATCCAAAATACCAGAGCATCCTCCGATAAGCCCAGGTTCTGACACAAAAATTTCTCTCTAACACAACAGGGTTCCAAAGATCCAATGGAAGACAACTCCATTTGGAGGTGACTTTGGAGCAAATCACTTACCGATAGGGTCTACTTCCTAATGGTTGATTCACAAATAACTAATTAGACCTTATTGATGATGTGTCCTGCATGCTCAATGATGACAATGAAGAATATGATGAAATTAAAAGAGGACGTGACATAATCTATATAGATGGATAGTGGTCCTCAGTATAATTTCTTATGGTGGGCACAAGGAACCCCAGTCTGACGCTGCTGGGTAATTTTTATTCAAAAACATATTGGCAGATTTCTTAGATTTTAAGTAAATTGACTGTAGCTGGACAGATACTCTGTGCCTGTCAAAGGTAAGAAAACTAGATTGTTGTGTTCTAGATCGCTACACAAGTTGAACCTTAACCCATAGTCTACTACTATAAGATTGCAATGCTTTCTCTTGCCACCATTATTAATAATGTTTTCCTTAACATACAGTATAATTTTTTTTAAACTAATTATGTATTTCCTAACGATTCTTGTTCCTCCTAAATGTTACTCTTGTTTCTTTCCCTGTTCCTTTTCCTTCTCATCCTTGATTGTATTTTTAGTCATGATGTTTGTGTCACCAACATCATCAGAATGATCCACAGCGTATCCTCCCATATTAGTTTCTTCAAAGTTTCCAGTGTTTTTGAGGAACATTTTGTGACCTTTAATTCATAACAAATGCAAAGTTAAGAAGTAATTCATTTCAACAACATGCCCCTCTCAGGGGACTTGCTACAGTACATGTAATACAACAGAGTATGCTGGGATTATATTATTATTGCTATGTTTGTGCTACCCAACTAATGTTTAAGAAATAAAAACATAATGTCAAAATAATTTTTAACAATATTGTGAAGTTAAATCAACTACAACTGAAATATTTTTATCCCCAAAAAAGTATCAAATCTAAACTGGCACTAATAACGACACAAACCTTGTGTTTGCCAATTAATGTGCAGTCAATTAAAGTATGGCACATGGGATAAGATTGGGTTTGCCCATCTAAGCAAGTGATGGCATACAGCTTGGATATGCTGCCACTTGCTGATCATGCAGTCTAAACACTGCCCGAACGCTAGAATTAAGGGACGTGGCCCTCTCTGGATCACCGTGGCTCCTTCTGAATTTTTCCATGCACTATGCAAATATTGCAAATCGGGTCTATTCACAACTGTGTAAAGAAAATGCTGAATGGCCTGACTTATCAGAAAGTGATAGAATATTATAGCTATATGCCCATAGCCATTTTAATCAGGGGGCAAATGGTGGGGGGATGGGCCACCAACGCCCTGTGCTCTCAGGGGCTTGGTCGCAAAAGGTGCAATTTAGTCACTGCATTGCGCTGCCAGCTCCAGACTCCCGACAGTACAGGTCAGAAGAGTCATTAGCCTCTGCTTGTCGTGGCAAAAGGGTTATGTGAGTATCTTTTTTTTTTCAATTGCATATTTTTGTGGGAGAGCACCCAAGGGGATACTGTTTCTATACGCACAAAAGCGGCACTATTACATTTGTTGCGCCTAAAAGGGAGCACTATTATTGTGTGGGGGCTAAAGTGCGCACTATTATTTTCTGGAGCACATATGGGGGTAATTTTTCTGTGTGGGCACTTTTACCATCTAGACCAGTATTACTGTTTGGGTCGCTATCTATCTAGCACAATTGTGTTCAGGGACACTGAAAAAAGTCATCATGGTGGTCTGGGTTGGATAGGGAAGAGAAGGGGGGGTGGTAGATGACTCCAAATGGATAAGACGTCTTTTGTGTCTAAAAAAAATAGCTTCTAAGTAGATATAATTGTTTTTATGATGTTGAATTGAATGTGTAGACTTCATAAGTCAAATAACAATGTTCAGGGGG
Organism: Rhinoderma darwinii; assembly: GCF_050947455.1. NCBI lineage: Eukaryota > Metazoa > Chordata > Amphibia > Anura > Rhinodermatidae > Rhinoderma > Rhinoderma darwinii. Next base: position 40,680,529 of record NC_134699.1, on the reverse strand, counting down.
GAATAGGCCATCACTTGTTGAGGTTGAGCTAAACTTTATAAACACTTACATCCGAGGGACCATGGACAAAAAAGTCTATTCTCCTTCTGCTGGATCTCCGCAAACATGTTGGACAAACATTTTCTGATACCTATTATTACAATGTTTTTCTAATGTTGTAGAATGTCGTGCTATTTACCTTTTTCTAGATGAAAGTGAATCTGCAGAATTAGCTCTACCTACCTTAGATTATTGACTGATATCTATTTATTGTCAAGTTGTGTCTTACTATTTTCTTGAACTTAATTTCCAGATATGTGAAGAAAGCACACTGTTGTATGGTCATCTCTAGAGGTGTCAAGCTGAACTGAATTATGAATGCTCTCCATGTTGCTGAGATATCATTTAAGGTAGTCTTCTAATCTTCTATTTAGCACAGGTCTTGCAATGCTTCTCCAGGCTTGCTTCCTCAAGATCATGACAATCTAGGGCCTGCACAGAATAGTGCCATGATTTACCCCATTTTCTGTATAAATAAATGCTCTGTCTGCTGAGTCATATAATATACAATGTCCTATTAGGATAACAACTACCCATATGACCTGTTAGGGCATATGAATGTCATAGAGGAGGATCCGCCACTCAGGACTCCTCTCTGTGAACCAGACCCACAGTAAAGAATAGCCCCTGCATTGGTGTACTGAATATTACCATGTTAGGTAAGACTAAACGTGGACACCACAACACTACTCAGTTCTTTTCTAATCAACGGTTTACTGAAAAATCACAATTTCAAACAGGCCAAATAGAAACAATGCAGTATTCAAGTCAAGTCTCTCAGTAGCTGGGGCCCTCGCCCTCGTGGGAGTCCCACTCGCCCTTGGGTGGCTGCGCCTGGCGCTCACTGACCCGGCCCGGCGGGTCTCAAGAAGGAATGGGCCGTCTCCGCGGATCACTGTGGTGCTACCACTCACACTGCGGAATCCCCAAAGGTGGAAGCTATGCCCCTCGCCCTTTGGCTACGGCGTGAGTCCGGCGGATATATATTACCGCGTGCGCCTCCGCGGGTCAGAGTGAGAGCTACTCACTACCACGCGGCATACCACCCTTACCTCCGATTTCTGCTCCTCTGTTGATGAAGATGACGTCTTTTCCCTTGTGTCTCCTGACACCGCTGAGCTGTAGTGAATGTCCAGCTAGTCCTCTTTTAGGAACGTTGAGCCAAGGATACTTCTCCTACAAATGGCGGCAGCCTGGTCACTGTGCTCTCTCTCTGTCACACTGCAAGTCCTCTTTTTCTTGTCCCCACTCCGCTCTGCATCCTCTCTCCTGCCCAAGTCTCCTCCCTTTTCTCCTCCTCCTTCCTCTTCCTGGGGTCCTGCCAATTTCCCCTTCCCTCTCTCTTCATCTGTGCTTTTGTTCCTCCCTTTTTCTGTCCTAATGGCCTGTCTGTTTTCTCACTCCTGCTGTGTTCCACTGCCCCCCAGTGGTCATTGTTAACTTTACGGTTCCTACACATTGTTTCTAAGACATATGTCTAACCTTTGCTGCAAGCGGCCTGACGTCACACAAACGGGGGAAAACACGAGGCCCAGAAGGGGCTGAGAGCACAAATGGACACCTAAGGCTCGTGGAGATGGTGGGAGGCGAGGGGGCTGCGACCCCTATCATGTCATGAGGGTGCAGGAGGCTGGTACCCCCATTACACATCTCCCTTGAGGAAATAGTGCAGTCCCCGGCACTACAGTCAAAATCCCTGTAACGGGACGGTAAGGTCCCTCTGTTCTCCCGACGGGGGTAACGTACCGTCCCTTCTTCTTGGTCCCTTTCACCTGTTGTTGAGGATGGGACATCTGCGACCGGGACCACTACCCACCATTCGCCACTAGGTTCAGCGGGGGTAGTGTCAGGTGCCGTAGCCGGTGTCAGCTCCCTCATCTGCTCAGCTGGAAACGAACAGGGTCTCAGCAAGTTTCGGTGTAGTTTCCGTACCCTGCCGTTTCCGTCTTCTCGCTGTACTTCGTACACTGAGAGTTGTGGACTCGCTCTTCGGATAACGACATAGGGCACTCGCTCCCAACGTGGTGCCAACTTACTGGCTCGTTGTGCTTGTTTGTTGCGGACCAATACCCTGTCCCCAGGGTGGAATGGTTCTATGGCCTGGCTGGGTCCGGCCGTTATCGAGGGTTGTTCATGTCTCCTTGCTGCTTGTACTCGATCTCGAGCTCGCTGAATCCTGCGCTGGTGCTCCACTATCCACTGAGACGGGGTTCGCCCACTATTTTCTTCAGGTTGCTCCATGAGTAAGGCTATTGGTAGGCGTCCCATTCGGCCAAACATGAGCTGATAAGGAGTGTATCCAGTAGTACTGTGTATGGTATTATTATATGCCCATACTACGTCTTCCACATAATTAGGCCACCGCTCTTGGTGATCGTCGCCCAAAGTTCTCAGCATCCCCAACAGAGTCCGGTTAAAGCGTTCACACGCCCCGTTGCCCTGAGGGTGATAGGGTGTCGTTCGCGACTTCCGTATGCCGTGTAGCACACACAGCTCTTGAATCAGCTGTGATTCGAAGTTTGGACCCTGGTCAGTTAACAGTCTCTGTGGACACCCATAGGGCCGTATAACGTGAGTCCATATTAGTTTGGCTGTGGTGGGTGCTGTCTGGTCCCTGGTGGGGATGACGATCGCATATTTGGAGAAATGATCTACACACACCAATGCGTATTTGTGTCCGGAGGTCACTTCATGGACGGTAAGGAAATCCATTGTTAACAGTTCAAAGGGTTCCCCCGTGTGTATGGCCTGCGGCACGGTAGTCTGCACTGGTCCTTTGTGGATAGCACAGTTGGCGCATGTCCTGCATATCCGCTCCACCGTCTCACTCAGTTGTGGGCTGTAGAAATAACCTCGGACCAGGGCCTCCGTTTTCACAGCGCAGAAGTGTCCTCCGACCTCATGTAGGGTCCGGCAGACTGACTCTACTTCTTTGATCGGCAACACCAATTGCCACACGACTCGTTGCTCTTTCGCCATCCAGAGCCGGCGGTAAATGACTCCACCTCGAAGGAGCAGCCGCTCCTGTTGTCTTGCAATTTGGCATCCCCTTCGTGTCAGCTGAGCACGTTCGGACCCTGTCGGCCGCCGTCTGGCCAGAAGCCACCCATGTAAATGTTTTAGGTCCTTATCAGACCTCTGTTTCTCCTGCCACTCTAGACGACTGTACAGTTCACCCACTTCGGGCCCTCCATTCCTGACCTCCAGTTGCGTCACCCTGCTTGCCACCCGCAGTGGCGGGATCTCCACCTCTTCCACTTCTTCATCCTGATCCCCGACAGGGTTCGTTGTCGGGTTCCGGGACAAGGCATCCGCATTGCCGTTGTTGCGCCCAGGCTTATAGCGAATTATATAATCAAACCGGGCGAGGCGTGCCACCCAGCGCTGCTCTAGTGCACCCAGTTTGGCGGTGTGTAGATAAGCAAGCGGGTTATTGTCAGTATAGATCTCTATCCGGCTTCCCGTCAAGTACTCTGCAAATCTTTCCGTAACGGCCCAGACTACAGCTAGGAGTTCAAGGCGAAAGGAACTGTAATTCAGGGGGTTCCGCTCGGCGGGCCTCAGACTCCGGCTACCGTACGCAATCACCCTTTCCACTCCATCTCTCTTCTGTGACAGCACCGCTCCCAAACCGTGCAGGCTAGCATCAGTATAGAGTTGAAACGGCTGTGAATAGTCCGCGAATGCCAAGATGGGCGCAGTCGTTAATCGCTCCTTTAACTGTTGGAAGGCCTGTTCCTGAGTCGGGCCCCATCGGTTGGCCACCGATGTACTCTGTTTCCCCCGCCGTTCTGCCGGCTGCCCCCGTAACAGTTCGTGGAGTGGACCGGCAATCTTGGCAAAATCTTGGATGTATCGCCGGTAGTATCCTACCAGCCCCAGGAAGGCTCTCACTTCGGTAGATGTGCTGGGTGGTGGCCAGTCCATGACGGCTTGAATCTTGCTAGGATCAGGTGCCACTCCCTCTGGGCTGACTACATGTCCCAAGTAGTTGATCTTCTGTCTCGCAATCCGACATTTAGTCGGTTTTAGTTTCAGCCCGAACCTCGTCAAACGGCTCAGTACGGCCTCCAGGTGACCCAGGTGCTCTGGAAAGGTGCTGGAGTACACTACGATGTCATCTAGGTAAATCATGATGGACTCGAAGTTCATGTCTCCTAGGCAGTGTTCCATCAACCGTTGAAATGTACTTGGGGCGTTATTCAACCCGAATGGCATCCGGTTACACTCAAATAGCCCCATTGGTGTGATGAATGCCGTCTTCTCTTTGTCCTCCTCTCGAACGGGAACTTGCCAGTACCCACTGGCTAGATCGAGGGTAGTGAAATACTGAGCCTGACGGAGTGCTGTGAGTGACTCTTCCACTCTCGGGAGGGGATAAGCGTCCCTATGTGTGCATGCGTTCAGTCGGCGATAATCGATACAGAATCGTAGGGTGCCATCCTTCTTCCGCACTAGCACAATTGGCGCAGCCCACGGGCTTGTACTTTCCCGGATCACTTGGCCCTCCAACATCTTCTGGATTAGGTCTTTGACCTCCTGGTACAATGCAGGTGGTATGCTTCTGTATCTTTCCCGCACTGGGACTGCACCCCTAGTGTGAATGGCGTGTTCTATAGCGTCGGTACAGCCATAGTCTTCCTCGTGAGAAGCAAAAGCAGTCAAGTAGCGTTGTAGGAGCGCCCGTAGTGCTTGTTCAGACTCCGGGTCGGGGGCCACCCCCTGCAATTTTAGTTGTTGCCACAGCCAGGTCAGTGTCCCTCCAGCCTCCTCTGTCTCCTCGGGCTCTGGCTCGTTGGACTGCCCGTGGGGTTCCGACTCAGTTACATCTTGAGGTCGTATAACATGTACTGCCGCTAGAACTGTGGCGGGAGGGATGACAGTCACCACATCATCCAGATTCATCAGCCGAACGGTGGCGCAGCCCCGCGCTATTCGGCACACGGTCCTTCCCACCATCCAGTTGGAGGCTGGAGAGGCGTCGCTAAGTGGTTCTACTATCACAGTAGCATTCCTCAACCGTAGATGTGTCTTCACCTCCAATGGTAGCGTTAACTCTTGTCTAGGGGGCAGTTGAAGGGGTTTTCCTCGGGGTGACCTAATAGTACCCACTTGTCCTTCCTCTTGGGCTACTCTTTCTTTTTGTCGGCAGATTCTCTGTAACTGTTGAAGAGACTGTTGCACTCGGGTGTTCCCGCCGACTCTTTCCCAGTAGACGGTTCCCATCTCCCGCAACAGGAGTCCGTCTAACTCTCGTAGTATGTTCATGCCGATGATTACGGGAACACCCGGCCGGGCATAGTTAGGCACGACCAACACGGCCTGTCTAGGGATTGATTTTCCGAACAGCTCCATATCTAACCAGGTCATTCCAACCACTGGGATGGGGAGGTTGTTGGCAGCTGTCAAGGTGAGCCAAGGGTTCTCCAACTCATCAGACCCCGCAAAGTGTCTCTCATACACTTCCTTTGCCATCGTCGTAACTTCAGAGCCCGTGTCTAACAAGCAACTCACGTCTATCCCCTTTATCCGGGCCGGTAAGATGGGCGATCTGCCTGCGATACGGTGATATTGATCATTCGGGCCGATGGAATTGGAGGTCCCCGCCGCTTGGCCCTCAGCCGCGGGTGATTCTAGTTTAAAGGTGGCCGTTCCATCCTAGGGGCCTGACAGTCTCTTGCCAGGTGTCCTGGTCGGCCACATTCCCAACACCGGCGAATTTCGGCCGGATCAAATCTTCTCTGCCGAGGACGGTCCTCCCGGGTAGAACTTGCCGCCTTCAGCTGGTTGATCTCTTCTCTCATCTCCCTCATGGACTCCCTCACATCCCTGGCAAAGTCTCGGAGGAAAGCACTCTCTGGTGTGGGGTCCATTTTCGGAGGTGGTCCGCTTTTGGTAGAGTTGTGTACACTAACGTGAGCACCATCCTCTCCCTCGCGCTGCCACTCTATGGCCTCTCGAACTACGTCCACTAAGGCGGTATGCGGCTCCGTCCGTATATAGTCTCTGAGGCTCCTTCTTAGCGCTCTATTCTTCAACCCAGACACGTATTGGTCCCGCAGCACCCTGTCCGGGTCAGGAACAGCCGCACACCCCTCTTGATCTTTCTTGCTAAGTCGGTTCCACAATCGTTGGAGTGCGACCGAGTACTGTTGGACAGATTCATCTTCCCGCTGACTACGGGTATAGAATTTTTTTCGTAAATCGGTAACTGAGGTAGTGTCTCCGTATAGGGTTTCGAGCCTGGCGATGATGTCTTCCAGGGTCGCTCTTTGACTGACTGGGAGGACTACTACTGCTGCCTGAGCATCTCCTTCTAGCAGGCTCAATGCGAGATCCGCTTGGTGTGGGGGAGGTACTTGGTAGAGTCGGGCCGCTGCTCTTAGCCTCTCAGCCCAATCCATAAGCGTCACGCTCTTTCCGTCATATTTGGGCACATTTAACATGGCTGCCCCCATAGGGAACAGAATTGGGGGTGGGGCTGGGGCACTGATGGCAGGCTCCGCTGAAGTTCCTGGTTGGCTCATCCTGTTCGTGACGCCACGTGTTAGGTAAGACTAAACGTGGACACCACAACACTACTCAGTTCTTTTCTAATCAACGGTTTACTGAAAAATCACAATTTCAAACAGGCCAAATAGAAACAATGCAGTATTCAAGTCAAGTCTCTCAGTAGCTGGGGCCCTCGCCCTCGTGGGAGTCCCACTCGCCCTTGGGTGGCTGCGCCTGGCGCTCACTGACCCGGCCCGGCGGGTCTCAAGAAGGAATGGGCCGTCTCCGCGGATCACTGTGGTGCTACCACTCACACTGCGGAATCCCCAAAGGTGGAAGCTATGCCCCTCGCCCTTTGGCTACGGCGTGAGTCCGGCGGATATATATTACCGCGTGCGCCTCCGCGGGTCAGAGTGAGAGCTACTCACTACCACGCGGCATACCACCCTTACCTCCGATTTCTGCTCCTCTGTTGATGAAGATGACGTCTTTTCCCTTGTGTCTCCTGACACCGCTGAGCTGTAGTGAATGTCCAGCTAGTCCTCTTTTAGGAACGTTGAGCCAAGGATACTTCTCCTACAAATGGCGGCAGCCTGGTCACTGTGCTCTCTCTCTGTCACACTGCAAGTCCTCTTTTTCTTGTCCCCACTCCGCTCTGCATCCTCTCTCCTGCCCAAGTCTCCTCCCTTTTCTCCTCCTCCTTCCTCTTCCTGGGGTCCTGCCAATTTCCCCTTCCCTCTCTCTTCATCTGTGCTTTTGTTCCTCCCTTTTTCTGTCCTAATGGCCTGTCTGTTTTCTCACTCCTGCTGTGTTCCACTGCCCCCCAGTGGTCATTGTTAACTTTACGGTTCCTACACATTGTTTCTAAGACATATGTCTAACCTTTGCTGCAAGCGGCCTGACGTCACACAAACGGGGGAAAACACGAGGCCCAGAAGGGGCTGAGAGCACAAATGGACACCTAAGGCTCGTGGACATGGTGGGAGGCGAGGGGGCTGCGACCCCTATCATGTCATGAGGGTGCAGGAGGCTGGTACCCCCATTACAACCATGTATTACAGGAGCCAGCAAGAGTGATAACAGGGGTTAGAATAGGTAAACCCATGGTGATCAGTTGATCGCCAGGGCAGCATCATTCTAAGAAGGTGTTGTCTAGTTGGAACAAGTCCTTTAAGATCTGTAGAGATGCAGCGGTAGTCCTTGAAATCACTCCAATCAGGCCCCGTAGGTGTCATTATCTGGTGTAAGCAGGCTAGAAGACTCCCTTAAAAGACTACAAACAAGGCTTTGGTGGTGGGAATCTGAGCTTGACTTAGGGAAAAATAACAATAATCTTTTTCTAATTCACACTTTACTAGCTTTTATACCCGGCGTTGCTCGGGAGGTTGACTTACAGTATAGATAGAGTAAAAGCTCACGATTTAAATACCTCTGAAATCAATGAAAAATCGGGCTTCAAACAAACTTTCGAAAATATATATAAGATTATTAATGTTAATACACATATTGACTGATTCCTCAGCTAACCCGTATTTAAGATATGTGATATTCAATGTGCTAAGCTATTTTATTACGATAGAATTGCCTTTTTGTACCCTTTTATCATAAAATGCATTTTATGTTACCAGTCTATATATATTTTAGGAACACTAGCACCAGTAAGCCTGTTTTCAGTTATCATAATTACAATTTTTATAGTGTTTGAGGTAATAAAATAATCTATATATTCTATTGTATGCTTAAGGGAATGTAAAATAAAATGCTGTTTTATTGCAGGCTCTTATTGTTAATGTTATTCTTTTGGCATGGTGTATTTTGTCTACAACTATTTTGTTTGAACTACAAACTTCTAAGTTTATAAATATTTTGTAGATTTGTTTTGGCAAATCATTTTAAGTTTATGAGTATATTGACCCTGTTGCTCTATTATAGCTAGAGCTATAAAATAACATTTAGAAGTCTTACTTTAGAATTAAAGAAGCAATGCATATGTATGATCACATGATGTGGTTAGTCATGGCTGCATATTGGCATTACCAAGAGATCCAGATTAAGATGAAGAGAGTTCATGATGACATTCTTCTAGCATTGACAATATACAGTAGCTCATGGTGGGTCTTAGACTACTCCACAATTCTCTAATCTCTATCAATGATGACATTCTTCTAGCATTGACAATATACAGTAGCTCATGGTGGGTCTTAGACTACTCCACAATTCTCTAATCTCTATCATTATCTTCCATGCTCCTTCACCTCACTCCTTCTACCTTCTCATTTGCATAGCTGCCAAAGTAGCAAGAGCAGCAGCTGCTGTGGGACCCAACATCTTCGGGGGGCCATCTCTGCAGTTAGGGAAGGTGCGGTTAGTGTATACCATACATAATGGAAGGCGGCATGGTAAAATAACTGTGCTGCGTGCATTATCTCTCTTTTGTGGCATAATTTCTTACATTATTCCTGTGCTCTAGCATTACTGCATTAATTCTGTACTGTGACATAATGAGTACATTATACCTCATTATATGTTGTTTTTTTTCCTGTGCTATGATGTCACAGTGTACATAGTAACCTTTTTGTGAGCGTTATTCCTCTGTTATAATATCATGGTATTCATTACTCCTGTGCAGTAAATCTCTGTATAAAGCATTTCCGTGCTGTAACTTCACTGAGTAGATTGCCCCTGTAATGTGTGCATTATTCCTGTGCTGTCACATCAATGTGTGTATTATCTCATTATTGTGACAACACTGTGTGTATTATCCATGTTCTGCGACATCACTGTGCATATTATCCCACTATTGTGATATCACTGTGTGCATGATTCCTGTTCTGTAACATTGAGTTAATTATACATTTACTGTAAAATTACCGTGTCTATTATTTTTATGCCGTTAAATCACTTCATGCATTATCCCTTTACATTAGGGAGATCTAAATAATCATACGTTTTTAATGTTCTGAAGTCAGGGGGTCATGGTGGAGTGAGACCCCATTACAAGTTTTGTTATGGTGCCCCACAGTTACTAGTTATGCCCCTGTTAATCCTGCGGCTTGGTACAAAGGACATTCTTGAGGAAGATTATCTTCATTCATCCTGATCACAATTCCAGTCCATTTGGCTACCTAGAAATTCACAACATGTTTATGAAGCGCCTAAATCCTTAGGTCTCCTCCGATATCCATTTTTAAAATTCAGGGCCGCATATTCTTGCAATAACTTTCTTTCAGAAGATCTAAGAAGCTCCTGACCTCGGTTGCTAATAACCAAATACATGAAGTCTTATGGAAACACTGGTCTAATGAGCATTTCGTAAATACAACATTTAACTGTCTGTGACTGCAAATTTGTTTAAAATGGCAAAACAAATACCTACAAACAACACTAATCTTATTTTCATCTCCATCATGGCACTACCATCAAAACTTATAAGAAATGGTCTAGGGCAGGGGCCAGCAACCTTCTGCACGCCAGCTGTTGTGAAACTACAATGCTCAGCATGTACTGACAGCCAAAGGCTTTATTTTCCCAGCCAATGACTGTCAGGGCATGACGGGAATTGTAGTTTTACAACAGCTGGCGTGCCGAAGCTTGCTGACGCCTTGTCTAGGTGTGATTTTGTCCAGTGCATGTATTTTATCCTCATTTATTATGAAGTCTACATGAACTAAGAGAGTCACAACATCTGCCTGATCTTGCCATGTGATGGTCCTGACTTGGTCAGCACAGTCCAAGTACCATAAGTCACAGTTCCGCTTAAGTCGCACTTGACACCAAAGGTCATCCAACTGTTATTGGAGCCATACTCTGCATAGCATTACTAGTGATTGCTTTCCAGCCTAGTAGCCATGCAGCATCAACCTCAATTATAGTGAAAATATGAATAATAATATAATGTATATTTTATATTTCTACATTTGGTACACTACTGTTATATTAAAGACGGAAGACAACCTCGTCTTTAAAGATCGTCTTTAAAGATAGTTGTCCTGCTGATGAGCTACGTGTCCAGCTATTACTAGTGATACATACAACCTATACAGGGGAAATGTAGTATTACATGCTGGCCACACATATGAAAGGTCAATCATATAATACATGAAAGAGTTCAATATGTCAAAGAGGTCACTGTCATTTTATTTGAATGTCTGTTTGCTTAAAATGTGCAAGATTTTCATTAGCAGAAAAACTCAGAGCATTGCCAAGGGTTTTACCTTTTATACTGAAAATCGTTGGTGGTTTAAGATCACAGACATCCTAAATGTGATCGTCTGATAAACAAAATATCTGAAGAGCATTTCGATGAGATTTTACCTTTATGAACATCTAATATCTAATGTAATTCTAATGAAAGTAATTACATGTTAAAGTATTGCCTTCATCTAGACAATGGGACTGCCTACAATATTAAACATGTAAATTATGTACACTTTAGGTTCACATTTGCACCATCGAATCAGTGCGTTTGGAGCCTTTGTTGCAGACTCTACAACAAAACGCAATGGACCCAATTATAAGGGATGAAATTTGTTACTCAGAGGGTTAAATTTTCCCATCTCAGATGTTGTAGAAGTACTAGTGACAAGTTAAATGCATACTGGTTTAAAGACATGGGTGGCATGTGCCTACAGTCATTCCTTTCAAAAATAACTTATCAATGGGTACAACATTTAAATATATTCTGCCTTAAACGGGTGTTTGGGCTCGTGGATCATACAGGAATTGACCTTAAACAGCAGATGGACACTATCTAAATCTGGGTGGGAAGTTGTTGTTGACCTCTTAGCTGCTCGATGAGTTAATGACTGTTTTAATGAGTGACCTCAATGGGCACGGATCTGAGAAGACACTTAACGTGGAAAATAACTTGTCACTTGTCTGGGATGTATAGTCACAGCTGAAATTCCTGAATCAATGGATAGTTGTAGGAAACACTGCCCTGATGTTCAGCCTGCTCCATTAGCTGGGTCTGTAAACTACAAGCCTGCACTAAGCAATGGTAAAAAAGATCCACTACGCCAAGACACTACCATAGCTTTGAGAGATATGGGCCAAACCAAGTTACAAAAGTCACAGTAGACCGATGACGTTGCCCCATTTTTTTTAAATTACATTAGGAAGGATATATGTAAGGCTATGCGCATACTTGAAATTTTCTATTACGCTCTACTCTGTGTCCTTATGCCTGCTTGTATGTAAATAGTAATGGTGACAGATGACAGAGGAATAGAGATATTTCTGCACTAGCAAAATCTCATATTACTGTAGCATCAGAGCAAACATGTTTTGTTTTGGATATGTATTACATTACACCACAACAGAGAATGTCAAACCAATCCACAGTAATATTAATAGTGTAATACAAGAATTATATAGGAACATGTCTTCATATAGCCAATATAACTATGGACAGCCTCTGGTAACCATGCAGCCGCCAGAAAACGTTCACTAAGCTCTAAAACAAGAATGTAGTCCCTAAACTTTTGTAGACATCATCCACTAGAACATGGTGGGTGGCTGGGTTCTTTCTCTGCATGGTTAAACTAAATTTAGGTTGAGCAATCTATCTTTACATTTGCTGTGGTGGGTGTCCCAGCGCACATAGATCCAAAGGACTACTCAAAAAATGTCATCATAAGATTTTTCCCAATGTACTGAATTAAAATCAGGAGGGAACCCTAAGACATCAATTTATCTCCATATCACAAATGGCAGTGCCCTTTATGGCAGAACTGAAGAATCTTTCTCCTCTCAGAACATCACAATGGATTTCATAGAGAAAGTCTCTGAAGATGATTCCCCTTGACATTGATGGTTACAAAAAAGGCAAATCCACGGATTCAGAACTGTTGTACATGCATTGATAAGGGTCTTAATGTGACCCTCCACTTTCAACAATCTTCTGTTTTTCGAGTCCACTGAATACTTTAGTTTTTGGTATGAAGACAAATTGGTCTCCTAGTTAATATTTATGCCACTGTCATAGAACTCAAAGAGACTGTAATATACATTCTCTCTCATTCTAGAGATTAGTGGAGATCCCAGCTTCCACAGATGCAATCTTCTTAAGTCTCACTGAAGTGCCACAAATCTGGTAAAACCATATGGTGGCTTTACTGGTGCTAACTTCTCCAGGTTAGGATGTAATTGAAAACCTTGTCTTGTTCAAAAAGTCTACCGCACCCATTATACCTAAATAATATATGTATTCTTGGTCAGGATACCCACACTCAGCCAAAAGGCACAGACCTTGGATTGGTTCACCCATTATCATGTCTGTAGGGATTAGCAGTTGCTAATAACAGAAACAGAAACTCATAACAGTCGGGGAAACATCAAAAACATTGGATTTACAGTAGATCCCATTAAAAACCAACATCTATGGGAAGCTTAACCTCTGTGTAGCACCAACGGTCGCTAATCTCACTCACCCCAGGAGCCGCCAGCCTCTTTCTCCTCTGCATCAGCATCTCCCTGTTTCGGGACGCCAGCGTACTCTGCTCTCTCCACCGCTCTGTGCCCGTAGGGTGTGCACACGCTCGTCCCCGTTCTTGAAGGGCAAGCGCACGCACCAGGAATATTGACCCCCAACCTATCCCAGTACACCCTGGTCTTTAAAAGGAGCCCTGCCCACTACCTCTTTGCCTGAGCCCTGTTATGTCTTACCCAGTGTTTGTCTGCAAATGTTCCCTAGCTGTATCCTGTATTCCTTATCCTGTATTCCATATCCAGTATCTGTGTCCGGTGTGTGAGCCAAGTCCAGTGTTCAAAAAAACTGAGCTGGAAACCAGACAGCAAGAGGGTTAACTGAAATTCCAAAACTAGAGCAAGGGGTAATCAGGCAAAGCAAAGGTCAAAACCAACCGGGAGCAGATAATCAGAATCGGTAAGCAGAGGTTAAACTAGAGACAAGCCAAGGTCAGTATTCATGAGGTCCAGAAGTCAGAAGTGCAGGAAATGTCAGGAGATTGATCAGAACACCAGAAGACTGGAGAATCACAAGCAAAGCTGAGTGAGAAGGACAGGTATAAATACTAAACCAAATCTCATAGGCAGAAAGATAGAGAAACGAGAAAGGCTCAAGGAAAAAACAGACATGCCAGAACCGTAGTCATGGTAATCTTAAAGTGTAGCTAAACGTTTGACAAACTTCTGACATGTCATAGTAACATGTCAGAAGCTTAGATTGGTGGGGGTCCGAGCACTAAGACCCCCACCAATCGCTAGAACGAAGCAGCTACAGCGCTCGTGTGAGCGCTCAGCCGCTTCGTGTCTGTTCGGCTTTTTCCGGAAATAAATGTATCGGTGTACGGACTCAATAGAAAGTCTATGAGAATGTACTCCAATACATCGGCTTTCCGGAAAAAGCCAAACAGACACGAAGCAGCTGAGCGCTCACACGAGCGCTTCAGCTGCTTCGTTCTAGCGATTGGTGGGGTCTCAGTGCTCGGACCCCCACCAATCCAAACTTCTGACATGTCACTATGACATGTCAGAAGTTTGTCAAACGTTTAGCTACACTTTAAGGGATGGATTTGTTACAGATTTTCAGTGGAGTTTCAATGTGTAAAAACTTGGAAAAGGCAGAGTTCATGCTTCATTTGATATTATTTGGCAAAGAACGACAATAATGATTATTTTATGTGTCAGTTAAGCATAATGTATCCCACTGTGAACTAGTGCAAAGGATTTCCACAACCCCTAAAGTTGCTTAGTACATACAGATCATTTTATTTACAAATACATTACATTGTTTTAAGGTTTAAAGGATTCACAGAGAATGGAGATAAATGGAGATTTGCTCATCTTTAGCAATCGTATTAATAAGAATACAATTAAGTATGGTTTGTATTCATTCAATTTTCACTGTATAATGTGATAATAGGAAATAATTATTCACGTCTAGTTCTAAGAATTTTTTATTTTTTTCCAATAACCTAAATGTGTCACAAAGTCATTAAAGGGCCAGAATGGACAAGTATGAGACCTCCAATTTTAAAAGGAGACAAAAAATAGTGATGGCGGTGCTAAAGAATGAATCATCTGACATCTCCTTTGCTTCACTACACCCACAGTACCTGTGCAACGATCTGAAACTTGTTGAAAAGCCGTCACCGTAGCAACATGAAATCAGCCATCATTTCTTCCGCTATGTTGCTTTCTGTGAACATGCACTGGGGGGTACATACCAGCACTAAGACTGAATTCTGTTTATAATATTAGTACATAGTGAGAGTTAAAATAAAAATGATAATAATATTAATGACGAGATCTCATGGTTTCTTAGGGTATGAAATCTGACAACATGGTGTAGACTGTGGGCAGTAGAAAATGAAGTCAGCGGCATTTGAAGTGTTGGGCCAGTGCTCTGTGAACTTAGAGGTCCAGACCAACCAGCATTTCATTATTGTTGTACAATTATTCGCTTGAGCTTTGATCAGGAGAGGAATTTTATGCAAAATGTAATCAGCACCTTACAATGCCACCTAGAGTGGCAGGCATAGATGCCCCAAGTGCCAGCAACAAATACCACCAGAGTGCCAGATACAGATTTTTTCAAAGTTCTAGCCACAGATACTTCCAGAGTGTCAGCCACATATAGCCCACAGACTGCCTGCCCAAAATGCATCCCAGAGTGTCTAAAACAGATTCCCTCAGTCTGCAGCCTGTAGCATCCATGGCCACGGGCCGTCGGGTTTACTCACCTCCCGACGCCCGCAGCCATGGATCCGTGAGTGCTGGTCCCCATATCCTTCCTAGGAAACACCAGCGCTCACTTCCGCTCCGGTCTGCTGTGTCCCGTAGGGTGCGCGCACGCTCGTGCCCGCTCTTAAAGGGCCAGCGCGCGCACCTGTAAAACAATCATCATCATCAACCACATAATTTCCTGGTCTATAAGAAGGCCCCAGCCCTTCTGATCCTTGCCTGAGCGTTGTTAGTTATCCCAAACCTGTCTTGCAAGTGGTCCCTTAGTGTTTCCCATTCCAGTTGTTACCCGTGCCCTGTTACCTGTTCCTGTATCCCGTGCTGTTCTTGTTCCTGTGCCTACTAATGTCGGAGTTGTGTCTACTGCACCTGCTGTCGTTGCCACGTCCAGTGTCTCCTGCCATGTCCAGTGTCTCCTGCAACGTCCATTGTCTTCTGCCACGTCCAGTGTCTTCTGCCACATCGGATACTGCCCGCCACGTCTGGCGCTACCTGCTGAACCGACCTCCATCCGTGCTGAAGCCACAGCCACCTTCTGGACTAGTCCAGGTACCCAAGTGTTACTATCTACTATAGACTTTCGTATAGACTTTGACCTGGTCAGCTGCTACTCTGCTATGGCGGAGCGTTCTAGTGGGTCCACATACCCTGTGATCATGACACAGTCCTGCACTGGGCTCCTGTCTTCATCTAATATGCAGTGCTGACTTAGTGTGAATGAACCATAGAAACGGGTCATGATCAATAAAGTCACGGCCACTTCCCAGAATTTTCTTCCACTTAGCCTATCAATTTGACTGAATTGAAGCAAATTGTAAAAAGTAGTACTTGATTTCAATGGGGCCGTTCACACATGCGTGAGTTTTCACGCAGCGAGAATGCGCTGCGCAAAACTTACTGCATGTCCTATATTGGTGCGTTTACATGCACCTACCCGCCCATTGAGGTCAATGGGTGCGTGAAAACCACGTACCACACACGGATGCACTTCCGTGTGCAGTGCCTGATTTGCGCATCAATTCAATTGAAAATAAAATCTTAAAAAAAGATGTGCTTTGCGAGTGCGTGAATAACGCATGCCCCTCGCAAAGCACACTGATGCATAACGCAACACACACAGACCAGATTCACGCGCCCTTTTCATGCGCGTGAATCTGATACCCTCGTGTGAATGTAGCCTTAATAGAGAGTAGAGACTACTCTCTAGGGCTTTAATTGAATTACTTATCCTTATTCTTCTCTATAACACCAGTGGCCAACTTACTAGGAGACATTCTGGTGTCAATTCTACAGACCCTGCCTGTGTCCCACAGGAGTGCGTGGATCTGAAGTTGTCACCCGCATCCTGCTGATCCTGTTACTAGGCAACATCCTTTAAATATTATGAATACTAATTACAATGCAAAACTCTAAAGTATCTCTGTAACATTACAAATATGTCTGTTTTGCTACCCAGTCATTACTAATACTCTCATCATAAATATAGGGCAAGCATAACAAAACTTGTTTCCTTTACCCGTGTATTTAGGCCAGGTTGGTCTGAATCTGTTTTGAGAAGATGTATGTGATTCTAAAGCAGCGCCTGCCCATTATCTTCTGTAATCATCTGCCAACTGTTCTAATTCCCATTACTAGTAATGTATCTTCCCTATAGTGTAATCATGCAAAATCTGTTCAAGCCGATATATTATACAGACGTATCATTCCCCAGCATGACTATCTGAGAGGGGTTAATGGGGCTTGCTGGGCCTGTATATCATTTCCTGGAAATAACAGCTGTTTGCTTTGGAGTGATTGCGAAAAAAGGGATGAAGAAAAGTCATTGGTGTCTGACCTCAGACTACTCACTTCTCTATCTCGTTACTGTTTGCACTTGGCAAGAGCTCTGCAAGACGTGAGTGGTGCCCGCTTAGCACTGTCATGCAGGATGGGTGTTGGGCTCATATTGTTAGGGAAAGAGAGTGGTGAATGGGGTGGGGTACTGTCCCCAGACAATCAGATCTCTGTCACATTGCTAGGACAGATGCAAATATTTCAATCTATTTAGTGTAGCTTACTTCTAAATGTAATCTTCTGTGGATGCCCATTTGTCTGTAAATGTGACATATTACCTGATTTCTCTAAAATCCTATTTCTTTAGTAATAATGCTAAAGTGAAGCTCCACCTTCATATAACTGCACAAACAGCAATTTACTAATATAATATTAATATTGGAATGTAATTTAGCTATATAAACCTGTAACAGCCTGTTTTGGGGTGTCCATTGACAGACTATAATGGCAGACTGGAACCTGACAACAGTTAAGGTATTTAAAAAAAAAACAAAAAAAAACAGTATCCAAATGTATTGAGTGATATCCCCATATATCTCATGGGTTTAGTAAAATGCACAATTTAACATGTATCTCATATCTTTCAACAGTCTGAGTTTAAAGATAGATTTCCTTTAGCACTCGCAAAATACACATGTACACTTCTGCAGATTGTTCATGTACCCCCATTTTTGAATGCTCCTGTAGAGCCCCCACCATAAGAGAGCAAGACACAATGCTCCCCTAAGAGTGACAACCTCAGTGCCCCCATAATAGTGACAACCACAGTGCTCCCATAATAGTGACAACCACAATGCTCCCATAATAGTGACAACCACAATGCTCCCATAATAGTGACAGCAGCAATGCTTCAGTAATAGTGTTCACTATAGTGTTCCTGTAATAGTGACAAGCCATAGTGTTCCTATAATAGTGGCAGCCACAATGTTCACCTCATCATGAAAACCACAATGCTCCCATAATAGGGACAACAATAGTGATCCTGTAATAGTGACAGCCAGATATTGCTGATATGGTTTTCTGATGCCATGTCGCATTTGCAAAGCCCCTGAGGTGCCAGTACAGTGGAAACCCCCCAAAAGTGCCCCATTTAGGAAACTACCCTCCTTAAGGAATCCATCTGGGATATAGTGAGCATTTTGACCTCACAGGTGTTTCAGCTAATTTATTAGGATTGGACTGTAAAAGTGGAAAATCTTTTTTTTTTGGGCAAAATAATGCAGAGTTTTAGCTAAAAAGAAAAAATCATTTTCACAAGGACTACAGGAGAAAAAGCACCCCAATGTTTGTAGAGCATTTTATCCTGAGTACAGCAATACCCCATGTGTGGTCATAAACTGTTGTTTTGGCAAACGGTTGGGGTCAGAAGGGAAGGAGTGAAATTTGGCTTTTGCTGCGCAGATTTTGCTAAATTGGTTTCTGGGGGACATGTCGCATTTGCAGAGCCCCTAAAGTACCAGTACAGTAGATATTCCCCAGGTTTGATCCCATTTTGGAGACTATACCCCTTAAAGCATTAAATTAGGAGAGTAGGAGGCGTTTTAAAAACCCCTAAGGTGTTGTATAGATTTTATTAGAATTGGACCGTGAAAATATAAAATATTTTTTTGCCATAATATGTTGTTTTAGCTCATAATTTTTCATTTTCACAAGGAATACAGGAAAAAAGGCACTATAAAATGAGTTACACAATTTCTCCTGAGTAAGGAAATACCCCACATGTAGTTGTAAACTGCTGTTTGGACGCACAGCAAGGGTCTAAATGGAAAGCGCGCAATTTTATTTTCTGAGTAAATATTTTACAAAATTTGTTTTTGATGGCATGTTGCATTGGGCTGAGGTACCAGTACAATGAAAACCCCCAACAGGTGACCACATTTGGGAAACAAAACCCCTTTAAGGAATTTATAATGTGGTGTAGTTGGATTTTGACCCCACACGTGTTTTGCAGAAATTAGTTCACAATGGATATTGGAGATTGAACATTACCATTTTTCCAAAAGATATGCTATTTTAGTGCCCAATATGTTGTGCCCAGCTTGTGCCACTGGTGACACACATGCCATAAAATGTTAAGCGGGTCCTCCGGGGTACTGTAATACTGTAGTACCCCATATATGGTCATAAACTGCTGTTTTGGCACACTGCCAGGCTCAGAGGGACCGCCATTTGGCTTTTGGATAGCAGATTTTGCTTAGTAGTAGTTTTGTTTACTGGTATTTCCGTTTATAATGTGTGGGTATATGTAAGCTTAGTGGAGTATATCTGCGCATAATAAGGTGATCTAATAATGGGGTAAATAAATAAAATGAATTATGGATATTGACGTAAGCTTTGAACCAACCCTTTATGTACAGGCAAATTTTTTTGAGGGCAGGTGTCGCAACTTATAAAGGGTGTCCATGGTATTGTACAAAATAGCCGCACTCCACCATTGCCTAATCTTTGACTTCTTCACTAGCCCCACATGCAGCACAAGACTCTAAAATGTAATCGTCTACGCTGTATCTACAGGGTCCATCTGTGGGGCCTAGTTAATGATGAAGAACTTCTGAACATATAAATGAATCTGTTTTGCATCATTGCGTTCCGAGAATCCTAACTTTTTATTTTTACTTTGATGGAGCTTTGTGAGGGCCTAATTGTCATGGGACGAGCTGTAGTTTTTCTTAGTATCATTTTGGCGTACATGCGATTTTTTGATCAGTTTATATTATATTCTGAGATAGTTTTTTTATAAAATAGATTAAGACATTCACCGTGCAGTATAAATAACAACTTTACTTTATTCTGCGGTTTGAGACAATTACGGTGATATCAAATTTATATAGTTTTTAAATGTTTTACTACTTTTACACAATAAAAACACTTTTTTTCTAAATAAAATAATGTTTTGGTGTCACCATATCCTGGGAGTTATAAGTTTTGTATTTTTTTGTCATTGCAGCGGTGTGAGGGCTTGTTTTCTGCGAGACAAACTGTAGTTTTTATTGGTACCATTTTGGGGTACCTGCGACTTTTTGATCACTTGTTATTCCATCTTTATTTGAGACAAGATGACCAAAAGAGGAAATTCTGCCTATGTCTTTTATTCTATTTTTTTTTTTTACAGTGTTTACCGTGTGGGATGAATTATATGATATTTTTATAGTTCAGGCCGGTATGAATACGGTGATACCTATTATGCATAGTTTTTTCATGATTTCATTTTTTTCCAAATATAAAGGACTTAAAGATCTGATCTTCTGATCCCCTGTACAATACACTGCACTACATAAGTAGTGCAGTGTATTGTACAGGGGATCAGAAGATCAGATCTTTAAGTCCTTTATATTGCAACTGTGCAACTGTAATTTTTTTAACTAACAGTTTGGCAGGACCTAATAGGCTTCTGTACATAGCCGACCAGGCGGCCATTGTTAGGCTTCCTGGTTGCCATAGCAGCCATCAGCACTATGGTGTTCAGGGGAGCCCTCGCTCTTTGTCAACCACTTAAATGCCGCAGCCGCTATTGAACGCGGCATTTAAGGGTTTAAACGGCGGGATCGGAGATAACTGTGATCTTTACCTTTGCACCGGAATGTTGGCTGTTTATTACAGCCAGCACCAGCTGCGGATGGCGCAGGCGCAGCTTCTGTTCCTGCTTCATCCTCAGGCCGTAACTTTCCGCCCATTTGCGCTCAGGCATGGTCAAAATGGGAGTACAGTTATGCCCATATGCGGGACGGAGTTAATAGAGGGGGGACTCTATATTACAAACTAATTCCAAGCACCCACACTGTGTGAAGTGCTGACTTCTGAATCACATAGATAATTGGCTTAATTAAAGAGTAGTAAAATCAGTGCCACTTTATTTAAGAGGTAGAGACCAGTCATAATGGGTACTGTACATCAAACATAGGTATACTTAGATGGTCTAGGAGAGCACAAGCTAATATAAAAAAGTCACAGAAAACAACTTGCTATGGGGTGAACGCAATCTATTGTTGTAAAGGATCTGCCAGACACAGCTTCTGTGTCGACGCCCGTGGTTAGTCAGTCTGCACCTGCTCCTAAGTCTGATCGAGTGACCCCTCCTTCTACCAATCAGGCTGGGAGGCTGAGGAGTGGGAGAGCCTATCACAGCCTGGCCAGACGGAGCTAGCTCCCGCCCTCTGTCTATTTATACCTTCACTTCCTGCTCCTCCTTTGCCTGGGATTCTGTCTGTTTCCTGGCTCTGCTGCTGCTGCTTGTACTTTTGTCCTCTGCTCCATATAGACCCTGGCTTACTGACTACTCTCCTGCTCTGCGTTTGGTACCTCGTACACTCCTGGTTTGACTCGACTCGTTCACTACTCTCCTGCTCTGCGTTTGGTACCTCGTACACTCCTGGTTTGACTCGGCTCGTTCACTACTCTCCTGCGTTTGGTACCTCGTACATTCCTGGTTTGACTCGGCTCGTTCACTACTCTTGTTGCGCACGGTGTTGCCATGGGCACTGCCCCGTTCCCCTAGCTTCTGTGTACCCTTGTCTGTTTGTCTGTCGTGCACATAGTGAGCATAGGGACCGTCGCCCAGTTGTACGCCGTCGCCTAGGACGGGCCATTGCAAGTAGGCAGGGACTAAGTGGCGGGTAGATTAGGGCTCACCTGTCTGTCTCCCTACCCCGGCATTACAATTGTTTTACACTGGGCGATTATCGGGCAGACGAACGCTCATTGCCGATAATTGCCCTGTGTAAGCAGGGCAGCGATCAGCAGATGAACGAGAAAACTCTCGATCATCTGCTGATCGTATAGTTTTAAAAAACTTAAATATTATCGTTGTCGGCAGCTCATCTTTCTGTGTAAACAGGGAGACGTGCTTCCGACATGATAATAATGTATGGGGACGAGCGATCAGAGTAACAACCGCTCCATACATAGCTCTGTGCGACCGAAGCAAAGGAGCGCCAATCATAGCTGCAGCGGCCGATTATCGGCCGGTGTAAAAGGGCTTTTACACGAGAATTTTTCAATGGGATTATTGACAGGAAATCTAGGAACATGTCTGCCTTCATGATCATCTCACATAAGTCCAGTTTTGATAACCTATATTTACATTACTTTAGTGTTGGTGGTCCTTTAAATGGGTTTTCGGGTTGAATTTTTTTAGAATATTACACTTAAGAAGTTTATGGAGCTGGGACTTTTAATTATGTCTTGCATCAGAATTGGACATACCATATGTGCGACCTGTGCATCTACCGTACATAGGGGTTCTGCAGGATGGGGGTCCACTTATACCTTAGAAAAAATAATAGCTGTCTATTAGATCACCTGTCAGGGGCTGCACTCTTTCCTATCCATACTTCACAGTTACTGGTGAATTGGCACATTGGTGAGGAATTTTTCAGGAGTGGTCTATGGCTAGCAGCTGCTGTTGTGAATGAAGAATCTCACACGCTGTTCTTGCACAGGTGCCCCCTATTGTTGGTGTCTGCCCTGAGTAAGCTCCAGTGTAAACTGCTGTGGCATCACAAATGTCTTTCTGTCTGTTATGCCGCTGTAACATCACGAGTAGATTTTGGTCGGGCGAGCTGCTGTGACATCATAACTCTCTTTCAGGTAAGCTGCAGTAACATCATAACTGGGTTTTAGTCTGGTGAGCAGCTATGGCATTGTAAATGTGTTTCCTTCAGGTAAGCTGCTGTGACATCACAACTGGGTTTACTGTCAGGTAATCTGCTGTGACATTGCGTCAGGTAAGCTGCTGTGACATCACAACTGGGTTTACTGTCAGGTAATCTACTGTGACATTGCGTCAGGTAAGCTGCTGTGACATCACAACAGGGTTTACTGTCAGGTAATCTGCTGTGACATCACACGTGTGTTTCAGTGAGGTAAGCTCAGGGGCGCATGTACCATATGACATTCAGATTATCAGTTGGAAATCAAGGAACCCATATACTGTTCTTGCTCAAGGGTCCTCTGTTCTTCATGTCCGTCCTCGCCCTGCATAGGGACTCCATCACTATGGTTCTAATCTGTCAAATCAGAGAGTCTTCGTCCTCTGCCATTCTAGACTATCACCATTAAATAAAAACACAAAGATACAAGATGTAAGTGATTTGGTGCTGCTATTCTTTACTTTGTCACTTAAACTTCAGACCAATTCTTATGGGATCAATTAATGATTTTATTCTATTTATTTCGGAACTCTACTAGCGCAAATCAAAGGGGACAATGGGAAAGCTGCACTGCTCAAACAGCAATACTTTTTCAGTTTGCTCTATTGTTATGGCTTCCATTATATCGGATTAGTCCTATAATTATAAAATTCAATCGCACCACCAACACTTCTACTACTACTAGTACCACTACTACTTCTAGTTCTATAAACCCAAATATTAATTTGGAGCGTTCTGACATTAGTAATAGTACTTATTTAACGAGCTTTATGTTTTCCCACACCTAATGGCAAAACTAGTCTTGCTTCAATTTTGCATGCAAAGAATCTATCCCAACAGAGTGAGACAAAAGGGGGATTTTCCAAGACAAAAGCTACCATTTCTGTATACAATGACCACTTCTTAAACTGCTGGCCCAGCTGCTCCCTCTGTCCGAGGATCTTATTCTTTGTGAATGGGGGAAGTGGTGAGATGAGAGCCTTAAAAAGTGAATTCATGGAATAAGAACAGAAACTTGAAAACTTCCATGCAGAAATACATATATGCACAATATAAGAATAAAACATTTAAATGGAGGGAACATTATGTATAGAAGTGATGAAAGGCAAAACAAATAAAATGACTGACTGCTATCCAAATGCTTTGGCTATTATAGCACTTGATTTCAGTGCACTTCATTGCCATTAAGTGAAAGTGAAGATCTTAATAGGAGCCACTTTAAAGAATGTATTAAAAAGTTGAATAAAAAGCAATTTTCTGTTGCTTCATACCGTGTCCAACAGAAAATAATAACTCTATAGGCCTCTGCATAAAATCGAGGTATACAGAGCTATGGATTGGGCCCATAAAGTGCTATGAGCATCATATTTATTACAACGCTCATACAGAAAAAAGGAGAAATTCCAGGTAAAATATTATATGGGTAGATTTACATGGATTTCTGCAAGTTTCATTCAGATGAGTGGAACTGAATTTCAGTCGCAGACTTGTTCACTTAGGGCACGTTCAGATGTGGCGGAATTGCTGTGGATTTCCGCTGCGGACAGTTTGTCCATTGGTTTCAACACCTTTTTAGTTACCTTCGTGCAGACGTTGCGGAAAACTCTGCTGCGGACCATAGGCTGTGGTGCGGGATTGTTAGACCGCAGCATACACTGTCTGTTGCGGAGAAGAAGCAGAATTTCACTGCAGATTTCAGCCTTTGCTATGCAAAAACTGAAACCTGTGGCAAGTCCGCTGTGTTATCTGCAACATCTGAATTACCTGTCAAATATGCAAATGTTGGTGCAGATTCGTTGCGTAATTGCCCCAAATCTGCACCAACATTTGCAGCGGAAAAATTCTGCCACGTCTGAACGTGCCCTTAAGGGCTTGTCCTCACGTAACGGATTTGCTGCAGAAAATGTATGTAGCAATTCCACAGAAAGTAGCCGCAATTCCGCTGCGGAAAAACCGCACTAATTTGTGCGTTTTTTTACTCCAGAAAATGGTGTGGAATTTGCTGCGTTTTTCTCAATGCAAGGAGATGGTGATATCTCCTCTGAAAAACATAACAATTCAGTCCACTTTCCGCAGCAGGAATTGACATGCTGTGGTACAAAAAATATGCACCGCAGGTGAAATACTGCACAGAAATTGTACGCAGTGTGTGGATGAGATTTGTTAAATCTCATCCACTTTGCTGCTACTGTATTCTGCTGCGTATTTTCCGTCCGCAATTATGGACAGAAAATACGCAGCAATTCCGCTACGTGTGGACAAGTCCTAAGACTATGTTCAAACATCGCAATTTGTGCAGATTTTGATGCAAATTTTGATGCAGATTTTTTGAGCCAAAGCCAGAAGTGGTTTCAAAAGGATTGAAAAGTATAAAGGAAGAACTTATACTTCTCCTTCCTTCTGGATCCACTTCTGGCTTTGGCTCAAAAATCTGCAGCTAAAATCCACAACAAATTGCAATGTGTGAGCATAACTTTAAGATAATGTTTTTCATGCACCCCTTACCTTCCTAATATAATATCTAAAATTGTTCCAAAGGTGGAGCCCCAGTTTAAAGAATAAAGTCCTCAAAACAGTATCCTCTATTCATTGAATTCAATAGTGCTGATTTGTTTTAGTTTTCTGCCACCGGCAGATAGTCCTTTAACCCCTTAATGACCGCCGATACGCCTTTTCACGGTGGTCATTAAGGGGGCTGATTCTAGGCTGTCGCCTTTTCACAATGGCCTAATCAGAGTCCTGCACGGGTGTCCCGTGCAGGCTGGAACGGGTGCTCGGCTGTCTGATGACAGCCGGGCCCCTACTCAAATGTTAGCGATCGAAGTATCCTTCGATTGTGACTGTTTAAACCCTCAGATGCCACAGTCATTAGCGACCGCTGCTTCTGAGTAGTTTACAGAGGGAAGGACTTCCGACACCCATTGGCAGCCCGATAACGCGATTGCGGGCCGCCGATGTGTTACAATGGCAGCCTAGGGCCTAACAAAGGCCCCCAGGCCTGCCCTGGCTATATGCCTATCAGGCCGTGTCAGAGGCACGTCCTACTAGATTGCCTGTCAGTTTTATACTTACAAGCAATAATGCTTTGGTATACTAAATATACCAAAGCATTATATAAGCGATCAAAAGATCGCACAGTGAAGTCCCGAGTGGGACTGAAAAAAATATTAATGTGAAATAAAAAGTATTAATAAAGGTACACAGAAAAAAAAGTTTCTTCATAAAAAGTAGTTTCAGTAAAAGTCTAAAAAATAAATAAAAACGACACATATATGGTATCGCCGTAACCAGAATGATCCAAACAATAAAGTTGGCATATTATTTAAACCGCAAGGTGAACGCCATAAAAAAAACTGCAAAAAACAACGGCTATTTTTTCCATGCCCCCAAATAATAATAAAGGTTAATCAATAAGTCGTTTGTACCCCAAAATGGTAGCAATGAAGTCCCGCAAAAAACAAGCCCTCATATGGCGAAATAGATGGAAAAATAAAAACGTTATGGCTCCTGGAAACGGCGATGCAAAATAAAGTTATTTGAGTTCAAAGGTGTTTTTATTCTGCAAAAGTAGTAAACCATTAAAAACGATACATATGTGGTATCGTCGTAATCATAAAGACTCATAGAATAAAGGTAGCATGATATTTATGCCGCATGGTGAACGGCGTAAATTTAAAATGCATTGAACAATGACTAAATTGCTGTTTTTTTTATATTTCCTCCCCCAAAAAATTAAATAAAACGTAATAAAAAAATTCTATGTACCCCAAAATGGTGCCATTGAAAAATACAACTCATCCCGCAAAAAGCAAGTCCTCATACAACCATATCGATGGGAACATAGAAAAGTTAGAGCACTTTGAATGTGACAATGGAAAAACAAAACAAATTGCTTGGTCATTAAGACCCAGAATGCATGCAGGGGGAAGGGGTTAATCCCAAAAGTCCTGACATATAAGCTAAGTGGCACCCCCATCCTGTCCTCTATAGAATAAAATGCTGTAAACCTTGCCTTGCCTGTACGGTTACTAAATTGGCAAGAGGATTCACTCTCAGTGCCACTTTTTAATGATAGCCAATTTACCACCAAGCTATTCTGGAACCTAAGAAATGGCTCAAATAAGACAGGACAAGGGGACAAAATAACTTTTAGGGTATGTTCACACGGCCTATTTACGGACGTAATTCGGGCGTTTTTGCCCCGAATTACGTCTGAAAATAGCGCCTCAATAGCGCTGACAAACATCTGCCCATTGAAAGCAATGGGCAGACATTTGTCTGTTCACACGAGGCGTATATTTACGCGCCGCTGTCAAATGACGGCGCGTAAATAGACGCCCGCGTAGAAGAAGTGACCTGTCACTTCTTTGGCCGTAATTGGAGCCGCTATTCATTGACTCCAATGAATAGCAGCGCTAATTACGGCCGTATTTGACGCGGCGTTCAAGCGCCTGCACATGCCGTTACGGCTGAAATTACGGGGATGTTTTCAGGCTGAAACATCCCCGTAATTTCAGCCGTTACGGACCCCCGCCGTGTGAACATACCCTTAGGCTATATAAAACTTTGACGTTCATTTTTTTTTTTTATAAAACCGTGTGTAACGTCAGGTCTGCAGGACTGACGGCTTGGGTAAGCGCTGGTCACACAGGATCAACTTGTTACTGATCACATCTAAGTTCATGAACTTAGAAGAGATGGATAACTGGTGGATCACTGAAGCCGTCAAGCCTGCAGATCTGACAGATTCAGTTTAGACAGCAAGATACAGCATCAATGGATCCAGGATCCCTAGAAGTTGTATCTCAAAAAGTAAACATTCTTTTAATAAAAACCTGTTAACCAAAGTTATAATAGAAGTGGATGCAAAAAAAAAAGGGAAAGTTATAAAGAAAAGTCTGATGCATCTCCTTTATTTTGTGTCCACTCCTGTTTGCTGAAAAAACTGAGACAAAAACGGCCACAAAAACTGCATCAAGCCTGCGTGTGTGATCCTGGCCTGTATATGAGGGCTAAGCCACTCAGGCGTATTTCATCGGCTCATTCATGGGTGAATAATCTCTTCACAGTGATCACTTATTTTGTATCAATCCACTTTGTATAGTGAGAGTTATAGAGTTTATTTATAATTGCGTAGCCAACTCCCTCGGTTGCCCCGTGCTCCCGTTTATTGCATTGCATGGATATTGGTAGATTACGTTTCTAATTCGGGAGCGCTTTTTATAGAACTCAAGGAAGGATATTACATTTTCAGAATCTTTTCAAGTGATTTTGAGCTCACTGGAAACTGGAGCAAAACTCTGCAAAGTTGTATGTGTCTAAAAATACTGGCAAGAAGTTCAATCCCAAAAAACGCAATCCCCTGCATATTCCAGTGTATAAAGTTTATAATAGTTTATCATAGTTGCCTGCATTCTAGAAATAATTTTTAATGACATTTTACTGCTGAACTGTCACCTCTAATGTGATACATAGTCTTGGAGAAACATGCAACATAAATTTTGTTATAAAATTCATGTTACATTTGAAAGTGGTATTATATAAATAACTTCAAAAATCATTGTATACTGAAAAGTTCTGCAACTTTCCATTATACATTGTATTTGAATTCCTCACCATTTACATGTTCTCTGCTGGCTGTCAGTGAAGAGGAATGTTCTTCTTTACACCCAGACGCTGAAAAGCCTCAGGGTATGTTCACACGAGGTCATTACGTCCGTAATTGATGGACGTATTTCGGCCGCAAGTACTGGACCGAACACAGTGCAGGGAGCCGGGCTCCTAGCATCATAGTTATGTACGATGCTAGGAGTCCCATCCTCGCTGCAGGACAACTGTCCCGTACTGTAATCATGTTTTCAGTTCGGGACAGTTGTCCGGCAGCAAGGCAGGGACTCCTAGCGTCGTACATAACTATGATGCTAGGAGCCCGGCTCCCTGCACTGTGTTCGGTCCGGTACTTGCGGCCGAAATACGTCCATCAATTACGGACGTAATGACCTCGTGTGCTCATACCCTCAGGTCTCGTTCACATGTGCGTCGGACTTCCGTTCATGGGTTCCTTTAGACCTTTCTGTCAGGGGCATAACTACGAAAGACTGGGCCCCATAGCAAACTTTTGACTGACCCCCCCTAGGTGCCACACGCAGCCGCCGTTATAGCTAGTGCCCCCTGTAGATAGTGCTATACAGCCCCCCATGTAGACCGTGTCACACCCACTTGTAGATGTACAAAAGAGTGTATTTTTTTATATAAATCACGGTATGTAAAATATTAAGATTTCGAGTAAATGCACATGGAGCAAATAGATATTGGGGTCACTATAAAAACTGAGTGGGAGTTATAAATATATGAGATTGTATGAGAAAAAATAAAAACAAACAGTGTTAAGTGTTATGATATGATGATGAGATGCTACGGAAGCCTTAGAGGCTCAGTTCTAAAAAATTTGATAGGTGCCGACATGAGAAGAAGTAAGTGATACATTTTAGATATTTGGAATAGGAAGGAAGAGATAAAACCGAAGGGAATGGAGTATTCCTTGAGAGCTCTAAAGGTAAGTATAAAATTAGATATAAATATAAACTGTCAAATATTATTATAACTTGTAGAATATGTATGTGTTTATTCATTTCATAACAACAAATGGCCAATAGCGTATCCCTTCGCCTATGGAACACACTACCAATTGCCAATATAGTGTATTTACATTAAATAATTTGTGTTCTTATTGAACTTAGAGTAATTAGATTGAAATCAAAGGTATAATTTTTTATTTTTTATTTTTTTATTTTGTTTATTCCCTTTCTTGAGGCAGCTGCACTAATCTTAAACCAATCTAAGGAGGAAGCTGCAACATTTCTACATTTCCTACGAGCGGCACATTGATGTGAATGAACCACCATGTAATACATAGTTGCCGAGAGTCCTCCAGTCTTACACTGAGAGCTGTTTTATATTCTGGCTATAAAAGGGAGTCTTGACTGGGGACCTTAAACCCCTTCAATACTTCTGAACTTGGATTAACTTGATTATGGAATTGAATAGTTTAGAAAACCCATCTTTAAATATCCTAGTAGAGAGTTAATAGAGTATAGTCCTTCAGTCAGGACCCTCATCTATTAGAGTGGCTAAAAAGAGTGTCTCTATATCTGGAGGACCCAACATGTCCATGCATTACACATAACACTGTGTAATACTTCATTTCACCTTAGGTGGCGTTGCAGGGATATTGAACACTTTCTTCTGGGTTTCCTGCACAGATTACAGGAGATCACTGGGGGTTTCAGCAGCAAGACAGTTATGCTTCCTTTATAACCAATCTGCTGTCTGCTTCTTTAACCCAGACTAGAACATGATGTAATCTAATAAATTGTTATGGGCAACATTATTATTTTTTGCATTAGTCTTTATGGGGCAACTTGATTCTGATCCAATATGATGTCCTCAATAATACAATATGTGACTCAATGCTTCTCTATGGGCCACAACTTCGCTAGTATGAATATCTGCATTCGTGATCTAGCACTAACCTTAATGTTTTTTTTCACTTGTGACAACAAACAAGAAAATTACTCCAGGACGAGTAGTTTAGTTTTATCACTGTTTGTTCTCATGGCCTTACAACATCTTAGCACAGACCTGTCACAGGCGATGCCCAATAAAGCGCTCCTGGGTCTGTCAACACACTTGTCTGAAGGCTAAATGTTATAGTGAAACTGCTGCTGGAGCACATATACTGTGCTTTATAGGTTATATATAAACATTCCATAGATGCGCATCATGTCAGAACCCTGTTTAGATGTAGCAGAGATCAGTCTGTAATTTGGCGTAACTCATGGTGAAATCACAATCTGTTATCTGTGGTTTTACATAGGATTGCTTTATCTAAGATCATAATATAATACCAAAGCAGCTTCAGAGTTAGGCTCCATGCACACGAACGTGCTTTTGCGGCCGCAATTCCCCTGAAAATCCACGGGAGAATTGCGGCCCCATTCATTCCTATGGGGCCATGCACACGACCGTGGTTTTCATGGTCCGTGCATGGCCCCGGAGCCCGGACCACAGAAAGAACGGGCATGTCTTATTACTGCCGTGTTCTGCGGTCCAGGCTCATAGAAAATAATGGCCGCGGCCATGTGCACAACCCGCGATTTGCGGGCGGCTCGCGGCTGACAGTCCGCTGGCAGCTGACCCGAAAATCACGGCCGTGCACATGGCTATGGTCGTGTGCATGAGGCCTTAATGCATTCAGCTCTGCTACATCTGTACATAGAATGTAATATCTCTGCTGCCACAACAAAGAGCATGTAAAGGAAGAGAAGGTTATTCTGCAGAGAGTCCACAAGCTACAGTCCACAGTCCAGCCCATCAGTTACTTTTTACTCTAATCTGAGGGTGTGTGAATGGGTACAAGTCTCAGCAGGTGACTGTTGATACAACTGTTAGCTTGTGATCAGTGCCAGCAAGCAGTGGGGGGAAGGGAGGGGGCTTCTATTAAAGTCTGACAGACTGACACCAGGCTCTGTCTCCACATTCCTCTGTCTTTGGTGCAGCTAAATTCGGAACACAGCCCTCCAATCACATCAATGGAAGGCACAGGGAGGGGGTCCTTCAAGGGGAGGCTTGGTTGACTGTAGGTGCCGTGGGTTTGTCTCCTTGTTCCCTTTTTGTGGCAGGAACAGCTTGGTGACTGGAGGTATGAAGGAAGCAAGTTAGAGCTGGCAGCCCCTCCTGAGAAGTGAAGGCAAGAAGTTTTGTTGCAGGCTCCCGCAGGCACCCATCACTGGAAGGTATTATGTACTTCTCATGCTTCATTAGATGTAGACCGGGTGACGTGAGATGTCGCTCATCACCACATGCACACTGGGTTTTGCGTGCGTTTCCCTCCTTTCATTCTGTGTAGTTTGTCTTACACTTCAAGGCTACTTTCCCAGAATGCATTGGGTTGCATTGTCAGCCGTAATGGGGAATCAGAATATACTGCTCCTATTACAGGGCGGCCTTAGCTGTACAATCCACCTGTGACTGGGAAACTTATAGGGGTTCTATACGATTAGGCACATAAAACTTGCAGCATGGCAGCTTTTGTGGATCGGCGCTGAAGTTGTTGGGGGGAACATGTTTGTGCACATACAGTCAACAAGATGGATTGGATACAAACACAGATTCCAACAACCACACGTTAAATAACAATAGCAACTAAGGTTCCCAACATCTCCGTATTTTACTATATTTAGTATTGCAAATGTAGACGCTGCATGTGATCTGCTGATTTAACTTTATAAGCTTTTACGCCTAAAAATATTACCTGCATACACATCTGCTCTGTGTTTACATGTGGTTTAGTGTCAGGTACTGTTAGGCCCCATGCACACGACCGTAAAAAATCTCAATACGTTCCGCAATTACGGTCCAGCCCGGTTTTATTGGCTGTGGACACCTTTCCGAAGGGTGTCCGTGCCGTAGAACCGTGCCGAGAATTATGGAGCATGTCCTACTTTTCGATTTTAATGGGCCATGCTTCCATACTTTGTAAGGGAGCACGGCACGAAAATGCGGCCCGCAGCAGTCAGCGGTTTGCATGAGGCCTTATGTGTTGGCACTAGAATCCGAACAGGTCAACATCTTTATGCATTCTCTATATTCTATGTTGCTATTCTAGTTTCCTTCCACAATGGAGATTTTATACTGATAGGTTAGTTGGCTTCATATGATCAGTGTATTATGTTCAGGGCAGGACTTAGTCTGGATGGTGGCCTGTGCACTACCTTCTTTGATTAACCTCCCTCCTTATAGTGCCCAAATAATACAATCATATAGTGTACAAATAACCATACAGACCAGCCATATGGTGCCCAGATAACATTGCCATACGGTGCCCAAATAGCATTGCCATACAGTGCCCAAATAACATTGCCATATGGTGCCCAAATCATGGCAGATGCTTGCCTAAGGGTAAGGATACTACATCCCATGGACAGCCGAGTCAGTGGTGCAAGCCCCGGGTGTCCACTTCAGCAGTAAAGCACGGGTTGCACATCCCTAAGGCCATCGTGGTTGCAGCGATGTGGTTATTAGATTCTTAGGTCCAGAGGTGACAGGAACCAACATGAGGCAATATATTCTGTATACAGCGCTGCATAATATGTTGGAGCTTTACAAATAATATGAAATAAATTCCTCCTAATAGAAGTGATAATTTGACACACCATAATTATGCTTTTTCTGAAGGATCATAGAAATCCCATCGTGTTAATAAAACATCTTTGTATCCTTGCAGCATGTGCTTAGTAATCTGCTTCATTCATCTCTCTTTAGGTGGATAAATGCCAATGAACTTCTGCTAAACAAACATTTATTTTTCCCTCACCATGAAAAATAGGACAATGCACACAGGAAAATGTAAACATATTGCAAGGGTTGTTGCCTACGCAATTATTTATTGTAGACTATTCCCTTGTACTTGAGCAAATCTTATATTCATAAAGCATATTCTTAATTCAATTTATATTCTTTCGGCAGGTCTCTTGGAAGTGGTCGTGTTGCTTCATTTCGGAGTGATTACAAGGCTGCTTAATGTACTGTTTAATTGCAGCCTCCATACTAAGTGCTTGGTGGTCGCAGCATGGCTGGTCCCCATATGGACTCATAGCAGGAGACATGTACTGGAACGCTGACTCTGCCCCATCTTCTTGGGAATTGCTTGAGGATGTTAAGAGGCCATGACAGGATCAGGCTGTTCATTAGTACATTGACATTTAAACAGTGACACAGATTTTTCCATTCAAGCAGAAATTTCCTTTAATTGAATTTCTGACTGCCTGGTGTGGCCACATTCCTGTAGACACCGGTCAACTGATGAAAACTGGAAAACCATAAATGAACCTAACTACAGCACCAAATTGAAATGGAATTGTGAAAGTATATACCTAAAATGATGTTATCGACTTTGCCCCGTTTCTTTGGATAGATTGCTTTACAAATAACCAACCACTACCTAATCTCACATTTAAAAAAATAGGACCATGTCAATTGTGTCATTCCTCCTTGGAAATACAGTGGATATACAAGACGGATGTGACTCCAAGGTCCATGCAGAAAAAACCCTCAAATTCCTTTAAAGACTTTTTGAAGCTTGAAGCCCTCCTTGGCCAGACCAGCGATCTGATGACACCACTCTTGGAGGATACAGCAGACAAAGATCTGGAAGGGGACTATGTGGACCTTTTAGAAACTGCTGTCACAGCAGAAAATAAACCCTCCATTTCTTGCCACCAGGAAATGGGGGATTCTACCAGGGTTCCAAAAGTCAACGGAGATCCTATTTCAAGTGTTTCTAATAATAAGTGGGTGTGTGGGAGAACTCAGACCAGTGAGGAAGGAGTGTGTACCCCATGCCTTAGGAGAAAACTCAACAAAGATTTGAATGTCAAGGAAACAAAGTGTCGCTTCCGTCAGTCATACCTTGCAGCTCTTAAAAATCCAATCAAATTCATCTCAGCTCCTATGGCTGAGATTTTCGAAGAAACAGGTAGTAGGTCCAGCACATTTGCTGCCTTAGAAAGTCCTATTTGTTCCCGTCGTAAAACTCAAAACCAAACATCTTCTTCCTGGCTTTTCCCTGGCAAAACAGACTCAAAATCTGGAGATATACAAATACCAGGTACTTCAAGAAATCCTAAAGTGACTCCTTCACCTGGCTCAGACTCTTCTTCTCCATCCCTTGTACACAGGTTCTCCTTTCTAAAAGGACAGCGTGGTTCCTCATCATCAGGAGATGGCCTTGCCATGGATAACAGCTCAAATCAGTATGGTGGAACCTGGAGAAGGGTGTCTGCGGTCTGCTCTCCTAGACTTAGCCGGGCTAAGTTCTCTGGAAAAGGTATCAGTAAGAGGATGAAAAGGTTCTATTATAGGTAGAATGTGTAAGGCTCTAACACGTATATTTTATCTGTATTTGAAATGTAGTTTAACCTTTGGTGAACATATAAGACTTTATTTCGAATCACATCAATAGCTTAGTATATTATTATCATAATAACGCCTACAGTTATGGAAATGTTGTACTAAATAGATGCAGGGCGCAAATATTGTCAAATTGCTTCCATTTCTACCAGGCGTGATTCAGATGGTGTCAATATATTAGGCGTGGGCAAAATATTGCAAGATTTAATTGGGCCAATCCAGGATACATTCTGGGGCAAGAGCTTCATAGACGTCATTAGAAAACAATCCATAAAGTTAGGTACCAGTTGGAAATGTTTGAGTACTTTACTTGTCTGGCTGCTGGATTTTAATATTTCGGAATTACTATGACTAGTCTGATACATCATTTCAGTGCATACGGCTAGCAGTAGTAGTTAGATATGGTCTTTACTGTGTGTATATAGCCAGTATTCTATGTCTGTATCTTTTTAGAGGGTTAATGAGTTATCAGGGTTGGCTTATCAGTTTTGGCACGTTAAAAATGGGCTATCCTGAAGATCATGATTTAGTTAAATTTTATGATGTGTTGATATTTCCTTTTATTTGTTGTATATAAGCATGGCCAGTATAGGGCCAACCTCATACTTGAGTTATAGTTAAACTTCTTTTAAGTTGTGATGCCTTTGACAACCTTGTGTTTGCATTCATAAAGACCATGGCGATACCATAGCTGCAGATCAGCCATTCATGCAGTCCTTAAATAGTACATCAATAACTAATGTGTCAACCACATGTTTCTGACAGCTCAAAAGTTTTTCACCAACCATACACACAGGTTGACCACTTTATGAGTGGCATTATCTGGATATACCTCCTGATGTCATAGCAAAGACAATATCCAGAGACCCAGGGAAAGACCAGGAAAACACGTATGCATCTGTTTTATTTAACGTGGGGAGAATCCTATAGTTAAAGAGGCTCTGTCACCAGATTTTGCAACCCCTATCTGCTATTGCAGCAGATAGGCGCTGCAATGTAGATTACAGTAACGTTTTTATTTTTAAAAAACGAGCATTTTTGGCCAAGTTATGACCATTTTCGTATTTATGCAAATGAGGCTCGCAAAAGTCCAAGTGGGTGTGTTTAAAAGTAAAAGTACAACTGGGCGTGTTGAAAAGTAAAAGTACAACTGGGCGTGTATTATGTGCGTACATCGGGGCGTTTTTACTACTTTTACTAGCTGGGCGTTCTGATGAGAAGTATCATCCACTTCTCTTCACAACGCCCAGCTTCTGGCAGTGCAGCACTGTGACGTCACTCACAGGTCCTGCATCGTGTCGGCACCAGAGGCTACAGTTGATTCTGCAGCAGCATCAGCATTTGCAGGTAAGTAGCTACATCGACTTACCTGCAAACGCCGATGCTGCTGCAGAATCATCTGTAGCCTCTGGTGCCGATGTGTCCTCGCTCGTCTGACACGATGCAGGACCTGTGAGTGACGACACAGCGTGATCTCTGGAGAACACGGCTGTGTCTGCACTGCCAGAAGCTGGGCGTTGTGAAGAGAAGTGGATGATACTTCTATACACAACGCCCAGCTAGTAAAAGTAGTAAACACGCCCCGATGTACACACATAATACACGCCCAGTTGTACTTTTACTTTTCAACACGCCCAGTTGTACTTTTGCAAGCCTCATTTACATAAATACGAAAATGGTCATAACTTGGCCAAAAATGCTCGTTTTTTAAAAATAAAAACGTTACTGTAATCTACATTGCAGCGCCTATCTTCTGCAATAGCAGATAGGGGTTGCAAAATCTGGTGACAGAGCCTCTTTAAGTCTAGTAAAGGGTTATATCCCCTCCTCCGAAGCTGTGATATATATTTTTTTTGAGGCTGAACTCCCTTCAAGACAGGTATGGGCCTGCTCTCTGCATTGTGTCATCCTGATGACATCACTATGTTTGAATATTGAAGCACATGAATCCAGGCTGTCTCTCACAGTAGCAATAATAATGTGTCCTGGTCTTTGTTTTTTAGATTTTTGTTATTTTTTAACATTTGAGAGAAATTCACACATTCTCACCTACATTAGTGACAGGTAATTTCAACATATCCAATTATAAAATGTCAGTGTCTATTTTTTTAGATTATTTTTTTACATTTTGCTTGACCATGGGATTACCGAGCTCGTCCATTATTATTATTTCTATCTTTTTCTTACCCCCCCCCCCCCTAGCTAAAAATGCAGCCCTTCCTTGTTCCCTCCCCTTACCCACCCAATAAACACACCAAGACAGTGGGTTGGATAAATTCGGCCACAGCAGCCATTTTATTAACACATATACATAAACATAAACAATATTATATAGCTAAAACATAACGAGGAAGGGAGCTACAAATCTGTCGCCAAACTGCCCACCTATATAAATATTTTGCCCCAGCCGTCTCCCTACAGGCTCAGGGGCACCGTTCTAATCCGCAGTTGGCTTGCCAAGGATGCAAACCACTCCCCGGGACATCACCCAGCAAGAGCCCAAAATAAGCCCATACCAATGAGCAATTGTATAAATTGTTAGGGACCTTACCTAGGATGAATCCCCCCACATCAATTTACCACCAACTCAATCCGCCACAATGCCACCGTGACTCCGCACCAACAAGGTCACCACAAAACCAACAACATAAGCATGGAAAAAATAGGGAGGGAGGGCAGGACAAAAGCTAAAGGATGTCTGCTCCGTAATGGCACGAAGATGCCTGCTCTCACCCTATATACCCCTTAACCTCTCCCCCCATGAGGCCACCACCCCTTCCATCCTCCCGCTCCTCACAGGACAATTTTTACCCGTCCCTTCCTGTACCCATGGTCATGTTGGCCTACCCCTATCCTTTCATCCTGTGTCCGGCCCGTGCTTTACCACTGACACTACATATTTACATGTCAGTCAGGTCAATGCACAATCCACAGAGAAAAATAAAGCCATCACAACGTTGTGATTTTCTAAATTTCTATTATTGTCTTTTATTCCGTAGTATTTTACATATAATTCTATTGCAGCTCCTTTGCACCCTTATAGCTTACAATCTAAGGGTTTATACACATGGCCATATTACAGCTCCATACAAGGTCCAAGTTGTATGCAACCATAATACAGCGTTTGTAGAAGTCTATAAGGCCATATTGTACCTCCGTATGCCTCCAATTTCATATAAAAATCAGACAGAAAAAAATAATGTCATGTTAATTATGTTTGTACCACCATGACTGAGCAGTTTCTGCACTTCTAATGAAGGCCCCTCTTCAGAGAAAATATTGGGTAAGTAAACATTGAAGGGAACCTGTCACCAGCATTTCACCTTTTGAACTCTACTCACCCCTCGCTGGCCGCTGCTGTCAAAAGTTCATTGGCGTTATCCCCTCTCCTAAACTCCTCCTCTGACCGTAAAAAAAGGGTCCGCAAACATTTTGCGCCTTTTATGGTAATAATCTGGCAGGCTCGTTCGTTCCTCTTCTTATGCCCATCCACCGCCAAAAACTGGCCCACCCTGAATGCCGTCAATCAAAACTAAGCTGTCAATCAAAAGTAAGGAGGCGGGGTTAATTAAGAAAGGCTTGAGGAATGAAGATGTGACTCTTATGCTCATTAGCATACGGCACAGAAACACTAAAAAACGGAATACTAAAGTTACAGAGCTACTCAGAAGATAATTATAGGTTACATAAAAATGATTTTTCACCCACTACCACCAGGTATTGCTTGTTTAATAGGTGAAATGCTGGTGACAGGTGCCCTTTAAGTACCACTCTGTAAAAGTTGTCCACCTCTATTGGTCAGTCTGAAGTCTCCCAGAAATGATTTCCCCCAATCCCTCTTCCACCCACTCTTTTTATGAACCCAAGAGGTACATCCTCTTCAGTACACTACACTAACTTTTAGTGTGGCATTATAGTGTTTCTAGGCCTTTCGGGAAGATGAAGTCTAATGGAGACAGTCACTAGCAATCCCTGTCATAGGGCCAATATTAATGTAGCAGGAGGGTTTCTGGCCCTTTTGGGCATATGGGCCTAATCATAGGTATAATTGCTTTGAGCCCTACACCTACTCTACTGATGGCACTCATTTTCATGCAGCTTTCAAAAAGGTCCAGAATTTCTAGACAGCGTCATTGGCTTCTGAGTCACAGTGGGACATATTTTATTAATAATTTCAATTGTACTCTATATGACAGATCCTTTTTAAGAATTTATGTATGGAAATAAATAAGGTATGTATAAACTATTAGCCTTTGAGAAAGTAATACTAACTAGTTCTCCAGAGTGCCACTCAAGTCATTCTATTAAATGACACCCAATTCTAGTGATTGAAGAAAGGTCCAAAGGTTCGGTGACCCTTCACTATCAGAGAGACATTAATTTTAATCTGTTTCATATGAGTTATTGCACTATAGAAGAGTGTTAGTAAATCACTCTCATTATGTGTAGTCACTCAACCTCAGTGCAGGTCATTCACAGGGTCTATCAAAAAGTCATTTAAAACCCAATGTTCATGTCCTTCAGTGCTGTAACCTGTGATTTCACAACGTAATGCTGGTATTCTGCCTTTATGTGAGTGGAACAGAATTCTAAGGAGCACGAGGTATAATATATGGTTTTACTGGTTGACATTTTCAATGTTATAATGTAATATATGGTCTGTGAAGAATAACATACAAGGAGATTTATAGTGTTCATAGGGATTACTGGGAGAAAGTGCAAAGAAATATTGGACTAAAATATGCTTCAAAATACATGAAGAATAAGGATTCAAATCTAATTTCCTTAGTAATATGGTGCATTACCACAGCTCTGAGGTGTTAGTCCTTGAATAGAGGGTATATCACTTCCTTCATATAAGTCTGTTAGCCAAACGGCTTATTTTTGGTTTAAGGGATTAATAATGGAATTAAATGCTAAGCAATTCCCTCTACACTGGAGCAGGGGTAGGCTGATCATTCTGCATTAGGGCAGTGCCAAATACCCATGGCCACAGGGTGCCTACAGTCACTTGATCACTCCTGAAATGGGTTGTGCACTTTGGACAATCCTATTTTGTTATAAGAACCCCAAGAAGATAAGGTGACCACAGGCAGCCCAGCTACTAGGACCCATAATAATAAATTGTAATCTGTGGAGTAACCTGGCAGCAACTGTTCAATTCTCTTGCAGTGCCACAGCAGGAAATATTAAGTATTACACCATTTTCATGAAAAATAATGGGCTGCCAATGTAATGCGTGGATGTGCCAGGTCCTCCAGAGTGAGAAATACTCTTTGTAGCTATTTTAAACTGTGGCTCATAGATGAGGGTCCTGAATAGGGGATCTTCCTCTATTAACTTAAAAAGTCCTCTTAGATTACTTAAAAAAACATTATTTCAAAACCAGACGACCCCTGCAAATATTGAATTAAAACGTGAACGACGGCTATAGTGGTTGGTTAGAGGCCTTTGATCTTTATACTCTGATCCCCAGATCACTCTCAGCTCCCCATCCCCATATTAACTACTGCATTACAAAGAAACGGTGGACTCTGGGATTCAGTCACTGACAAATGGTTAAATGGACTATATGCCATTATTTCAGTTAAACTCGGTGCCTTAATCCTACCATATCACACTAACGGGGGTCCAGAAAACTGAGATATGGGGAGTTGTTGAGTGAGGTCTTGAAACTATGTAACCCTAATCCCCTACTCCTACCCAGTCACACTCACAGAGATCCAAGAAGCTGAGATCTGGGGAGTTGTTTGTTTGGGTCTTCATAGAAGGAACTGCTAAAGCAATCACTGTTCTAGAAATGTGTCAGAATCTTCATAACACTGCTTCAAATCCCGGACCTTGAGATCCACTTTAGGCAATAGTTAGGTTTTCTGCCTAATATACCGGATCACATCTGTAGGATAATCCATAAATGCACATATTGGTATGTGTGAATATATGCCTACTTTTAGTTCAATTGATTTCATACTCTTGCCAAGAGCTCAGGATAATAATCTTGCGGTGTACAAGCTCTGTGTATTTTTTCAGGAATCAGATCTCTTCAGGATTTAAAAATAGGCTTTGACCTCATGTGCCCTCTTCAAAAGCACAACATATTTCTGTGACACACAGAACCATAGGCTCCTTTTTGGAATTGGGGTTCACACTGTGTCACATACTTTTAATAGCAATGTCCCAGCTTGTAAGTCATGCGACTTAATGCAAAGCCCTCAATGTTCAAGCTTCAGGCTAGAGTTCTGAATTAGACACTCCAACTTCATTATCATCTGTTCTTCAAACAAGAACAACATTTTTTTTTAACTAATATGTTGTCTTTCTTTTAAACAGGATCAATTGCCAATACCAATCCTGGTATTGAGGTGACGTCTTCTGTCCAAAAGGTGCCATCCAAGACTGGTCTATGGGTGTCCATTGTAGGATCTCCAACAAGAGGATCCATTCCTTGGGAGACTATTACTGATCTTCCAATCCAGTGCCAGGATCTCAGTGCCAAGTTATTGTATTCTGGAATAGCTTGTCTTCCAGGTTTGTGCAACTGCTGATTTCTAATGTCCTCTCTTCCTGTAGATTCTTCATTTGGACAGTAGCAATAAAATATATATGTGGATCTACTATAAAAATCTACACACATCACTCATGTCATTCAAATGTTTAATGGGGGTCTCCAGTTTCTTTAGCCTTATTATTTTCTGACCTTTTCTGTTTGGCAGTGCAGTTATCTAAAGAAGATCTGCACTGTATTGACACGTCATCTTGTTGTAGAATAGCATTCATATTAGCCTCCAGCAATTCAACCAATGGTGGAAGCCATTGAAAACAGCATAACTTCATGGGGGACTTGTGTGAACGCGCATAATATACTCATCACAAATGTTCTGGTTTGTGTGTAGATTCGGATGCTTTATTGTGGAGATAGGAAAGTCTAAATTGTGCAAATTATTAGACTTCATGCACACTGCAGACCCATGTGCATGAAGTCTATACAGAGGCACAAGGAGTCTATAGCGGCTCTATAGCGCAAAGCTGTAGACACTTTGTATACCACCGTTTAATGCCTCCGTACGGAACCATACTACAGAGATATTCTTCTCTGGATGTGATGCTTCTAGAAAAGAATATCTCTGCAATACAGAATATATTAAATGGGGATTGCCACAATGGTATTTCTGTCTAATTCATACAGAATCAGTATAGCCGCACAGACTATAAAAGGTACCATATTACAGCTTCATACAACTTGGAGGTTGAATGGAGCCGTAATACACACATGTGCAGGAGCCCATAACTCTTTGGTGGAAATGATTTGCTTATCAATAGACGGATCCTTTCCATGCTGTTGTTGCAGCTGTAACTTGGCTTAGTTTATAAATAATGTTTTCACACTACTTTGCTACTCATACAATGACCTAGTTTAGTTCATGAGTTATCCAGAAATTAAGGATTATGATAATTGTAG
The DNA here is from genome assembly GCF_050947455.1 of Rhinoderma darwinii. Lineage (NCBI taxonomy): Eukaryota > Metazoa > Chordata > Amphibia > Anura > Rhinodermatidae > Rhinoderma > Rhinoderma darwinii. The sequence continues at coordinate 40,638,382 of NC_134699.1, read as the reverse complement.
AATGCTTCTTTTTTTGTTGTGTATTAACCTATAAATTACAATTTTAGGAAGTCGAGATAAACTGGGCAGGGCCATAATCCAAGTGACCACAGATAGCACAGCGTGGGATACTACATGGTGCTCAGCAAGAGAGGTGGCACGGCTCTTCCTTTACCTTTTTTCAGTGGCCAGGTAGGATATGACATCCACAAAATCTTTGGCTTTTACAATACTGCTGCTGCTACTACTACTACTACTACTACTACTACTACTACTACTACTACTACTACTACTACTACTACACACCACCACCACCACCACCACCACCACCACTACTACTACTACTACTACTACTACTACTACACACCACCACCACCACTACTACTACTACTACTACTACTACTATTACTACTGCTACTACTACTACTACTACTACTACTACTACTACTACTTCTACTACTACTACTAGGATGACCGCAAGTGTATGAAAGTTTTGAGTGCAGTTGATAAACTGCATATAAACACACAAGACTGTACATTTACATGTTATTTTCAAGAGCACAGAACATCATTCATATTGATTTAGGGGGTTTCAATAAATGTGTTTTTTTTATAAATAAATTTCATTAGAAATTCCATATTAGTTTTTATATGTTTTGTGGCACTAATTGAGTCCTGAAAGCATATTTTTGAGACTGGGTCTATTAAGACAGCACTATTTGTTTGAATTCAGTGTGTCTATGGTCGAGGTATACTTGTTAGAATGGTTCCTTGACAATAAGCTGATCATAAAATTTCCCCCTGCTGGGACCCCCATCAATCAACTGTAATTTTTCAGTAAGTGTTCATTTTGCCTGCAGCACCACCATAGGGGAAATTAAGCATTACACAGTGCTTACTCATATGCACTACGCAGGTCCTCCGGAGAAAGAGAGAGACGCGCCAAGAGATGAAGATCCTAATTAGAGAACCCCCCCTTCTCTTTATTAACTCAGAATTCCCTAATAGGGTATATAAAAAATGGATGTTTTTAAATGGACAACACCTTTAAGACTTTTGTGATAGGGTATGCCAGAAATAAAGTGTAGGCTACTGAAAAACCCAAACCCAAATACCAATGATTTTATAAATGCACTAGGTGTCAACTGAAAGCCACATCATCTTGTAATCAAAATAAACAAGGAAGGTCATTGGTATTGGCAGGGCCGTATTTGCCACTAGGCACTGGGGGTGCAGTGCCTAGGGCATCCAGCAGAGGGGGGGCGGCTGCAGAATCATGTTTTTATTTAGAATTGAACTTGTGACCTGACTGACCAGCGGTAAGATCACTCTCAGGTCAGGGGGAGGGGGTATGCTTCACCAGCGCTCCTCAGACTATAAGACACACCCTCTGTCATTGGATAATCACTTTGAATTGAGTAAGGCTTCATTCACATCTGCGTTAGAGTGCCATTCTGACGTTACTTCGGAGCTTCCCGTCAGAACGGGACCCTGACTGAAACAAACGTAAACCATAGGTTTCCGTTTGCATCACCATTTATTTCAATGGTGACGGATCCGGTGCAAATGATTTCCGTTTGTCTCAGTTGTGAAAGGATTCCATAGTTTTGACGGAATGAATAGTGTAGTCAACTGCGGTATTGATTCCGTCAAAATGACGGAACCCTTGCATAACTGAGACAAACGGAAATCATTGGCACCGGATCAGTCACCATTGAAATCAATGCTGATGCAAATGGAAACCTACGGTTTCCGTTTGTTTCAGTCAGTATCCCGTTCTGACGGGAAGCTCCGACGGAACGTCAGAACGGGACCCTGATGCAGATGTGAACGAAGCCTAATATTGGCTGAACACTTTTCATAATTAAAAAATGATACACTGCTTTATTATTATTATTTTTTTACAGAAAGGAGATAAGAGACCTGGGACTGCTGTTTTTAGTGGATGCCAGGAAGCACCCTCCTTCTCCATGCCTCCACGCGGCACTGCAGTGCGCCCAAGTGAGTGTATCAGAATTGCAGCGCTCATGCATAGCATGTATGGTGGCAGCTGAGTACCTATGGCTCAGAGCTACAGAGCTATAGGTACTCTGTGTGCCACCATATAGCTCCTCCATGCCATTGCTTCTAGCGGAGAATATGTCTCCAATATGACATCCGATGAAACATGCCACAATTTCATAAGGACGTATACTGTAGTCGTCCATATAAGATCAGAACCATACAAAGGTACAATATGGCCACTTATACTTCTATGTGTGTCGTATTATGACTCTCTACAACTAAAAACTTTACGGAGCCTAATTAAGGCCGTGTATATAAGGCTCTAGGGCAGAGGTAACAAGTGCTGTGTCTTGCTGGTTCAAGACATGTTCTCATCCACATAACACACTACAGCAATATGATTCAGACCATTAGCAATGTGGTTTGAGCCAAAAGATTCTCAGTGGTCCAATTACTCAATCCCATTTACAGGGTGGCCAACAAGAAGTTGGAAATCCCCATCTGTATACATTTCTTACATAAGATTACTTCAGCGCATAAGCGGTTAATATGGAGATATTTTCAATTCAGGGTGCCCAGCCCAAAAATGACATTTGAGGATTAATTGTACCATTAGGCAGGAGGGTTCTATAAAGTTTATTAGGTGGTAATAGCTGAGGCTGCCTGGTAAAGCGAGACTGCTTTATAATGAGTTTAGACGGCTTCTTTAATGATGTACAGAGTGAATCTAAATATAGAAGATGGAAACACTTATATTGAAACTGCATCTATTAATTCCCTGGTAAATGATAAATGCGGAACAATTATCTTCTTTCATCAGCCTGTCTGGCCAGGTGTCGCCATGATAAACACTCTCATATATAAAAGTGCAAATATCTACATGCTGCTTTTTAATATTGCATTTTAATACTTGTGCTACCGCTTCTCTGAATTTCAGGATAGGATGGGGGAAGGGGACACTAATATTAAACACTGGTGCAGCGAGCTGTTACTTCAAGGAATCCTTGCAGAATGAGATTATTTAAATGAGATTCCAACAATGGAGGAATTGGTAGTGGGTGACGTCCATTGTTTTCCCAACCTCATCTTGCACTTTTAATGAGATGCTCTTTGTACTTTACTAGTACATCTTGTATGACAATACCTTACCATGCATGTAAAACACAAATTAATCTACATTAGGGGAAAAGCTATAGAAGGTACAGAGGTGCCAGTCGCACCCAAACCCTGGTGCCAGTAGGGGCCCTAAGTCCCCTCTGCCACATAAGAAGAGATCAGTATTATAAATGGCATGTTGCCTGTTACAGATTGTGCAGTGGGGCCCTGAAGCTTCAAATACCCCTGCGATCTACATCGACAAAATGCAAAGCCTAAAGACCAGAAGCCAAATATAGATCTGAAATCAACATTGAAGAGAGTCAGGTGGAGGCTTTTTACATGGTGGACAGTCACAGTGATGTATTGGCTGTAGATGCGTTTACAAAATTGCAAAAATTGAAAATACAGGTAAAAAGAATTGCAGGTCATATTGAGACATATACCATATTAAGAAGTTTAAGCATGACCTCTGCTTTGTCCAATAAAGTTTAGTAACACAATTTGAGGTCATGCACACTACCATATTTCAGCTCCATACATACTTCACGTAATACGGCACCTTCAGAGGTCTACGGAGCCCTACTGTACCTCTGTATGCCTCCAATATCAATTCATATGGAGGCAGACATTTTTTCTATTCTTGGGGTGAACATATCTGTAATATAGTGCCTTACAGAGGAACCATATGGCGGCACATGGAATGCCTATAGCTCCATAGTATGGAGCCGCAGGATCTCTATGTTTCTCCCTGAAGGCCCTGCAAAATACAGTAGCAGCAAAGTGGGTGAGATTTAAAAATTTTTATGCACTGCAAATTCATCTGCGTATTTTTCGTCAATTCCTGTCCCGGTCAACGAGACAGTTCGTTCATCAACGCTCGTTTGCTCCTTTCACAAGGAGCTATGTATGGGGACAAGCGATCGTTACTATAATCGTTTATCCACATGTACTTTAAACAGGGAAATGATCTGCCGACAATAATAAGGGTAAGGCCACATGATGTGGCCCTAATCCGGCTGCGATCTGGCCAACAACTGCGCCAGCACCATTTGTTTTGTGGCTTTCAAATGGCCTGCTAATGGCCGCTCGTTATTGCAGGTAAAACGACCCTTCACCTGCAAAATCGTGCGGCCATGTTTCTCCATTCTATATTCCCAGTTTTTTCTTTTAACAATTATTTGGACAGTGACACAATCTTCATGATTTGGGCTCTGCATGCCACCACATTGGATTTGAAATTAAACAACTGAGATGCAATTGAAGTGTAGACTTTCAGGTTTAATTCAAGGGGTTGAGCAAAAATATCCTGTGAAACGTTTAGGAATTACAACCATTTTTCTACACAGCCTCCTAATTTCAGGGGCTCAAAAGTGATTGGATAAATTAACATTACCGTAAATAAAATGTTTTTTTTTTGTAAGACTTTGTAGAGAATCCTTTGCCGGCAATGACGGCCTGGAGTCTGGAACCCATGGACATCACCAAACGCTGGGTTTCCCCGTTTGTGATGCTCTGCCCGGCCTTTACCGCAGCGTCTTCAGTTGTTGCTTGTTTATGGGTCTTTCTGCCTTAAAGAGGCTCTGTCACCAGATTTTCAAACCCCTATCTCCTATTGCAGCAGATCGGCGCTGCAATGTAGATTACAGTAACGTTTTTTTTTTTTTAAAAAACGAGCATTTTTGGCCAAGTTATGACCATTTTTATATTTATGCAAATGAGCCTTTCTTAAGTACAACTGGGCGTGTTTAAAGTTATGTCCAAGTGGGCGTGTATTGTGTGTGTACATCTGGGCATTTTTACTTGTTTTACTAGCTGGGCGTTGTGAATAGAAGTGTATGATGCTGACGAATCAGCATCATCCACTTCTCTTCGTTAACACCCAGCTTCTGGCAGTGCACAGACACACAGCGTGTTCTCGAGAGATCACGTTGTGACGTCACTTCCTGCCCCATTACCTGCATCGTGTCGGACGAGCGAGGACACATCGGCACCAGGCAACAGAGGCTACAGTTGATTCTGCAGCAGCATCGGCGTTTGCAGGTAAGTCGATGTAGCCTCTGTCGCCTGGTGCCGATGTGTCCTCGCTCGTCCGACACGATGCAGGACCTGGGGCAGGAAGTGACGTCACAGCGTGATCTCTCGAGAACACGCTGTGTGTCTGTGCACTGCCAGAAGCTGGGTGTTAACGAAGAGAAGTGGATGATGCTGATTCGTCAGCATCATACACTTCTATTCACAACGCCCAGCTAGTAAAACAAGTAAAAACGCCCAGATGTTACACACACAATACACGCCCACTTGGACATAACTATAAACACGCCCAGTTGTACTTAAGAAAGGCTCATTTGCATAAATATAAAAATGGTCATAACTTGACCAAAAATGCTCGTTTAAAAAAAAAAAAAAAACTTTACTGTAATCTACATTGCAGCGCCGATCTGCTGCAATACGAGATAAGGGTTTGAAAATCTGGTGACAGAGCCTCTTTAAGTTTTGTCTTAAGCAAGTGAAATGCAGCTCGATCGGGTTGAGATCTGGTTATTGACTCGGCTATTGCAGAATATTCCACTTCTTTGCCTTAAAAAACTCCTGGGTTGCTTTTCACAGTATATTTTGGGTCATTGTCCATCTGTACTGTGAAGCGACGTCCAATAACCTTGCTGCATTTAGGTGAATCTGAGCAGAAAGTATATCCCTGAACACTTCAGAATTCATCCGGCTGCTTCTGTCTTCAGTCACATCATCAATAAACACTAGTGACCCAATGCCTTTGGCAGCCATGCATGCCCATGCCATCACACTGCCTCCACCATGCTATCACATGCATGCCCATGCCATCACACTGCCTCCACCATGTTTTACAGAGGATGTGGTGTGCTTTGTGTCATGAGCCGTTCCAAGAATTCTTCATACTTTCCTCCTCCTATCATTCTGGTACAGGTTGATCTTAGTTTCATCTGTCCAAAGAATGCTGTTCCAGAACTGGGCGGCTTCTTTACATGTTGTTTGGCAAAGTCTAATCTGGCCTTTCTATTTTTGAGGCTGATTAATGGTTTGCACCTTGTGGTCAACCCTTTGTATTTGCTCTCATGAAGTCTTCTCTTTATGGCAGACTTAGATACTGATACACCTACTTCCAGGAGAGTGTTCTTCACTTGGGTAGATGTTGTAGAGGGGTTTTTCTTCACCGTGGAAAGGATTTTGCGATCATCCCCCACTGTTGTCTTCCTTGGACGTCCAGGCCTTTTGGAGTTCGCGAGATCACCAGTGCGCTCCTTTTTTTTCAAGAATGTACCAAACTGTTGATTTGGCCACTCCTAACATTTTTGCTATCTCTCTGATGGATTTCTTAATTTTTTTCAGCCTAACGATGGTCTGTTTCACCTGCATTCAGAGCTTCTTTGACCTCATGTTGTGGGTTCACAGCAACAGCTTCCAAATGCAAATTCCACACCTGGAATCAACTCCAGACCTTTTACCTGCTTAATTGATGATGGATTAATGAGGGAATAGCCCATGCAGCCCATTAAATAGCTTTTGAGATAATTGAGATAGAAGAAGCCCGTGCATTACCCAATGAAGGTTGCAGTCTATTAAGAGAAGACAAAGCAAACTAAATAATATAGCGTTATCCTGACTGTCTGCATTTACTCTTCAGGCTTCCTCTCCTGGTTCTATCCAGAGCACTATCATTCTAGTTGAAAAAGAAGCAGCTCCACAGCTGGACAGGATATCTGGACTACAGGTAAGTCCTTATTGTCCTTATTTTGGCCTTTTCTATACCTTTGCATTCTGATCTGATACATTTAGAAAAGGCGATTGTTATATGGTTCTGAGCTTCAATACCAGAAACGGCTAATGGACAGAGTGGCGCTGTTTCTGCAACACAGCCATGTTTTCTTTTTAGTCTCATACGACCCCTTTGAGCCAGTCTGTTACTTGGTTTAGGTTGTATTTATGTAATAAATAGTTATTTTATTCTGACAAGGGGCTGTTCGTTCTCTATATTTGTACTTGTAGGTGGAAGTCCTTACTTCATTGAAATCTCTGGGCAGATATGTGGATAATGGACAGCTGACCTGGGACCTTGGAGGCACCTACCCCTACTGCCACAGCGAGTGGGTCCAATTTTATCAGGTGCCACTGCCTGCTAACAATAAAAAAGTTGCAGCTTTCTTTTGTAGCATCTCATCCTGCATCTTATGTATGTTTTGGAGCATGACAAGCCATTGAGTTCTCCAGTTAATCTCTCCTGTGTGTGTCAATAAATTTATACACAGGAGATCCTGTTATGTCAAACATGCTGTCCAATTTGCAGACAGCATATTATGACGCAGGAGGAGCTGAGCAGATGATATATCGTTTTGTAGAAAAAGATTTAGCCTGGCATTTATTGACTGAAATCCCTGCTCACTGTGAGATAAAGAGTCCAGTGGGTGGTCTCACTCTGTGATTGGTCGCTATTTCTATATGCAGGGAAAGTTGTCAATCAATTGTTGATACCGCCTGCTGGACTCTTTAGCCCACAGTGAGCAGGGATTTAAACCAATAACTTACAAGTTAACCTGAATCTTTTCCCACAAAACTATATATCAACCCCTGGTGATTACAGTTGATCACCGAGGGTTTCGGAGGCCGGTCCTGCAGTGATTAACTGCTTTTTGGGCCTGCTTCATTTCAAGAACACATGGTCATGGTGAGATAACCCTATTAAGTAAATAAATTGAGATTAATTTGAAATTAGTCATCTTGCACTAGATAAATCATACTACTTTTAGACTTGCTATTTTAAATATCAAGTAGTAAAAACATTATATTTATCCTCATGCTTCATGATTTCTTATGCTGTTTTCTCCTACCTCTTGTTGGAGGGTCATCATCATGCCACTGCTGCATTGAGAGGCAGTCTTCTGTATAGTATATAGAACTTTTCTGACAGTTTATGTATCAAGCTACATGTACTGAACCAGAGTCCTTTAATCTCTTGGAATACACTTCAAAGAGGTGAAATAAATGTAGATACTGCATATATTAATCTATATGTATGTAGAAACTATTGTGGGATTGGGCTTTTATGCATACCCTCATTTAAAAATAAAAAAGAGGCCTCATGGCAGAAAGCACGTACTGTGCAGCTTTATTTTTAAATTTAATTAACAATTTAGAAATGTATACAAATTTTCTAGAGAAGCCAGTTTTGGTCGCTTTTTCACAATATTTTAGTTAGTTTAATAGTTTTTTAAATTATAAGTAAATGTGAAAACTCTCAACTTTGTCAAGTCTGCAATTCTGTTTCCTCATAGAAATTTTTTGGGTATTTCAGAAGCTTGACGCTTTCTCAGCCGACCTCCGAAAAGCCTCTGACTTACTGCAGCATGCCATTCAAGAGTTGGGTGAAGGCAGCACACTGCAGGATTCAAAGGTAATGGTCTTGTCCTGAAGAAATCAGTTGTGATTGTGAGATGACATTATGGCTTGGACCTGCAGAACAAACATTTTTGTTATATCTTCATAGGAAGCAGAGGAGAAAATGGGTCAGTACCGGGAGCTGATGAAAGTGGTTTTAAGTGACTCTCGTTTAGTTTCCTTACAACGAGAAGGAGGGACAACACTGGCCAGACTTCGCAAGGAGGCAACTCGTTTTTACTGCTCTCAGGATGTCAGGTAACGCTAAATCAACCAATTTTATTATTGTGCTTGTATAAAGATAGTACTTAAAGGGAATGTCTCATGTATTTCATTTTAATTTCATTAATTAGAAGTTTTTAGAAGATAAATATGTTTTTTAAAATGTTGCAGCTATTTATTTTTTATTTTTAAAAACTTCCCTGGGTGGCCATATTGGATACACACACTTCTTTTATTGTCTGAATAAGCAGTGCAGCAGGGTGTGTGTTCTTTATGTTATTTGGAATTAATGGAAGTTAAAGGACAGAAAAGTGTCCATAGGTTAACACAGTCTCCAGGAAGACAGCCCCTCACCCTGGGCCTAAGGAGTTGCAGGGGAGATGCATACAGAGCATTATTTGTGTGTTCTTTCCTGCCTTATCTAGGCCTTCAGCAGAACAATAGAGCAATCAACGGTCATCACATAACCTGCTCTCTAATATTAATGAGATGACACTGACGACCTTGTCCCAGTCTACACAAAAAAGCTCACTAGTGACCTGCAGAAAATGTAAACTTATTGTGTGTGCTACAGTGGCCAGTGTGAAAACTGGATTTTTTTTTTACATGTATAGTCAAATAAAAAAATATTCATTTTTTTATTTTTCAAATAGGTTTGTAATAAAAGCCTCAATTAAATATGTTTTATCATGTATTTTCTGATAATACATTCCTTTAACACTAGCCCCACCAAAACCATAATTACTTGGGGTTCCATGACTTGCAGCTTTCAAGGCATGGTGGGAGTTGTAGTTTCACAACAGCCAGAGGGACACAATTTGGAAAACACTGGCATACATTAATAAAGTAGGAAGCTACTACTGCTTGATGCACTCAACACCATAAGGAGGAACCAGAGAGTGATAGTTACAGACTGAGAAAATTATATGTCACAGATGTTTCACAGTTTGTGCCCACGAAAAATATTTTCTTTGAGCCAAAACAGGGGTTCTGAAAAAAAACTAAACGTGCGACGATGCCTTCTATAATACAGTGCCTGCTCACGAGTACAGTCTTAGTCTTTACCTAATATTAGGAACCTGAGGTACCAATTTAATCAGTATACTAGCAATAAGCGAAAGAATTTCAGTTTTGTTCTAAAGCAAAATATCAGAATTTCATAAAACTAGAAATTCGTATTTTTCTAGTTGGTTCAGTTTTCACAATCATTTGGTCTTTATTGGAACTGGAGGTATTTAACAGCTGGTTGTCATGGACGTACAGTCACAGCTGCTATTTATAGTGGAACTGCGGGTCATCAAAATGCAGCCTATGCAATTGTCAGGAGCTATTGATGTCTATGAGACACATCAAACATCCCAAGGTTAATTGTGAAGTGGAAGGCTGCATTCTTGTAAAGGATTAAATCAGTCCAAAAAATGACTAGTTCAGCTCTGTGAGACAACATGTGCAAAAAAGAAAAACCACAATCGCTCCGTAGGAACCTATAGAAGCAGTGCAGACACAAATGTGTATAATCTACGTATTTTGGTTCATTTCCCTTCCCTTTGCTGTTTTTTGTATATGAATATTATCATTCTCCATGTTTAATTAGTGGTTGTGATCTTCCTGGTGTGATGTCAGATTTGTGCTGTGTGCTTTGAGTCATAATTTGAGGCTCCCAATACAAAATTTGTAACAGCGCCCCTCACGTACCATGTACCATTTATAATACTAGTGTTTTCTTATGTGGCAGAGGGGTCACACAGACTGAGTCAGAGAGACTATAACAAGATACATGCTTCCCTTTCACAGCATGAGTAAGAGCAGGGGCGGAGCTAAAGGCTCATGGGACCTGGTGCAAGAATTCAGGTTGGGCCCCCCTACCCTTCCCCAACACCACCAGACACCTGCACGTGCCTATGCCCAGCTGCGTTGCCCAACAGCGCCCATAAATGCCTGAGGACGCAGATACATTTGGAACCGGGACCTCGATGAGTGACTCACGACCCCCCGAAGGGCTTCTTACGATGTCCCAGGGGGTCGCGACCCACAGTTTGTAATGTATTGTGCTGTCTGTGTTTGCGGTGGAGAGAGGGGGCCGTTAAGTTAAAGCCCCCCCCCCCCCTATCCTCTATCCACCAGGCTTAGGGGCCCGGTCGCAACTGCGACCACTACGACCCTAATAGCTATGCCACTGAGTAAAAGATACTGCTGTAGCTCAGGCTTGGTTCTCACTACGTTAGAACCCCACATTTGGAGTATATGCAAGGAAAACTCCCAACCCATACACACAACGTATACATAGGCCCCCATTCACCCTGCATGCCAAGAGTGTCCTTTTGGCATATGCCAGGCCGGTATGTGTCGGCATACCTTCTTTTTTGCTGTATGGCATAACGGTATAAGTTTTTCTACTGTGGGGTCCTATGGGCGACGTATGCGACTGTATGCCTCAGAGTTATTCCGTCAGAGGTATGCGTCAGAAAATCCTCCCCACATAAAGCTTTGACGGAATTAACAAATGTGATGTGTGCAAAGACTAACCTCTCCTCCCTGTCTAGTATGTACGGTCTTAGGCTAGATGGATTTTTTTTCTTAATGAGGAGACATGTGAACATAACCTGCAGGCAGGGAGAGTTGTGCTATTGGCTGCTGGAATGCGAGGAAGATGCCACTTTTTCAGAATAAGGCTCTGTTCAGAATTGCAATGTTCTACCTATTTATAACGGAAACCATGACACAAAGCGTCCCGTTACACAACGAATACCAGCGGTGATCGATATGACTCAATTGACTAACAATGGGATCCATCGCGTGCGGCCGTGGGTTACACTCTGTGGCTGTCCGAGACTGTCTAAACAACACACTGACACTGACTGACTCCTGTTCCTCTCTAAAATTAGGCTGCTTATAGAGGGAGGCCTGCCTAAAATGTATTATGGGAAAGTCCGCCAGGCTGCCGCCCGAGGTCTTCTGATCCTTCTTCTCTATCCTCTTGTCTTCTCCTGATCTGTAAAATGGCAGCCACCATTTTTAGCGATTTGTGCGGGACAAATCCCAAAAGATTTGTGAAAATCCAAAACTTTTGGGAAATTCGGGATGAATTTGATTTGTGTAGAATGGATTTGCTCATCTCTAGTTGTAACCATGTGTACTCTTTAGTGTGAACCTACCCAGACCCTAATGTATATGTAAGACTTGAATTTTTCCTTAACAAGTGGGGCCATTCATGCTGTTGTCAGCAGAATACAGGCACCATTACCGGGATCTGTAGTCTTTGAATGGGCTACATATATCGCCTCACACTTTTCAGTCATGTTTTTTCTAGAACCTCTTTAATTCGTTTAATCCTTTGCTTTGGTTTGCTGTTTGTTATATGTATTACTATTTGTAGTTTTGTTTATTAATTTGGAAAAAGGCCATTTTCTTTTTTTTTTTAATGTTTCTATTTGTCTCCGCTTGGTGGCACTGCAGTACAGCTGTGCTCAGTATTAACTACGAATTGGAATAAGCCAAGCTTGTACTCATTGGGGAGTGATAGGTGTTAAATACTACTCATTACATGTCCTCAGACTACTCAGCTCTTGTCAACAAGCAGCCCTTTAGCACGCAGGCCTATACGAGCTTACACATAAAGATTCTGCTCCTGATAGCAACTTGCACAGCACTGGGGCAGCAATCAGAAAGAAAAAAGAGTGAAATTTAGGATAAGCTCAAGCTAATGTATACTTGTATGTCTATATTAGGCCATATTTTCATTAGCATCAGATGTATCTGTTCTGCTTTAATTTAATTAAGGAGAGGGGAAAAACTCCAAAATGAAAGGTTTGGGATAGTTTTCCATTTTTCCTTGTACTTGTATCCTCGCTAAGAAGACTGGTAGGGAGAAAGGAACAGATGGGGCCGCAATGCAAAAATCAAATGGAGTCCCCCATTATGGAGCCGGATGTTCTACCCATGATAGAAGATCCTGGTGTTTGTTTCGACCTCCTTGATTTTTCCATGACCCGTGGGCCAATTTCTCAACCCCTAGTTAGGAAATAATGCAGTTGCTTTGGAAAGAGGAGTTCTTCACAGGTACTCACCATCCAACAGCAAAGGTAATGGGTGCAAATAAATGGCCTCCTGGCAGCCACATGTGCTTCCACTTGTCCTCCGGCTTTGGTGAGAATGGAGCCTAATAATGATGAGTAGTTACACCTTCAATAATAAGGTTGTCCGGGAGTAGAAAAAAAGTATCTGCTTTTTTTCCAGAAATGGCGCCACGTCTGTCAATGTCTTGTATGGCAGCTCATCCTATTTGAAGTGAAGGGGCTGAGCTGCGAAAAAGCAGAACAATGTTTTCTAATCCTGGACAGTGATCTGGGAGATTGAACATAAGTAGGTGTTTACTTATGTTCAATCTCCAGGCAAAAACATGTTTCTGCATAATAATATACTGAGATCTGTGTAGAGTATGATATTCTGCATGGAAAATAACTGCAGTAGATGTGGTTATGGCCTTCACTATAGGCAGCCCTTTTCCTGATTGGGTTAAAATTATTGATTGGGTTAAAAACATTTGTCCATTTGCCTTTAGATATACACAGAATAAAGTATCCTTATGGTGTAATGTCTCAAATACCACAAAACACTAAAATTCAATATAATTCTCCACAGAGAGGTTTATAGGTTTACAAGCCTGGCAGACGTACCGGTATTCATGAGCATTGAAAAGGAGAATCCATAAAATGCTATATTATGTACTTAAAAGGGATAATAAAACAAGCCAGGAGTCCTTGGATCTGAAGAAAGGACAATTAGGCAAATCAATCCAGATCACAACATTCACATTAAAGGTCAGCATATAGTTTTATGTAGAGAAAAATGGAGCCTGTTGGTTAACAGTAGTAGTGAGGAGACCTGCAAATAAATAAAAGGTTCTCTGGGAGTCCATAAATACAGCGGAAATAACCAAACACTAGATTCATTTTGCAATATAGCAGTGTTAACGTGTAATTTCCGAGCTCCATTCCTGCAGAATTCGGCATACTTTCAATCCCTATGGAAGCTTTCTGTGCCCATGAATGAGATGCAAAGAAGCAAACATGCTCACCCCCAAAGCACACAGCCGCTAGCTACTAAATAAGAACCTAGGGCCAAATTGTAACCGAATATATTCTTCATTATTTCAGCTATATTTATTATACCACAGTGAACCCCAATTTTGGCCATCATTACTGTCATAGTATTTAGACTGTAAGCTCTTACGATCAGTGTCTTTTCCCTTTTTGTCTGATTGTGATGTTCATTTGTTCTCATTATTTGTCATTTTATGTTTGTCACTTCCCCTAAGGGCCTGTATAGCGATACTCGGAATCCTTCCTGCTTTTTACTATGGAGACACTGTGTGCCGCTGCATGATGCCTCCGTACTCCATAATACAATGCTTCTAGGGAAAAATACCTCCATAGTATAACATACCATGGATGCCACAGTTTTGATTTACGGTTTAGTATAAAATGGGAGGCATACGTAGGTACAGTATGGCCCAAATTATTTTTACGTGTGGCTTATTATAGCTCCATACATCTCAGAGCCGTATTATGGCTGATTATATGAGTCCTAATTGTAAAGAGCTGTGGAATATGTTGGCGCTATATAAATAAAGGTTATTATTACTTGTATTATTATGGTAAAACAAGTGTTTCTCCACCTTTGATTAACTCCAGTGAAAAGATGTCAAATCTTCTTTTATAATGTATCTTCAATTCCTTTTTGTGGTTCTTTTTCAGTCCATTTGTACTTTGTGCTGTGAAAATACATATGTCGTTGGAAACCAGTTAAAAATAACCACTGAAGATATGTTACAAGTACCTTGTTTATTATAGTTGCACAGTCAGCAACTATAAAAACAAAGTATTTATAATACATTTTGACCTGGGACCGGAGGATCGCTTAAAGCGCTGTCTCCTTTAATCCTGGTTGCAATTTAGAGTTCCCAGTATGTCAGACATTACCATGCAGACGAAAACATACCAATTTGCAGAAAAGATTGAGGCGGAACAACGAAAGTAACACATGCCAAGCTATTGATAAAAAAAATGGAAGCCTTCCATTGTAACTTTTCTCCTCTCAGAGAATTTGAGAAAATCGTGTCATTGTCTCAACACACATCTTTGGTGCCACTTAGAGAACCTTAAAGGGGTTTTACGAGTGGATACAAAAAGGGGCCAAGGGGAGAGGTAATGCAATAAAACAAAAAAAGAAGCGTTACTCACCCGCAGATCCCTGGTGTTTCAATGTAGCTGCCCAGGCCTTCCTGCCACTGTTTGTTGACATGACTTCAGTGATGACGTACCTGTATACCCACGTGATCGCTGAAGCCAATCACTAGCCTCAGTGGGTATACGGCACAGGACTGCTGAGGCCAGTGATAGGCTGCAGTGAACACATCGGTATATGGGTACATCATCGCTGCAGCCATGTCAACAAACAGCAGTGGGAAGGGATGTAAAGGCTGTTTTTTCACAGATAAGGAGTTTTCCCAGTTAATAAAAAAAAAAGTGTCCAAGGGAGGAGGGAATGCAATAAAACATCAAACACCAGGGGTACTGTCGGGTAAGTAATTCCTCTTTTTTTGTTTTATTGCATTCCCTCCTCCCTTGGACACTTTTTTTTTAACTGGGAAAACGACTTTAAGGGGTCTTTAGGAAAACTGAAATTGACCATCTGAGTTGGCCATTAGTGAGGCTAGACAAGATAGGTTATCGCTTGGTAGCTATTGATATGTGATGGATTTTGGCTAGGTTTAATACATTTTGTTGATGTTTTATGCAGTACATGATATTTTCATATTTGTTTACATTAAGAGTATTTCACTCTCTCACTTTTGGCTTTTTTGTTTCCTTCTCAATTGTCAGCTATTATCAGAATGTAAAAATATGATACGATATATTATATAATAAATGTGAAAAGCTGTTTTAAATAAAGAGAATGCAAATTTAAAAAAATGCAATATGAATCCTGCCTAAAGAGGCTATCTGTTTTGGAAAACTGCTTTGTATACCCCCAACAATAAGCTGATATATTAATTAGCAATCCATGTAATAATGCACAAACACTCTGGGTCTTCCAGAGCGCAAACTGCTCTTTGCTGGTAGTCAAATCATTTTTAATCTAAATACTAGATAGATATTCACAATTAGTAGATCAAAAAGTGTCACCAGTGAAAATGTTAATTGTTCTTGATCTTTTAGGAGCGCAGTGGAGTCAGCTGTGCAAATGTATAACCATTTGGAAGAACGAGTGCACGCTCTAGTTACTAAGTCCAACCGTAGACTGGAACTTTTGGAGTCAATGTTGAAGATCCAGGAGTTGGAAAAACAGTTTAACCAGGTAAAGACCGTAATGCATAAGTAAAAGACAAATATCATCAATAAATAGAGATTTAAAATATCCATAATAAAAAGGAACCTTTCAGTATTGGCATTAAAATATCAAGATAAATAATAAAATTATAATTAGATTATTGTATAACAACCATTTGAAAAAAACTGAATTAATAATAATTATATTTAATAGATGATACAATGATATTCTACTTTTAACTCACTCCAAAGTTAAAGGGGTTGTAGAAGACTAGAAAAACTGCTGCTTTCTTCTAGAAACAGCACCACACCTACTCATGGGCGGTGTCTGGTATTGCAGCTCAGCTCCATTTAAGTAAATGGGGCTGAGCTACAATACTGCACACCACCTATGGACGTGTGGGGAATTTTATATTGAATTTTAGTGTTTTGTGGTTTTTAAAACATTAAACAATCAGAATACTTCCTTTTGTGTGTGTATTAATGTGTGTATATCCACAGGAAAATGCAGTCAATGCCATGTGTGTCTACTACTGTACAACCTCTTTAACTCCATGTTTGCCCCCACAGCTCAGTTCATGGATGGATGGAGATGGAGAAAATCAGTTATGTGAGATGGACACTATGGAATGGTCTTTAGAAACTTTGGAGAAGTATCACAAAAAGTTTAGGGAATTTTTTCTCCAAGCAACAGTAAGTATTCCATATAAATATGAAAATAGACAATTTATATTCAGTAGACTAATCTCACTACCTATTACCAAACTTCTGCACATGATCAATAGACCTTTGAGCCCAGAATTGGTATAAGTTGGATTGACCTTTAAAAGGCTTGGGTGACTTTTTGGGTCAATTTCACCAATCTTTCAGTTAAAGTTAGCATTTTGGTACTAATTTATTTTTATTAAAGCTTCTTACTTACAGGTGCATTACAACCATGGGCTGGTCCTACTGGATGATGCAAATAAGTTTAGCATGGCCATGTTTCCAGAGATGGATTATTTCAAGGTTATAAGAGGAGCCTTCCAAACCAAACTAAGCAGCTTCTACATAAATGTTGAAAGACAGAAGGAAGAACTGGAGAAGCTTCTAAATCTGTACAAGTTTTGTGACAAGGTATATAAGTATTTATGAGCATGCTTTAGTTATTACTTCGGTCATCAGATATATATCATTAAATAAAATAATGAGCTGAGTTATTGATATGTAGCATGACTATAATATATGGATTTCCTAAAATCTCCTCCTGATGTTTTCCACCAGATTATACAGCTTACCATGAGCTGCAGCCGCTATGTGGGACAACTGAAGATGGCCGAACAAAGGCTTTGCCAGCCAGACACCCAGCAGTGCCTGGAGACCTACCTTCAGAGACTAACAGAGGAATTGTCAGATGACAAATTTCAGGAGATGAAAGAAGAATCCTACAAACTAAGCAGTTGTAGGGGACTGGCTGTTTGGAATGAGACCTGGCTCAAATGTCAGGAAGCTAAACAACTTATAGAAGAAACTTTAGAAAAATGTAAAGATGAGCAAAGTGCAGCCTTAACCTGGCACAAGGATGCCACATTGTCCTCTAGCGTCAGTAACAAAGGAGAAGACACAATGGTTAGTTTCTCAAGTGAAGTTCCACAAAGAAGCCGAAAGGAGGAAGATGAATTCAGGCCGCGGGGCAACATGAGGTCTGCAGAATCAACAGTAATTAACTGCTGTAGTTTTGGTCTCCATGCTGGTTCCATGGGTCTATTTCTTAAAGCCTCTAGAAGTCAAAGAAATGCAAGAGCAGCACCAGAAACTTTGATTTCCCAGGGATGTTCTACCAGTGAAGAAACAAAAAACAACAATGGGTCTGACCCAGAGAACACTGAGCTAATGGCTCAGAACTCCAACAATGAAGCTCTAGAGATTTTACATACTCCCAGTCCAAAGCTTCCTAGATCAACCAATGTACAGTCATCCTCTGCAACAAATGCAGACCATTTCACATGGGTATCCTATGGCAGGGCCAATAGTGATGACTCGAGCATTCTGAGTGACAGTAAAATGAAGCAGTCAGGAAGAAGATGTGTCCTTTCTAGGCATGCCAGCTTCTCCACAGGGGACTCAGGTTCACATTACTCAGAAAGTTCTTCAGCCATTTCTCCCTTGCTACCAATGGAACCACTTACCCCTCGTATGCCTTGGATGAGAAGAGCCATGACTGAATCATCTAGGGATAGTGACTGGACAGCAAAGTTTAACTTTGCGTAAGTGAAGCTAGTGTTATTTTTCTGCTGTCGACATTAGGTCAGAATATGTGGCCAGCTTTCAATAATGCACCCATAGATATATAAAATCAAATTAGATCACATGTCCCCAACGGAGATATAAAGTATTTTGCAAGCTCTGACATAAATAAAGAGGTTGTAAAATTTGGGGAGTTCGGTATTAGTAAGTTGAGGCTTTGGTACGTGTTGCAGATAAAATAGAACTTTAGGCCGAATGTGGTGTTTTGACATGTGATACGACACCAATAGCCTGCTATGTGCCCATACTGTACCTCCATATGCCTACGATTCAGAGAAACACAGAGGTTTCTTTCTCACGGTTTCCGTAGGAATACGCTTCTAGCAATGGGGTTCCTTGCGCCCACTATTGGGCCACACCTCCATCTATACAAATTATGTCCACTTATAATTGCATCATTTATATGGTCTAATATGTTATTTTTTAATCAACTCATAAGAAATAGACCCTAATGGCAAGTTATTGGCTCTAAAGTCAGCTCCAAATAGGGTTTTCTTCAGCTGGACCTTTGGGCCATTACATTGCAGATCCTAGGCCCAACAGAGGATCTTCTGGTACACTGATTGGCCAGTCCAACCTGTCTTAGAACCTGTGTGTTAGAAGAATATGGTGTCTCATGGAGGTACCATATATTAGCACACAACGTGCCTACATACATATCCCTAATACTGTCTCGTAGGGACTCCATGTGCCATAGTACAGATTCCGCACATGCAGTTTTGCCATGTGTATGGCCAGTTTCACAGTTAATTGTGCTAACTTGACCATACTTAGTGCTTAGAAACTTTTCATCGTTTGGTGACACTCTGGAGCATCAGTGAACATATTTCAAATAATTTTCATGACATTAAACTCTTTTCTTTGTTTTATATAGTAAGCTTCACCGAATAATGGAAGAGCTGCTTGCCACAGAGAGAGACTATGTATGTTCCCTGGGTTATGTTCTTTCCCATTACCTGAGTGAGATGGATCAGCCAGATCTCCCACCTGCCCTACGTGGACAGCATGCTGCCATATTTGGAAACTTGGAAAAACTCTATGAATTCCACAGCCATATTTTCCTGCAGGAACTTACAAGCTGCAGAAGGGACCCGAGTCACGTGGGACGCTGTTTTCTAAAACATGTAAGTGAATTCCTCAAACATTTTCATCAAGGATTCATTTGTTCAATCATTTGTCTAAAGAGGACCTGTGCCCTTTCCTGATATGTCTCTTTAACCAAATACTCTTTCTCCGACTCCTGCATTGTGTCGTTCCTCTGTTATTCCTCCTGTAAATGTATGAATAAATTGAAAACTGGATGTTACCATTCCCCTTGTCAATGAGCCATGTCCCTATAAACTATGACACTGAAGAATCAGTGATGAAAGTGTCATACTGTATAGGGACACACAATGCAGAGTTCTAAGAAAAGATGCTCTATTATTGTTACTTCATTAGCAATACCAGTATTTACTAAAACAGATAATGTAAGAAGAGCTGACAGATCTATATAAGTTAACATTTGTTTATATTACAGAAGGAACAGTTTGGACTTTATGCTTTTTACAGCAAGAACAAACCTCAATCTGACCGACTACTACAGGAACATGGGGCAACATTTTTCAAGGTATGGGCAAGACAACGTCCTGAACAAATTTAAAGAAAAAGGATGAATTGTTAGCTACAATAAAACTTAATTTACCTGGTAAATTTATTTTTATCATCAATATTATTTTTCTAATAATTCTAATAAATATGGAAATAGGAGATAGAGGAAAGTGTGGATTGAATATTGCCTACCTTTGCCATTTCTTTACCTTCAGTTTATTGCCAGTTTGCAATTGACATCCTCCTGGCTGTTCTACATCACTAGCAGCCTCCCCCAACTTTTGCAGATGCGCCGTTTCGGACTAGACCTCGCTGCACGGTGCCTGACCATGGAGTACAAGGCAATGGCACATCCGAGAGAGCTGGAGGAGACTGATAGTGATGTAGAACAGACAGGAAGATGTCAATAAAGCATGGAAAGGTAGGTTTGGAGTCAGGACTGTGTGACTCTTCAGGATAGTGGCACCGCCCAATGACCCTTTAAAGAGTAATTAACATACAGTGTGCGCTTTTTTTTTAAAATTTAACTTTATAGATTTTGCTCCATCTGAAAAAACATACAGGGGAATGTTTGTAAATATTGTCAGGTCATGTATTACCGCATGGTGGCATTTCAAGGGGTTAAATCTACCTGACAGGTTCCCATTAAATAGACAATGAATTGCAACAAGTCCATCTGCCCTGCAATTTTGTTATTATAAATATATCCTATATAATTACAGCACCAAAACCAAGCTCTGACGTATATACAGCACCAGAACCAAGCTCAGTTCATATATACAGCTCCAGAACCAAGCTCAGTGCATATATACAGCACCAGAATACAAAACTCAGTACATAAATACAGCGCCAGAACAAAGTTTAGTACATAAATACAGCACCAGAACAAAGCTCGGTACATAAATACAGCCCCAGAACCAACCTCAGCACATAAATACAGCACCAGAACCAATTTCAGTACATATATACAGCACCAGCTCAAATACAGCTCAGTACAGAGATCATTCGCAAATTCAGTGTAACCCCTGCCATATAGGTTTATACTGCGTAAAACGACAGCTTCTAGCATGGCCCGAACAATGGTAAGGATATGCCGGGAGTTGCTGTTTCACAGAAAAAATATCATACCATCCATCATCTCGCTGCAGATCATACAGTGACTACAGTACTGATTAGAGGCAGACTGAACATATACATTGAGTGATTCACAGATGATGTCTTCTCATATTCTAGACGTTCTTTTTTTTAATTTCTTCTCCATCCGGTCTAGACCTCATAACGACATCTCCCTGCCATGGCCAATTTCTGCAGTTTGCTTCTCAGAGGTCTTCAACTTCTCTTGTTTCAAACATTTCCGCACCTATAAACGAAGATAAAATTCTCATGGTGCCACACACTACGCCCCTAAATAATATTGCCATGCACTGCACCTCTGATTATAATAGCACTATACAATGTGTCCATTATTATAATAGCACCATACACTGTGTCCCTGATTATAATAGTGCCATACACTATGTCCCACACACACACAAAGTGCCCCCTGTAGATAGTGCCCCCTGTAGATAGTGCCCCATATAGCTAGTGCCCCTTCATAGTGCCCCCTCATAGAACTCCCTGTAGATAGTGCCCTCTTATAGACCCCCTATAGATAGTGCACCCTCATAACTCCCCCTGTAGACAGTGCCCCCCATACATAGTACCCCCTATAGATAGTGCCCCATAGAGCCTCTTGTAGATAGTGCCCTACATAAATAGTGGCCCCCATAGATCCACCTGTAGATAGTGCCCCACATACAGCCTCCTGTAGATGCTGCCCCCCAGAGTCCCCTATATATAGAGCCCCCTGTACATAAAGCCCCCCTGTAGATAGAGCCCTCTGTAGGTAATGCCATTTACACTGGTAACTGAAAAAAAAAAACCTTTACATACTTACCTGATCCTGCTCCCGCATCGTCCTCTAGCAACGCAGGCCTGGTCTCTTCTGACCAAGTCTGCTGG
This sequence comes from Rhinoderma darwinii, assembly GCF_050947455.1. Lineage (NCBI taxonomy): Eukaryota > Metazoa > Chordata > Amphibia > Anura > Rhinodermatidae > Rhinoderma > Rhinoderma darwinii. The sequence continues at coordinate 40,616,465 of NC_134699.1, read as the reverse complement.
AGCTGAATGACGCAAGCGAAACGATGATGTCATCATGCCACTTGCATCATTGAAAGGAGCTTAATGGCAAGGCAAGGAACAACCTTGCCCTGCCATTCAATGCCTTTCAATGACACAAGTGGCGCGATGACGTCATCATACTGTTGCATCATTGAAAGGCGCTGAATGGCAGAGCAGGACATTGAAAGGCACTGAATGGCAGTACCTTTCAATGATGCAAGCAGTGTGATGACGTCATCGCACCACTTGCATCATTAAAAGGCGCTGAATAGCAGGGTAAGGAACTAATGTTCCTTTCCCTGCCAGAGCTAGTGGCCCATGTAATTGTACCTGTGTTCTATAGAAGCAGATACAATTATATTGCAGGAGGGGGTGGCTCACCTCGCCTCATGGATGGTGCGGCCCCGCCTGCTGTGTACATTCGCTGAAATGGGGCTGAGCAGCAGTACCAGATAGGGGCACAAGGACATCATAGGCCATCAGATATAACCTGGAAATCCTCTTTGAGACATTGCATTGCTGTATTGTGATTTTGCATGATCTTGTGAGCTTAGGCTGACATTCATGCCAATTTGTGCTATTTCCCCAGAGGAAGCAGCAGGAGTTGGGAGACAAGATGGATCTCTCCTCCTATCTTCTAAAACCCATCCAGCGTATCAGCAAGTACAGTCTGCTCCTGCAGGACATGGAGTGGGAGTGCAAAGGACAGAGTACAAGGGAGGCAGAGCTAAAAGCTGCACGGGAGGTTGTCAGATTCCAGTTACGTCACGGGAATGATCTGCTTGCCATGGATGACATTCAGGATTGTGACGTAAGAAATGTTGATAAAGGACAATATCAGATTTTTTTATATATATATATCCAACACACCGGCGGGAGAACATACCATATGGGCAATTTGGACAGTTGCTCGGGGCCTAGTAGTCAAGGGTGCACACTGTCACATTAAGAACTGCTTCCTACTTTCTATTATGGCTGCATGTAAGTCACTGAGAAAATAAATTTCATGACTCTCAATTACTGATAGATTCCTTTAGATACTTAAGGGGGATGCTCAATGCTGAGCTATTCAAGAGCAAGGGGCCAATATACTGTTCTTGCGCTAGGGCCAGGGGTGTAACTAAGAAAGACTGGGCCCCATAGCAAACTCTTGACTGGGTCCCCCCAGGTGCCACACACAGCCCCCCTTATATATAGTGCCCCTGTAGATTGTGCCATACAGCCCCCCTGTAGACAGTGCTATACAGCCCCACCTATAGACAGTGTCACACCCCACTTGTAGATAGCGCTTCCATCTCCCCCTTGTAGATAGTGCCATACAACCCCCCCCCCTGTATATAGTGCCATTATGCCCCCCTCTGTATATAGCGCTATACAGCTCCCACTGTATATAGTAGCACACAGCCCCCCTCCCTTCTATATAGTGTCACACAGCCCCCTCTTAGTAGATAGTGCCACACATCCCCCTGTAGACAGTGCTATACAGCCCCACCTTGTAGATAGTGCCATACAGCCCCTGTCGATATCACCATAAAGCCCCCCCTGTATATAGCGCTAAACAGCTCCCACTGTATATAGTGCCACACAGACCCCTGTAGATTGCGCAACACACAGCCCCCTGTTGATAGAGCCACAGCCCTTCCCTTGTAAATAGTGCCATACAGCCCCCTTGTAGATAGTGCCAGACAGCCCCTCTTAGTAGTGCCACACAGCCCCTTGTATATAGTGGCGGAATGTTGCTGCGCCATGAAGATGTTTCTTGCTCTTGCTATGTAGTTCTTCTTGAACCCTCTCATTGGATTTACAGACGGTCTACCGGAGCTGAGTGTTACTTATGCTTAAACTGTACATTAATATATAACACTATCGGACGCATTTGCTAATTATATGCTTAGGAGTAGTGCTTCTGTTAACTACTTCCTACCATTTAGATAGTTGCTGGAAGAAGTGGATACGAAACTCAACATTTTCCTCTTTGGTTGAGACACATGTAATATTCTAAAGTACTGTACTGCTATTTACACGGAACTTAAATTGGTCTCAATGTTCACTCATGCTGTATTGCTGTAGGGCTATGTGATGGCCCTGTTCGGATTTGTTGGGTCCAGCCTGGGACGACATGTCACTCCTCACCATTGTATGGTGGTTGTTGATAATTGAACTCACCACGGATTACTATATTGCTTATATGTAATTGTGGGCTCTTTCCATTCATACTTTATCCACCTGTAATATACAGGTTCGGAGATGCTGGATGTTGGATAGATGGAGCAATAGTCTGTGTACAGTTCCTAGTTTATCACAGATAGCCACAAATCTCCATCAGTTAGACATACCATCTAGTCTCTGAGGAGATTTCCAAGTTCTGCTGTTTGTTCTATTGTTTACTTGTTTTAACTTTATTTCACAGTGTATGGTGTCCTTGAGTATATTGTGATAGTAGATTCGCGCACGCGGTCCATAAGTGATATGTCTACAGGAAACGCATTTGATGCCTGATACGGTTAGGTTTATGCAAAAAACGTGGATACAATGGTCAGCTCATACCACACAATCCTCATACTGCAGAGGTTTCTCCATACTTATTCATAGGTCCCTAAGGTGGGAGCCGGGGGTCTTGAGGAAAGACCCAGACGGCCGCTATATTTTTGTACATGCTTGGATTGAATGTCACCCTTATGTTCTCTTAGGTATATATATCCCTCCCACACAATCCTTGGCAGTCTTATATGAGGCGGCCAAATTTGCCTCTGCATATCCTCAAGCAAAGGTTATATGTATGGGAGATTTCAATACCATAGCTAACCCTATACTGGATAAATTTAGGATGGTAGGTGCGATTGACCCCCAATCCTTACCTAGGTCTTCTCTCCTATCATTGTTCTTAGAAATTGGATGGCATGACCTTTGGAGACATCTTTGGCCCGAGGTAATGGAATATACCTGCTACACACCAGGGAGAAACTCACTGTCCCATTTAGACTATATCTGTGGTAATTTGAAGACCTGTTTAACACTCCAGTCTATTTACCCCGTGCATTTTCTGACCACTCACCTATTCTAGCTCGCATGGAGGCATACCAGAGTAGGGTTAGTTCAGCATGTAGAAAGATACACCCGTTCTGGTTAACACAATTTACCCATCAGGACCGTATCCCAGATCAGCTACAAATCTATGATCAGGAAAATGCGAATGATCCTAATCACTCCGCTTACTGGGATGCACAAAAGGCATACCTACGGGGCTGTCTCTAGTCCTCTATTTCCTATGTCAAAAGGAAATCGGTAAAAAGAGAGAACAAACTGGCTAATACCTGTAAAATCTTAGAGGCAACCTACATTTCTGACCCATCAGACAGCAATAGAGTTACTTGATTACTGGCGGGCCTGCTATGCCTGACTGAAAAGAGTAAGCGCAGAATGTTTTTCACTAGTCAGAAATATTTCGAACAGGGTAACCAATCGAGTAGCCTGCTGGCACATTTAGTTCATCAGAATACTTCATCGCCAGCTATTTTAAAGCTCAATTGTCCTAGTGGCTCTATTCTAAGCTCCACATCTGATATACTTTCTGCATTCTCTGACTTCTATAAAGACTTATATCTATCTAGATTTGATAAATCAACAGCTGATCTGATTAGCTATTGTGACCTTGCACCATGTCCAAATATAACTAATGATCAAAAACTTAAACTTGACAGCCCTATTACTGCAGAAGAGATAGCTGAAGCATTGTCGGCCATGTCCAAAGGGAAGGCCTCGGGCCCGGATGGCATACCTTTAGAAGTTTACCTGAAATACCAAGCACAACTAATTCCAGAACTGCTTAAAACGTACCGAGCATCCTTACTTGCATAGACTCTACCGGACTCGTTTTATGAAGCCATAGTAGTTGTTATACTAAAACCGGATAAAGATCCAATGGATTGCGCCTCATATAGACCAATAGCGTTATTTAACGTTGATTATAAAATACTAACAAAGGTTTTGGCGAATAGGCTCAACGGCATTATGACTTCTATCACACACTCTGATCAGGCTGGGTTTTATTTCAGGGAGGAGTAGATCAGATAACTTGAGCAGGGCACAAGTTTTTCCCCAAATTGCATTGAGACAAGGAGAGGACTGGGCTTCGGCTCTATAGATGCGGCCAAGGCCTTTGATTCCATTGAATGGCCATATTTACTGCATATTCTTCATAAGTTTGGATTTGGACCTGTGTTTAGACAATGGATTGCCATCTTATGTCGCCATCCCAGAGCGGCTATCTCTTTGAATGGACAACTCTCCCCATATATTAATCAGGCACCAGGCAAGGTTGCCTGATATCTCCATTATTATTCGCTATCGCTATAGAGCCCCTGGCTATTTTACTCAGAAATTATTAAATCTTTAGAGGTATGCCTCTTAGCTCTGGAGAAGACCGTGTAGCCTTATATGCCGACGACATGCTATTGTTTTTGTCTTCTCCAGATGGATCATTGAATAGGGCAATGACAGTTATTAACCTATTTAGAGAATACTCTGGTCTACACCTTCTGTAAAAAGGGCAATATATAAGAAAAAAAGGGCATTTGAAAAATACAAATCTGAGGGTATAGCTGTAGCCTCTGTAAATTATAAAATCTGTAAAAAGGTAATAAAATCAGCAAAAATACAAAATGAAAGGCAAGTGGCCAATGATAGTAAAACAAATTCCCAAAAATTGTTCAAGTATGTAAATGCAAAAACGCCAAGGTCTGAACATGTAGGACCACTAAATAGTGGTAATGGGAAGTTGGTGACAGGGGATCAAGAGAAGGCAGAGTTACTAAATGGGTTCTTCAGCTCTGTATATACAACAGAAGAAAGAGCAGCTGATGTAGCCGGTGCCAGTGCTGTTAATATATCAGTTGATATATTAATGTAGGCTGAATGTAGATATGGTGCTAAGTTAAATAAAATAAATGTACACAAGGCCCCAGGACCAGATGGGTTACACCCTAGAGTTCTTAAAGAGCTTGGTTCAGTTATTTCTGTCCCCCTCTTGATAATATTTAGAGATTCTCTTGTGACTGGTATAGTGCCAAGGGACTGGTGCAGGGCAAATGTGGTGCCTATTTTCAAAAAGGGCTCCAGGTCTTCCCCGGGTAATTATAGACCAGTAAGCTTAACATCCAACATGGGGAAAATGTTTGAGGGTCTATTGAGGGACTATATATAGGATTATGTGACAAAAAATAGTATTATAAGTAACAGCCAGCACGGTTTTACTAAGCACAGAAGTTATCAAACCAACCTGATTTGTTTTTATGAAGATGTGAGCAGAAGCCTAGACAGAGGGGCCGCTGTGGATAAAGTGTTTTTGGACTTTGCAAAGGCATTTGACATTGACCCTCATAGATGTCTAATGGGTAAATGAAGGATTATAGGTTTAGAAAATATAGTTTGTAATTGGATTGAGAATTGGCTCAAGGACTGTATCCAGAGAGTTGTGGTCAATGATTCCTACTCTGAATGGTCCCCGGTTATAAGTGGTGTACCCCAGGGTTCAGTGCTAGGACCCCTATTATTCAACGTATTTATTAATGATATAGAGGATGAGATTAATAGCACTATTTCTATTTTTGCACCAAGCTATGTAGTATTGTTCAGTCTATGGAAGATGTTCATAAATTGCAAGCGAATTTGAACACACTAAGTGTTTGGGCATCCACTTGGCAAATTAAGTTTAATGTAGATAAATGTAAAGTTATGCATCTGGGTACCAACAATCTGCATGCATCATATGTCCTAGGGGGGGGCTATACTTTGGAGGCACTTGTTGAGAAGGATCTGGGTGTACTTGTAGATCATAAACGAAATAACAGCATGCAATGTCAATCAGCTGCTTCAAAGGCCAGCAAGATATTGTCGTGTATTAAAAGAGACATGGACTCGTGGGACAGGGATGTAATATTACCACTTTACAAAGCATTAGTGAGGCCTCATCTAGAATATGCAGTTCAGTTCTGGGCTCCATTTCATACAAAGTATGCCCTGGAGTTGGAAAAAATACAAAGAAGAGCAACACAGCTAATAAGGGGCATGGAGAATCTAAGTTATGAGGAAAGATTAAAATAATTAAACCTATTTAGCCTTGAAAAGAGACGACTAAGGGGGTACATGATTAACTTATATAAATATATGAATAGCACATACAAAAAATATGGTGAAATCCTGTTCCATGTAAAATCCCCTCAAAAAAACAAGGGAGCACTTCCTCCGTCTGGAGAAAAAAAGGTTCAACCTGCAGAGGCGACAAGTCTTCTTTACTGTGAATCTATGGAATAGTCACCGCAGGAGCTGGTCACATCAGGGACAGTAGATGGCTTTAAAAAAGGCTTAGATAATTTCCTAGAACAAAAAAATATTAGCTCCTATGTGTAGAAATTTTTCCCTTCCCTTTCCCATCCCTTGGTTGAGCTTGATGAACATGTGTCTTTTTTCAACCATACTAGCTATGTAATTATGGAACTATGTGACATATTAATTGGGACAAGTCATGTCTGATGTATTTCTCCCTGCTCATAAATACTATGGAGGACTCGTTGTTATCTGGCTTGAGAGTGGTTTCCAGATTTAAATACCTGGGTATTAATGTCACTAGATTGGACTCTGACATGGTACAGACAAATGTTGATCCTCTGATCCCCCTGTTTAGCGATAAATTCAGGATTTGGTCGGCCCTACCCCTCTCAGTGGTGGGTCGTATAAATCTTATTAAGATGTGCTTATATGTCTTACAACATATATTTGTACATATCCCCATGTCGTTCTTTAAAGCTATGGATTCACAAATTATTACATTGATTTGGTGGTCTTCTAGATCTAAATTGCAATTGGCAAAACTGCAAAGCCATAAGGATCTGGCAGTTATGGCTCTTTCTGATCTGTATCTATACTATCTGGCTGGTCACCTTAAATACTTGGACTCCTGGGTGTCCCCTGGGGAACCAGTAGGTTTGGAGAAATGTTTAGCAAGTTACTTGGGATTGCCTAATTTATGACCTGTACTAGATCCTTTAGTTCCACTTGGAAGACAATCCTTACCAATTGATAAAGTGGCTGCAAAGTTTGGGACACAGCATTAAAGATCTCCTGGCAAGACCAGATAATAGCGTAGACACCCCTATGGCACAATAACGCAATGAATCAGTTGAGTCACTCACAGGATGATGAATTTTGGTCGCGACTAGGTATTTATATAATTGGTGACCTATTTGAAAACAATGTTATGTTATCTTTCACCCAGATTGAGGAGACCTATCGAGTTCCACGGGAAGCCTTCTATAAATATTTACAATTGTGCCATTCATTACAGGTCCAGTATAGTAGTAGGGTCATTTCAATCACCTCCTATCCTTTAATTGGTATTATTATGAGATCATAATAATGAGGCTTAATCTCCTCCATCTATTCCTTCCTCCTTCACGCAAAAGCAGCTTTTCCAGCATTGGATAGGTGTCAGGAGCTGATTCCATCCCTGGATGAGGAATCCAGATTGAATCTATTAGAATCCCATGGAGTTATCTCACAGCGGTCCGTCTCCACAAAATGTGTAGGAGAACTAGTCCTCAATGTCACAGATGTTCATATAGCCCTGCAGGTTTCCAACATATGATATGGGATTGTCCTATGATTCAAGACTTCTGGACTTGGGTCACTACCTTGCTCTCACAAATATTGGATGTCCCGCTGATGCTGGACCTGGGTGTCTGTTTGTTTGGGTTGGTTGAGGAAGGGCTCTGCTCTAAACACCTTTGCACATGTCTTAGAGAGACCCTGTTTATGGCCAGAAAGGTGATAGCCATTAGATGGATGAATAATCGATCCCGTACTAAATCTATGTGGATTCGACTAGTAAATTCTATAATACCTTATGAATGCATAGTTTACATTAATAGGAAATGCCCTGAAAAATTTCACTGGGTGTGGCACCGTTGGTGACAGTCTGACCTTACGTCTTATTCTGGTCCAGAATTTTCAACGGCTCTTAGAGCGATTACTATATAAAGAGTGATGCACGGTCTCTTTACCTATTTCGGTACTTGCGGGCTGTGAATGGAGCTCCTCCTTATTATTTAATGGCTGATTACTATAAGACCTGTATATATAGTTTCTTCTTCTAGAATGCCGCTTGCCCCGAATATTATTATAGGGTTTATTCTGATAATAAAGTATGCCACGCACTGTATATTTCACTTAAGAGTTACATGTTCTTGTAATGTATTGATATTTTACTATCATCATAACACGCTCTTCTGTATTATCAATGGGCATGTCCACTGTACGGAGGCCCAGAAGTTTATCGTGCTTTTGTGTTTATATGATTCCTTCAATAAACTGAGTTTAAAAAAATTGGTAAATCATGACCCATATGAAAAATTGTAATCACTTTCCAAATAGTCATACAGTATGTGATATTGCCCACTCTAACATTTTAAATAAGCTACATAGCCAACATTTCCTTATGGCAAAGCTTATTCCTCTAGCATCCAGCACCGGACCACATTACATACCAGTTGCCATATGGGGTATCCTGTAGAGAGCTATCAAAAGACACCTGACCCCCTTTTCGTCGTAGACTTTTTTAAAGGCCTTCTAAATATGTAGTTTTGTGCCGTAGCCTCCATGCAAATGTTTCTGCTTTGTGGTTCATTTTAATTTTTGAGTGAAAGTTTAGTTTTGCAGGATTTGTTCCTCACAGCCCCTTGAAAGATAGCAGGAGATAGCTGACAGGCAGGTTTCAAATTCCCCGTGAAATTAAGCGAGAAAGATGCAATATCAAGAACGTCAAAGCATTTATGGCTATTAGAGTTAAAGTGGATTACCAGTGTGCGAGAGGGGACATTAGGGAGAGCCAGACGTCTTGAGCAGATAGAGTAACTGCTCGGAACACAGCGGTGGGAGACAGGAGGAGGAATGAGATTAATCACATACACGCAGCGATGGACTGGGGCGCATCGGAGGCATCACACAGGGACGTAGACAAAGTACAGGATTATATAGAAGCTGCTGTGGTAGAGCATCATTTACAATAGGAAGAAATCCCATGCTTAGGATGGAGAAACTGAGGTCAACAGGGGGTAACCAGGCTACTCATTCTAGTACAAATGGCTCCGAAAGTCTCTTGTCCATCAACATCCTGAATTACATGTGTCAAATATGCTACACCTGTATCCAATGTGCTTCCTGTCACGGACTTCATGTCACTTGTCACTAAATCTTAACATCAGCATCTGCTGCAGCTTGAATGGTTTCTGTCTGAAATGAACAATCCCATAAGCCCTGGCCTTCAGCTGCAAAGCATGCTACTAGATTTTCTCTGTGTCCATAACATGAGATTGCCTATATATTGCTTTCATTTGGAAAAGTAATAAGTATAGCTCCCCCTTTTCTATCATATGGACAACTGGATATGAATTATTGGGATTTTGTTATGAGCAATGCAGAGATATTTCGTTCAGATGGGAACAGCAAAAAAATTTACCACCCAAGCAAAATAAAGTTCTGCTATTTTCTTTAATGTTGAGTCTTCTCCGATCACCGTTTACATGCAATCACTATGATCATGTCATGGAAATGTTTGTATATGTTAGGTAATAGTCAAATCTGACAGATCTGGATGACTTCACCAAAAAGCCGATCACCCCATTATAGTAATAGGGGACATCTCTGGTGAGAAAGATCAGGGCAGGGGATAGGGAGGAAAAATCTCCATCCAAATCTAACTCGAGTTTTTTGAGTTGAGCACCTCTGGCAGCACCATTTCTTTGCCGCAGTGTGCCACATCTTTGCAGAGATTCTGCCCATGCTTCAACACATTCTGATTCCCAAACAGACAAAAATGTGCAGTGCAAGAGCATGGAGTGTGTATACTTTATTGTGGGCAGTGTAACTGCTACTATATGTCTAAATGAAAAATTCTGGATGGCATTGCCATTTAAGGGGGAGGTGCAATATCCCAATAATCCACCTAAGTTGTCAGAAAAGTTTGAATCCTAAGTTATCAGAAAAGTTAGAATTGCTGCCCATGCTTGGGGGTCATGAGATCATCCATGCTGTCATAATAATTATTCTTTAAAAATGGCGCCAACCATACAATGGAGGCTGTATGACTCTGCCCTCTTATAACCTCACTTTATTGTAGAATTTCCCAACCTTTTTAAGCTGCCTGTACCACTAAATGCTTGACCCGAGAGCAAAAATTAATTTGCTCTTAGTATGGTTTTGACCCCAGTCCAAGGTTTAATAATGCTTTGTCATCCATGGTGTAATTGGTGCACAATAGTGCACAGCTGAGGAGCTACAAGCAGGGGCCTTAGAGCCACTAGTTGGGGAACACTACTTTATAGTAGAAAAAAACAAAATTTCCTCGGGTTTTAAGATGTGTGACTAATCTATAAAATTGACTAATATATTGTTGTTTTACTCACCCAACTACAACCCAAACTATCTATCTTGCTGTTGGAGATAACCTTTAGGAGAAGCATACTTATAGTATTTTATTATACTCATCGAATCTCACACACTAATATGTAAGACTCGAGTTGTATGGTTGCTTCAGCTTAGGAAAATTCGACTTTTATACTTCGGGAGCTTTCAGTTGAACAGGGTTAGAATTCAGTAGATAATTTTTATCAAGTGAGAACAAATGCTACATGTAGGTTGTTGGAAAAAATAAAAGCTTTAGAAAGCTTGTGTTACCACACAGAAGCCATCTCCAAAGACTTTATTGTCAGTAAGCAGATATTCAACACATGATTGACCAATGGGGCCTATAGATTACCATATATATGCACAGAAACCCAATCTGGTGGTGGTGTCTGGTGATTTATTGTAGAGCAAGGAGCCAGGTTCAAGATCTTCAGTTGATGCCGTTTGCATCCCAAAGAGAGAAATGGGTAAGGAGGCCAGTAATGGTCAAGTTCCGTCCAAGCTTTTTATGAGTCATTTGATGTTGTACTTGTTTTGTGGCCTAGTAAAAATGTAATATTGCTGTGGGTGACCAGTTGCATTTCAGATAAAGAAGTAATATGTGTAATTCATGCTATGCTATAAGAGGAACTTGGGGCGTGCATTGATACCCTATTTTCAAGAATGGCTCAAGTGCCATCAAAATTGATGGATATTTCTATTCATCTCTCCCCATGATTGTACGCACTGTTTTTTTGTGTGTGATCTATTATTTTTGTGTATAGTTATATTTTTCTGCATAACTCAGTCTTCATGATTATCAGTCCATGAACCAGACAGTGAAATTATTAGGCGTGAGCATCCAGTCCTTCATTATATACATGACAGTTACTTTATGTGATGGATAGTCAATTTCTTGTAATATAGCTAAAGATTATACTCTGCACCTGACAGCTGAGATGTTTCCCATTTTCTTTGAATTGTTATACTGAGCTCTTCTAGTCGAATAAATGTAGACAACTTCAATGTTGTAGGATCCTAGGTGATAAGTTTCATTTTACTGCTATATTCTATTTATTTTATTGTCAGCTTTTTTTTAAACATTTATTTCAGGTTAACCTAAAGGAACAAGGACGACTACTGCGTCAAGGAGAGTTTGTGATCTCCTATAAAAAAAGAAAGTGCCTCAGAAGGGTCTTTCTGTTTGAGGATCTAATTCTTTTCAGCAAAACCAAAAAGGCAGCATCAGGAAGAGAGATCTTTGTGTACAAACAGTCCTTCAAGGTAATGTCCATTGTTCCTCATCACTAGATACTGTATATAAGTACTTCACTTGGAAACATTATATGACTTTCACATCCCAGAAGTTATTTCACAAGGTCGCTAGAGATCTCAGAAAATCCTTCTTCTTTAGTCCACATACCTGGACACTTCCCTATCATCTTAAATGGGAATTTTGTTGGCCATTATGACTAAAAGCTAAAGACAAGTGGCCCAGTCAATACATAATCATCATCTCTGTGGGTGATCATTATTAGTTGGATCTGCACATGCTGGGTTTGGTTACCTGGAATCTCACACTGTGGGAATCTCCAATGTCTTCCCACTAGGCTAACTCCAGTGCACAAATTCAGAGTACTATATTCATGAGCCATCTTTGAGATTGCATTTGAAATATCCCCTATGCTGGATGGAGTACCACTAATAGTCCAGTAGAGGTTGCGGACTCCTGGCTTATGAAAATGCTGCTTAATTGGCTTGAACTGGAAATAGTCTTCTAAAAAAACACTGGAAATCTCAGCAGTTCAGATAAATAAGACTTTGAGGGTAGAAGAGGGACCTAGAAGAGGGAACTAAGATCAGGCAGTTGTTGAGTAACACATTATAGTGACAATAGTAGCACCAACAATATCTTGATGTGATAATGTTCCGATGAAACTGATGCAGAAATTTTAGCATCAAAAGTAATTTCTAAATAAACTTGATTTTATTGTATTTGTTTACATACTTAGACTTCGGAGATTGGCCTCACTCACACACTGGGAGGCAGTGGACTATGTTTTGAGATCTGGTTTAGAAGAAGGAAATTGGAGGACACATACACTTTTCAGGCTCCATCTCCTGATATCAAGGAGGCCTGGACTGGGGACCTGCAGAAGATTCTTTGGGACCAGGCTATTAAAAATCGAGGTAAACGCTGTTACAGCGGTAATCATAAGTAATATGTAAGTAAGTTCATATCTTACACATTACATTGCTCTTTTGACTTTTAACATTGCATGGTTCTTTGAATTTGGAGCACCATTGATTTCCAAAACAAAGACCCCCACTTATCACCTATTCACTAAACTAAGAGGTCAAGGCACCTATTAGAGTGCATGTACCACATCAAAGGGGTTTGGCATTCTGTGGAGCGCTGCTGCCCTATAGTGTTCAGAATCTGTAGGAGTCTGAAGTAAAAACCCCCGCCTATGCTATCTTCTGACACATCTATTTATTTGAATTCACCATTAAGAATATTGCCTCTTTGACTTTCCCCTTCTTTGATTTTTTTTCCCCTTTCCTCGTGTTTTGGGCCAGGTATCACTACCGCTCTAGCACATTTGCAGAGCACCAGCTAGTTCAGGCACATTTTAATTCCCTTCACAATTAGTATAATTACACTTCTCTAAGCACAATTCAAGAATAACAGCATGGCAGGACAAAACAATTCTTTATCGGACACAACCTGTACTGGACCCTTATTGTCACGTCTTGTAGTCTCTAGGTGCTTAGTTTTTCCATAATTTTTCTGCAGAAGTGCGCAGACAGGAAAGAGCATTCTCCGGTTTGGGATGCAAGCCATTCACTGACATCCAACCAAGTGAGGCCGCCATTTGCAGTAGAGCCATCCCCTTGACTGGTAATGGAGGTACAGTGATCAGTAATCAGATTCTTACATTTGTGTGAATTTCATATTCAGTGAAAGCAGTGTAGAACATAATGTAAATTATTCGATGTTACATAAACTCCTTCTTAATATTTGTCTCTTCCTGCACTAGATGAAAATCTTCATTCCACCCCTTCTGTTGCTTTACCATTCCCAACGTCCCCTCCACCACTCCGCACCATGTCAGTAGGCTCTCGAAGCAGTGCTAGCAGTGCTGTGTCTCTTGGAGGGTGCTCTTCTACCTCATCTGGTCGTGGTTCTCTCAGCCCCCTACAAGGATGTCCTGGATCTGAGCCGCCATGGAGATCCTGTAGGGCTGAGCCCTCCCATGATAAGGAACCCAGTGTTTTCCTAAGTAAGTCTAAAGTAAAGGAATACAAAAACCATCCAGGGAGACACTGTAAATAGACCCTATGGTATATTTAACCCTGGCATACCCAATTTCAATATGGAAATTGTCAAATAATGCCTGGGAAAAATACTAGGTAATGGTTTACCTGAGTAACAATGATCCAAGGTTGAACCATTGATCCTGCTAATCAGCAACTCACAGTGATGGAAAATGTATAAAGCCCACCACAACATGTGGTGGTGCTACATTGTAGTAACAAAGTCAATCATGTAGCCGTAGCTTCAGGCTGACAATACACATACATTAATTCATGTCTGCTAAAACTCAACAAGGCCAAACTTTATTTCCCATATCCCAGATTCCTGGCTTTGCGGGGATTCATTCTTTTCAGATTCTTCACCTACATTACCTTTTTAATGGAACCCTCCAAATATTGTGCCATCCCCATTTTATACAAGTTTACTATACGAAGTGCCATATGGTGTAGATGTATGATTCTTTTAACATGTTCTCATTTTTCTTCCCTCTTTATTTCAGCTGCCAGTTCTGGTTCTTCAGAAGGAAGCGTTAGTGGATTTAGCTCACCAGAGTCAAGCCATATACCTGTGACCCATATAAATACATGTTATCCCTTGGAGTGCTGGCGCCCCCTACATGTTATAGACAAGCCCCCGGAAAAAAGCATCCCGTGAGACACAGAATCTACACAAACTTGTCTACTTAATAAAATATCTATATTTATGTTCCCTTCATTTATATATGTAAATAAATATATTACATTCTAGTGGACATTCAAATATTTTAATGTCAAATGGCATAGGACCATTATACCAAATATCCTTTATTGTGTTGGAGGAAACTGCAGACTCTGATGGTCATTTATTAAAAGTACAAATCAAGATACAAAGAATGTGTATTATTGTGTATTATATGCCCATTTTGTCACAATGGGGCTTGACTACATTTCTTTATTTTCTTACAATGCGGCTCATTCCATCTCTAGTTATGTCTTACATTATCTTTATTTCATGCCTATAAAACCATGCTTGTCTCATTCGCGTAAAGCTGAACTTATGATGATGATATCTACTGGCATTATACAATGTGTATGTTATGTGTATCCACTAACCATCTATTAAGGGAGAAGAGTTTAAAATTTGTAACAGACTTCCAAATTCACTTCCCAGGAGCCAACTTCAGGAACTACGACAGGCAGATCTTTCAGGTGGGTCACTCCTTTTATCATTAGATCTCTATTTAATAGTAGATGGTTTGGTGGAGAAGCATGATTAAATCAGGCTTTATTTAAGTCCGTCCGCACCTACAATGAAAGGCAAGCGTCAAGCACCAGGATTGAAAATAATGTATTCTGTAGTTGGCTAAAGAAAAGAATATGCCGTGGTTTGGCCCCTCAGGTTGATCAGGGAATCTCTAAATGTTCATGTCATTTTGCAGTCAGGAGATGACTCTATACACTGACTGACTGATTTTTACATATCCCACTAATACCAGTATTGATCATTTTGGATGGTTATTATAAGGTGTATGATTTACTTTAAGGCATTAGTTACGCAGTAGAAAAATACGTCTGAAATTACGGAGCCTGAAAACAGCTCCTGATTTTCAGACGTTTTTGTAACTACTTGCGTTTTTCGCTGCGTATTTTACGGATGTTATTGGAGCTGTTTTTCAGTGGAGTCAATGAAAAACGGCTCCAAAAACGTCCCATGAAGTGACATGCACTTCTTTGACGCGGGCATCTTTTTACACGCCGTCTTTTGACAGCGACGCATAAAAATACACCTCGTGGGAACAGAATATCGTAAAACTAATTGCAAGCAATGGGCAGATGTTTGTAGACGTATTAGACGTTTTTTTCAGGCGTAATTCGAGGCATAAAACGCCCGAATTACGTCTGAAAATAGGCCGTGTGAACATACCCTAAAAGTTATTGTATAGAGGCAGCATGACCGAAGTCAAATAATAATTTATGTAATTTTGCAGCGTGTCTTAACTACTGTCAACACTGTCTAGACTTCCAAAATCTACACTTACATGACTTGCCGCTATGTTGCAGCATCCTGTGATTTCATTTCCTATAGCAAAAATGACTAAAATGTGTCTGGTCATCAAGACGTCAAGGGTATTTTTAATAATTTTGAACCCATGGGATGAAAACAGTTTAGAGACTCAGTGGCCATGAAAAATATGGTATGTATCCCCTAGCCAAAACCAATTATACATACGTATGGCTGCAGAGTATTTCAAGTTCTACACATGACCCAGAATAATCTCTATTCTTTACCATGACCCTGAATAATCTCCATTCTTCACTATGACCCTGAAAAATCTTCATTCTCCACAATGACCCAAAATAATCTACATTTTTCACCATGACCCTGAATAATCTGCATTCTCCACCATGACCCTGAATAATCTGCATTCTCCACCATACCCTGAAAAATCTTCATTCTCCACCATGACCCTTAATAATCTGCATTCTCCACCATGACCCTAAATAATGTCCAATCTCCACTTTGAACATTAATAATTGACATTCTCCACCATTACCCTAAATAATCTCAATTCTCCACCATACTCTAAATAATTTCCATTCTCCATCATATCGTGAATAATTTTCATTATCCATCAATACCCAGAATAATCTCCATTCTCCACGATCACCCTCAATAATTTCCATCTTCCACCATGACTGTGAATAATCCGCATTCTCCACCATTACCCTGAATAATCTCCATTCTCCACCTTTACCCTGAATAATTTCCATTCTCCACAATTACCCTAATAATCACAATTCCCCACCATTATCTAAATAATCTGTATTCCACACCATCACCCAGTTTACAGACTGCTATTTAGGGCAGTAGGAGACTATCAATAGACTCAATAAGTATGTGGCTATTGAATTTCCCTAGCAACCCTTAATTTTACCATATTATACTAATTTAGACCAATGAGATTTTAACTGGGATTTTTTTAACATCATTTACAAAAATTCCACTGGGATGCAATCTATACATTGCCATTCTGTATTCAGACACGACAGAGTGGGTGCCTTTAGACCAATGATCATTTTTTTTTTCCCGTCAGCCAAGAAGCTGATCTACGGCCCCAGTCAGTAGGACATTTAACAATGACACGAAGGACATAATATAATGTATTGCTGTAAGAACAGACCAAGATCATATACATAATGTATTTCATTTCTTCAACTACTTTACATGATGGAGAAGCAATTGGGCTGTCAAACCTTATCCTATCTATCCTGTACTGTATATTTTATCTCTAACATTGAAGCCTTTATATAGAGGAGCATAGGTATAGGGCTGGTGCAGAGGTAGCAATTGCAATTGGTGCACTGGTGCCAAAGGGATCCCAAAAGTCCCTCTGCCACAAAAGAAGACATCAGTGTTATAAATGGCACATGGTAGGTGGGTGCAGGGGCGGATTAAGGGTACCAAGGGCCCCGGGAACTTTTTCAAGTCTTGCCCCCCCCCCCCCAAACTCTGAAGACAGAACTTTGAAGACGCTGTACCATATATTTGCAGATTTCTGTTTAGGCGGACACAGATCTGGCACGGTTTTGAATTAGCTGTAAAAGCAGAATGAGCCATATAGAAGAGAAAAAGCACAATACTTTGAGACACTAAAGAGGTCAGGAGCTTTATAACTTTTATTTTTGCGTCAATGGAGTGGTGTATGAAGGATTATTTTTTTGCGGGACGAGTTGTAGTTTTTATTGGCACCATTTAAAGTACCATATAATGGGTGAATTGGAAAAAACTGAGATTCCTCAATGGTTTTTTGGGTTTACTTTTTACTGTATATATTTACCTTCTCTTAAGGTAAAAGTAGATTTTAACATCTACTTTTACCTTAAGAGAATGTAAATATATACAGACCCAGAATCAAGCTCAGTACAAATATACAGACCCAGAACCAAGCTCAGTTCATTTATGCAGCAACAAAACCGAGCTCAGTAGATATATACAGCACCAGAACAAATACAGTTCAGTACAGAGATCATTTGAAAATTCAGTTTAACCCCTGCTGTATAAATTGATACGACATAAAACAATAGCTCCCAGTATAGCCTAAACAACGGTTAGGTTATGATGGGAGTTGCTATTTAAAATAAAAGAATGCTGTCATCTCGCTGCAAATCATACAGCGACGACAGTACTAATCAGTCACAGGGAGAATAAAAATTTACATTGAGTGTCTCACAGGTGATGTCTCAGATTCTTTTTCGTTCTATTTCTCTTTTTTTTCTCCATCCGGTCAAGACTTCTTCCGGGCTCGGCCCATTTCTGCAGTTTGCAGCTCAGATATCTTCAGCTCCTCACTTTTCCAACATTTCCGCACCTATAAATGAAGATTACATTTCTCATGATGCCACACTCTATGCTTCTAAATATAATAGAATCATAAACTGTGCCCCTGAATATAATAGTACTATACACTGTGCTCCTGAATATGATAGTACTATACACTGCCCCCCTGAAAATAATAGTACTATACACTGTGCCACTGAATATAATAGTACTATACACTGTGCTCCTGAATATAATAGTACTATACACTGTACTCCTGAATATAATAGTACTTTACACTGTGCTCCTGAATATAATAGTACTATACACTGTGCTCCTGAATATAATAGTACTATACACTGTACTCCTGAATATAATAGTATTATACACTGTGCTCCTGAATATAATAGTACTATACACTGTACTCCTGAATATAATAGTACTATACACTGTACTCCTGAATATAATAGTACTATACACTGTACTCCTGAATATAATAGTATTATACACTGTGCTCCTGAATATAATAGTACTATACACTGTGCCCCTGAATATAATAGTACTATACACTGTACCCCTGAATATAATAGTACTATACACTGTGCTCCTGAATATAATAGTACTATACACTGTGCTGCTGAATATAATTGTACTATACACTGTACTTCTGAATATAATAGTACTATACACTGTGCCACTGAATCTAATAGTACGATACACTATGCTCCTGAATATAATAGTACTATACACTGTGCCCCTGATTATAATAGTACTATACACTGTGCTCCTGAATATAATAGTACTATACACTGTACTCCTGAATATAATAATACTATACACTGTGCTCCTGAATATAATAGTACTATACTCCTGCCTGAATATAATAGTATTATAAACTGTACTTCTGAATATAATAGTACTATACACTGCGCCCCTGAATATAATAGTACTATACACTGTACTCCTGAATAATAGTACTATACACTGTACTCCTGAATATAAAAGTACTATACACTGTACTCCTGAATATAATAGTATTATACACTGTACCCCTGAATATAATAGTACTATACACTGTGCTCCTGAATATAATAGTACTATACACTGTGCTCCTGAATATAATAGTACTATACACTGTACTCCTGAATATAATGGTACTATACACTGCACTCCTGAATACAATAGTACTATACACTGTGCTCCTGAATATAATAGTACGATACACTGTACTCCTGAATATAATAGTACTTTACACTGTGCTCCTGAATATAATAGTACTATACACTGTGCTCCTGAATATAATAGTACTATACACTGTGCTGCTGAATATAATTGTACTATACACTGTACTTCTGAATATAATAGTACTATACACTGTGCCACTGAATCTAATAGTACGATACACTATGCTCCTGAATATAATAGTACTATACACTGTGCCCCTGATTATAATAGTACTATACACTGTGCTCCTGAATATAATAGTACTATACACTGTACTCCTGAATATAATAGTACTATACTCCTGCCTGAATATAATAGTATTATAAACTGTACTTCTGAATATAATAGTACTATACACTGCGCCCCTGAATATAATAGTACTATACACTGTACTCCTGAATAATAGTACTATACACTGTACTCCTGAATATAAAAGTACTATACACTGTACTCCTGAATATAATAGTATTATACACTGTACCCCTGAATATAATAGTACTATACACTGTGCTCATGAATATAATAGTACTATACACTGTGCTCCTGAATATAATAGTACTATACACTGTACTCCTGAATATAATGGTACTATACACTGTGCCCCTGAATATAATAGTACTATACACTGTACTCCTGAATATAATAGTACTATACACTGCACCCCTGAATATAATAGTACTATACACTGTACTCCTGAATATAATAGTACTATACACTGTGCTCCTGAATACAATAGTACTATACACTGTACTCCTGAATATAATGGTATAATATAATGTACTCCTGAATACAATAGTACTATACACTGTGCTCCTGAATATAATAGTACTATACACTGTGCTCCTGAATATAATAGTACTATACACTGTGCTCCTGAATATAATAGTACTATACACTGCGCCCCTGAATATAATAGTACTATACACTGTGCCCCTGAATATAATAGTACTATACACTGTGCTGCTGAATATAATACTACTATACACTGTACTTCTGAATATAATGGTACTATACACTGTGCTCCTGCATATAATAGTACTATACACTGTGCCCCTGATTATAAGAGTACTATACACTGTGCTCCTGAATATAATAGTACTATACACTGTGCCCTGAATATCATGGTACTATACACTGTACTTCTGAATATAATAGTACTATACACTGTGCCGCTGAATATAATAGTACTATACACTGTGCTCCTGAATATAATAGTACTATACACTGTACTCCTGAATATAATAGTACTATTCACTGTGCCCTGAATATAATGGTACTATACACTGTACTTCTGAATATAATAGTACTATACACTGTGCCGCTGAATATAATAGTACTATACACTGTGCTCCTGAATATAATAGTACTATACTCTGTGCTCCTGAATATAATAGTACTATACACTCTACTCCTGAATATAATAGTACTATACACTGTACTCCTGAATATAATTGTACTATACACTGTACTCCTGAATATAATAGTACTATACACTGTACTCCTGAATATAATAGTACTATACACTGTGCTCCTGAATATAATAGTACTATACACTGTACTCCTGAATATAATAGTACTATACACTGTACTCCTGAATATAATAGTTCTATACACTGTGCTCCTGAATATAATAGTACTATACACTGTGCTCCTGAATATAATAGTACTATACTCTGTGCTCCTGAATATAATGGTACTATACACTGTACTCCTGAATATAATGGTACTATACACTGTGCCCCTGAATATAATAGTACTATACACTGTACTCCTGAATATAATAGTACTATACACTGCGCCCCTGAATATAATAGTACTATACACTGTATCCTGAATATAATAGTACTATACACTGTGCTCCTGGATATAATAGTACTATACACTGTGCACTGAATATAATGGTACTATACACTGTATCCTGAATATAATAGTACTATACACTGTGCTCCTGAATATAATAGTACTATACACTGTGCTCCTGAATATAATAGTACTATACACTGCACTCATGAATAAAACAGTACTATACACTGTACTCCTGAATATAATAGTACCATACACTGCACTCCTGAATATAATAGTACTATGCCCTGCACTCCTGAATATAATAGTACTATACACTGTACTCCTGAATATAATAGTACTATACACTGTGCTGCTGAATATAATAGTACTATACACTGTACTTCTGAATATAATGGTACTATACACTGTGCCCCTGAATCTAATAGTACTATACACTGTTCCCCTGAATATAATAGTACTATACACTGTGCTCCTGAATATTATAGTACTATACACTGTGCTCCTGAATATAATAGTACTATACACTGTGCCCTGAATATAATGATACTATACACTGTACTCCTGAATATAATAGTACTATACACTGTACTCCTGAATATAATAGTACTATACACTGTGCTCCTGAATATAATAGTACTATACACTGCACTCCTGTTTATAATAGAACTATACACTGTGCTCCTGAATATAATAGTACTATACACTGTGCTCCTAAATATAATAGTACTTTACACTGTGCTACTGAATATAATAGTACTATACACTGTGCTCCTGAATATAATAGTACTATACACTGTGCCTTGAATATAATAGTACTATACACTGTGCTCCTGAATATAATAGTACTATACACTGTGCCTTGAATATAATAGTACTATACACTGTGCTCCTGAATATTATAGTACTATACACTGTGCTCCTGAATATAATAGTACTATATACTGTGCCCTGAATATAATGGTACTATACACTGTACTCCTGAATATAATAGTACTATACACTGTACTCCTGAATATAATAGTACTATACACTGTGCTCCTGAATATAATAGTACTATACACTGCACTCCTGTTTATAATAGTACTATACACTGTGCTCCTGAATATAATAGTACTATACACTGTTCTCATGAATATAATAGTACTATACACTGTGCCCCTGAATATAATAGTTCTATACACTGTGCTCCTGAATATAATAGTACTATACACTGTGCTCCTGAATATAATAGTACTATACACTGTACTCCTGAATATAATAGCACTATACACTGTGCCCTGAATAATAGTACTATACACTGTTCTCCTGAATATAATAGTACTATACACTGTACTCCTGAATATAATAATACTATACACTGTGCTACTGAATATAATATTACTATACACTGCGCCCCTGAATATAATAGTACTATACACTGTGCTCCTGAATATAATAGTACCATACACTGCGCCCCTGTATAATAGTACTATACACTGTGCTCCTGAATATAATAGTACTGTACTCCTGAATATTATAGTATTATAAACTGTACTTCTGAATATAATAGTACTATACACTGTACACCTGAATATAATAGTACTATACACTGTGCTCCTGAATATAATAGTACTATACACTGTGGTCCTGAATATAATAATAATATACACTGCCATCCTGAATATAATATTACTATACACTGTACCCCTGAATATAATAGTACTATACACTGCGCCCCTGAATATAATAGTATTATACACTGTGTCCCTGAATATAATAATACTGTACACTGCGCTCCTGAATATAATAGTACTGTACACTGCGCTCCTGAATATAATAGTACTATAGACTGTGCTCCTGAATATAATAGTACTATACATTGTACCCCTGAATATAATAGTACGATACACTGTGCTCCTGAATATAATAGTACTGTACTCCTGAATATAATAGTATTATAAACTGTACTTCTGAATATAATAGTACTATACACTGTGCTCCTGAATATAATAGTATTATAAACTGTACTTCTGAATATAATAGTACTATACACTGTGCTCCTAAATATTATAGTGCTGTACTCCTGAATATAATAGTATTCTAAACTGTACTTCTGAATATTATTGTACTATACACTGTACCCCTGAATATAATAGTACTATACACTGCGCTCCTGAATATAATAGTATTATACACTGTGCCCCTGAATATAATAGTACTATACACTGCACTCCTGAATGTAATAGTACTATACACTGTGCTCCTGAATATAATAGTACTATACACTGTGCTCCTGAATATAATAGTACTATACACTGTACTCCTGAATATAATAGTACTATACACTGTGCTCCTGAATATAATAGTACTATACACTGTACTCCTGAATATAATAGTACTATACACTGTACCCCTGAATATAATAGTACTATACACTGTACACCTGAATATAATAGTACTATACACTGCACTCCAGAATAAAACAGTACTATACACTTTACTCCTGAATTTAAAAGTACTATACACTGTGCTCCTGAATATAATAGTACTATATACTGTACTCCTGAATATAATAGTACTATACACTGTACTCCTGAATATAATAGTACTATACACTGTGCCCCTGAATATAATAGTACTATACACTGTGCTCCTGAATATAATAGTACTATACACTGTGCTCCTGAATATAATAGTACTATATACTGTACTCCTGAATATAATAGTACTATACACTGTGCTCCTGAATATAATAGTACTATACACTGTGCTCCTGAATATAATAGTACTATACACTGTACTCCTGAATATAATAGTACTATAACACTGTACTCCTGAATATAATAGTACCATACACTGTACTCCTGAATATAATAGTACTATACACTGTGCTCCTGAATATAATAGTACTATACACTGTGCTCCTGAATATAATAGTACTATACACTGCGCACCTGAATATAATAGTACTATACACTGCACTCCTGAATATAATAGTACCATACACTGTACTCCATAATATAATAGTACTATACACTGTGCTCCTGAATATAATAGTACTATACACTGTGCTCCTGAATATAATAGTACTATACACTGTGCTCCTAAATATAATAGTACTATACAAAGTGCTCCTGAATATAATAATACTATACACTACACTCCTGAATATAATAATACTATACACTGTGCTCCTGAATATAATAGTACTATACACTGCGCCCCTGAATATAATAGTACTATACACTGTACTCCTGAATATAATAGTACTATACACTGCACCCCTGAATATAATAGTACTATACACTGTACTCCTGAATATAATAGTATTATACACTGTACACCTGAATATAATAGTACTATACACTGTGCTCCTGAATATAATAGTACTATACACTGTGCTCCTGAATATAATAATACTATACACTGTACTCCTGAATATAATAGTACTATACACTGTACTCCTGAATATAATAGTACTATACACTGTACCCCTGAATATAATAGTACTATACATTGTACCCCTGAATATAATAGTACTATACTCTGTGCTCCTGAATATAATAGTACTATACATTGTACCCCTGAATATAATAGTACTATACAATGTAGCCCTGAATATAATAGTACTATACACTGTACTTCTGAATATAATAGTACTATACACTGTACTCCTGAATATAATAGTACTATACACTGTGCTCCTGATTATAATAGTACTATACACTGCACTCCTGAATATAATAGTACTATACACTGTACTTCTGAATATAATAGTACTATACACTGCGCTCCTGAATATAATAGTACTATACACTGTACTTCTGAATATAATAGTATTATACACTGTGCTCCTGAATATAATAGTACTATACACTGTACTCCTGAATATAATAATACTATACACTGTACTCCTGAATATAATAGTACTATACACTGTGCTCCTGAATATAATAGTACTATACACTGCACTCCTGAATATAATAGTACTATACACTGTGCTCCTGAATAGAGATGAGCGAACCGTGACAACCGAACCCGGTTTCGGTCCGAACTTCCGGAAAAGTTCGGTTCGCAGCGAATCCGAACTTCACCGGGTTCGGCCGAACCCGTTTTGACCGAACCCGGCTACATTTTGGCGCCTGCCACATGTTACATCTAAAATGGAGGATTTCACAAGATCACCTGACATCAGGCTACCCCATAATGCCTTGCAAACGGCTCTCCCAGCCAATCGGGAGGCAGCATAGGGGCGGGCTCAAGCCTGCAATAAAAGTCTATGCACGGAGCTCAGCGGCCATTTTACAGACAGGAGCTGTAGGGATAGCATCTCTGTGCAGTAAGGGAAAGCTTTAGGAATCTAAAAGGCAGGAATCCAGAAATCGAAGGGGCTCATCCACTACTCACTACTCAGCCAGTGTGTGAATACGCTTTTATAAGGGGCTCATCCCCGTTGCATCCAGCTTGCAATACAGGCAGGCTTTGTAGTACTACAACGCCCAGCATTCCCTGAGTCAGTGCACAGTGGCTAATAGAAATTCTCATTCATTGCCATTTCGCAAGCCAGTGTCAGTGTGTGAATACGCTTTTAGAAGGGGCTCATTCCCGGCCGTTAACATAACAAACAATCCAACTTGCAATACAGGCAGCCTAGTAGTACTACAAGGCCCAGCATTCCCTGAGTGCACTGCAGCGAGGCTGATAGAAATTCTCATTCATTGCCATTTGCCAAGCCAGTGTCAGTGTGTGAATACGCTTTTAGAAGGGCTCATCCCCGGCCGTTAACATAACAAACAATCCAATTTGCAAAACAGGCAGCCTAGTAGTACTACAAGGCCCAGCATTCCCTGAGTCCACTGCAGCGAGGCTGATAGAAATTCTCATTCATTGCCATTTGCCAAGCCAGTGTCAGTGTGTGAATACGTTTTTAGAAGGGGCTCATCCCCGGCCGTTAACATAAATAACAATCCAACTTGCGATACAAGCAGCCTAGTAGTACTACAAGGCCCAGCATTCCCTGAGTGCACCGCGGCGTGGCTGATAGAAATTCTCATTCATTGCCATTTGCCAAGCCAGTGTCAGTGTGTGAATACGCTTTTAGAAGGGGCTCATCCCCGGCCGTTAACAGGAATAACAATCCAACTTGCAATACAGGCAGCCTAGTAGTACTACAACGCCCAGCATTCCCTGAGTGCACCGCGGCGTGGCTGATAGAAATTCTCATTCATTGCCATTTGCCAAGCCAGTGTCAGTGTGTGAATACGCTTCGCTTTTATAAGGGGCTCATCCCCGGCCGTTAACATAACAAACAATCCAACTTGCAATACAGGCAGCCTAGTAGTACTACAAGGCCCAGCATTCCCCTTAGTGCACCGTGGCGTGGCTGATAGAAATTCTCATTCATTGCCATTTGCCAAGCCAGTGTCAGTGTGTGAATACGCTTCGCTTTTATAAGGGGCTCATCCCCGGCAGTTAACATAACAAACAATCCAACTTGCAATACAGGCAGCCTAGTAGTACTACAAGGCCCAGCATTCCCTGAGTGCACTGCAGCGAGGCTGATAGAAATTCTCATTCATTGCCATTTGCCAAGCCAGTGTCAGTGGGTGAATACGCTTTTAGAAGGGGCTCATCCCCGGCCGTTAACATAACAAACAATCCAACTTGCAATACAGGCAGCCTAGTAGTACTACAAGGCCCAGCATTCCCTGAGTGCACTGGAGCGAGGCGGATAGAAATTCTCATTCATTGCCATTTGCCAAGCCAGTGTCAGTGTGTGAATACGCTTTTAGAAGGGGCTAATCCCCGGCCTGTTAACATAACAATACAACTTGCAATACAGGCAGCCTTTGTAGTAGTGGTAGTAGAACTACAAGGCCCAGCATTCCCTGAGTGCACTGCGGCGTGGCTGATAGAAATTCTCATTCATTGCCATTTGCCAAGCCAGTGTCAGTGTGTGAATACGCTTTTAGAAGGGGCTCTGAAATGTCTGGGAAAAAAAAGGTTGTGAAAGGACGGGGTAGAGGAAAAAACACCCGTCTCCTCTTCCAGTCCAAATGTTGGATCTGTTGGTGCCAGACCCAGTACCAGCATTTGTGGCACAAGACATGTGCCCAGTTCCACTAGTAGCAGCCATGTGCCTGCTGGTAGTAGTAGTAGCAGCAGTATCAGCAAGCCAGACTTGTCCATCTCCTCCGGTGGGCGGGTTACTTTAGACAATACGGCCATTGTGGACTGGTTGGCTGGCTCGCGGTCATCTCAGCAGTAAGACTCTGACGATCTGGCTTCAAGCCAGGTTTCGTTGGATTCCAGATCCTCTACAGTTCCTTGGCACAGTCACAGTAGTAATATAGGTATTTCTAGCGTTTCCATTCCATCATCTATGTCTTCACTCCCCCTTCCTAGCGGGAAGCCATCTTTCCTGAGAGTCCTAAGAGACATCTCCTCAGGTGCGAAGGAAGATACTGAACAACATAGTGATGATGATGATTTGTTTTCCGCGAGTCAGCCAACGGAGTGTGTTGCGGCGGTGGTGGAGGTGGAAGCGATGTCCGAGACGCATAGCTGCGGGAGTGGGGGTGTTGATGGTGGTAGCCGTGGTGGGAGACGCAGTAATGAGGGGGGGCATGGAGCCCGCCATGATGTCACATCACATTCACAACACAGTGACAGAAGTGGCGGGGATGATGAGGAAGGCTATGATGATGATGTTGTTTTAGACAGGACGTGGGAACCAGGTGACGAGGTGATGACGGCGTCAGAGGAGGAGGGTAGTAGTGGTGGCACTGGCCGTGATAAACAGCCAAGCCGAGGTAGGGGCAGAAGTCAATCTGCAAAACGTTGCAGCGGTAGGGTCAGCTCAGGAGCCGGTGACGGCGACACTGATCCTGGTGTAGGCTCCCGAAAAAAGCCTGCCAGACAAGGGGCAAGCTCGGGTGGTGGTGGTGGACGTGGTACTACCTCTTTACGGTACTCTGCCGTGTGGCAATTTTTCTGTACCTTCCCGGAGGATGAAAACATGGCACAGTGCCGTATCTGCAAGCAGAAAGTAAGGCGTGGGCAGGGCAGCAATGTAGGAACTACCGCTCTACGTAAACACATGGAGCGGCATCACATGGCCATGTGGGACAATCGACATGCCCCACCATCATCATGTACATCTAATGAAGACCCCTCTTCCGCTGCTGCTCCGAGTCCCTGTCATCTAAGTAGTAGCCAGGCCTTATCCACCATGTCGTTGTCATCATCATCATCACTGTCATCTAGTGCTCCTCCTACGTCCCGTCAGTTATCCATTACGGAATCGTTGTCCAATAAGCAACAATATATACCCAGTCATCCACTTGTCGTGCGGCTTAATTCACACCTGGCTAAGTTGTTGGTGGTGCAGTCGCTGCCGTACCACCTGGTCGACTCCGCCGGCTTCAAGAAATTGAAGGCGTGCGCTCAGCCTAGGTGGCGAATACCTAGCCGACATTACTTCTCCAAAACAGCTGTCCCTGCCTTGCACAAGCACGTGGAGGAAAAGGTGTGCCAGTCCTTGCAATTATCCGTGTGCAGCAGGGTACATGCCACCGTCGACACGTGGAGCAGCAACTATGGGCAGGGACAGTACATGTCTTTCACGGCCCACTGGGTCAATATTTTGCAGTCCGATGCACCACCGCAGCAATGCCAGGCATTACCACCTCCACACTTGTATCTTTCTGGTTCAACTCCGGACACCAGGCGCCTACCATCCTCCTCCTCCTACTCCTCCTCCTCCTCCTTGCCTTCCTCCTTGGAGGTCTTCCCGTCCCCGACAGGACACAGCGTATCTTCCACTCCTCCTCCCTCCTCTTTTCATAGTTGCAAGGTGAAGCGCCACAACGCTGTCTTACACCTGCTGAGCCTGGGCGAGAAAAGCCACACAGGGCAGGAGCTGCTGCTGTGCATCAAGGAGCAAATCGCACGCTGGCTATCTCCTCTGAAACTCACACTGGGCAATGTTGTCTCTGATAACGGCAAGAACGTTGTGGCTGCACTGCGCCTAGGTCACCTGACACACGCTCCTTGCATGGCACATGTGATCAATCTGGTCATAACACGCTTCTTAAAGAGGCTCTGTCACCAGATTTTGCAACCCCTATCTGCTATTGCAGCAGATCGGCGCTGCAATGTAGATTACAGTAACGTTTTTATTTTTAACATGTCGATGTAGCTACTTACCTGCAAACGCTGATGCTGCTGCAGAATCAACTGTAGCCTCTGGTGCCGATGTGTCCTCGCTCGTCTGACACGATGCAGGACCTGTGAGTGACGTCACAGCGTGATCTGGCAGAAGCTGGGCGTTCTGAAGAGAAGTGGATGATACTTCTCATCAGAACGCCCAGCTAGTAAAAGTATTAAAAACGCCCCGATGTACGCACATAATACACGCCCACTTGGACTTTTACTTTTAAACACACCCACTTGGACTTTTGCAAGCCTCATTTGCATAACTACAAAAATGGTCATAACTTGGCCAAAAATGCTCGTTTTTTTTAAATAAAAACGTTACTTGAATCTACATTGCAGCGCCTATCTGCTGCAATAGTTACATAGTTACATAGTTACATAGTTAGTACGGCTGAAAAAAGACACATGTCCATCAAGTTCAACCAAGGGAAGGGAAAAGGGAAGGAAAAATTTCTACACATAGGAGCTAATATTTTTTTGTTCTAGGAAATTATCTAACCCTTTTTTAAAGCCATCTACTGTCCCTGCTGTGACCAGCTCCTGCGGTAGGCTATTCCATAAATTCACCGTTCTCACAGTAAAGAAGGCTTGTCGCCTCTGCAGCTTGAACCTTTTTTTCTCCAGACGGAGGGAGTGCCCCCTTGTTTTTTGAGGGGGTTTTACAAGGAACAGGATTTCACCATATTTTTTGTATGTGCCATTAATATATTTATATAAGTTAATCATGTCCCCCCTTAGTCGTCTTTTTTCAAGGCTAAATAGGTTTAATTCTTTCAATCTTTCCTCATAACTTAAATTCTCCATGCCCCTTATTAGCTTCGTTGCTCTTCTTTGTATTTTTTCCAACTCCAGGGCATCCTTTCTATGAACTGGAGCCCAGAACTGAACTGCATATTCTAGATGAGGCCTCACTAATGCTTTGTAAAGTGGCATTATTACATCCCTGTCCCGCGAGTCCATGCCTCTTTTAATACACGACAATATCCTGCTGGCCTTTGAAGCAGCTGATTGACACTGCATGCTGTTATTGAGTTTATGATTTACAAGTACACCCAGATCCTTCTCAACAAGTGAATCCGCCAGTGTAGCGCCCCCTAGGACATATGATGCATGCAGGTTGTTGGTACCAAGATGCATAACTTTACATTTATCTACATTAAACTTCATTTGCCAAGTGGACGCCCAAACACTTAGTTTGTTTAAATCTGCCTGTAATTCATGAACATCTTCCATAGTCTGAACTATATTACATAGCTTGGTGTCATCTGCAAAAATAGAAATAGTGCTATTAATCCCATCCTCTATATCATTAATAAATAAGTTGAATAATAGTGGTCCCAGCACTGAACCCTGGGGTACACCACTTATTACCGGGGACCATTCAGAGTAGGAATCATTGACCACAACTCTCTGGATACGGTCCTTGAGCCAATTCTCAATCCAATTACAAACTATATTTTCTAAACCTATAGTCCTTAATTTACCCATTAGGCGTCTATGGGGGACAGTGTCAAATGCCTTTGCAAAGTCCAAAAACACTAAATCCACAGCGGCCCCTCTGTCTAGACTTCTGCTCACCTCTTCATAAAAACAGATTAGGTTAGTTTGACAACTTCTGTCCTTAGTAAAACCGTGCTGGCTGTCACTTATAATGCTATTTATTGTCACATAATCCTGTATATAGTCCCTCAATAGCCCCTCAAACATTTTCCCCACGATGGATGTTAAGCTTACTGGTCTATAATTACCCGGGGAAGACCTAGAGCCCTTTTTGAAAATAGGCACCACATTTGCCCTGCGCCAGTCCCTTGGCACTATACCTGTCACTAGAGATTCTCTGAATATTATGAAAAGGGGGACAGAAATAACTGAACTAAGCTCTTTAAGAACTCTAGGGTGTAACCCATCTGGTCCCGGAGCCTTGTGCACATTTATTTTATTTTATTTAATTTAGCTTGGACCATCTCTACATTCATCCAATTCAGTATATCAACTGATATATTAACAGCACTGGCACCGGCTACATCAGCTGCTCTTTCTTCTGTTGTATATACAGAGCTAAAGAACCCATTTAGTAACTCTGCCTTCTCTTGATCCCCTGTGATCAACTCCCCATTACCATTATCTAGGGGTCCTACATGTTCAGACCTTGGCTTTTTTGCATTTATATGCTTGAAGAATTTTTTAGGATTTGTTTTACTATCCTTGGCCACCTGCCTTTCATTTTGTATTTTTGCTAATTTTATTACATTTTTACAGATTTTATTAAGCTCTTTATATTTTACAAAGGCTGCAGCTGTACCCTCAGATTTGTATTTTTTAAATGCCCTTTTTTTGTCATGTATTGCCCCTTTAGCAGATAGGGGTTGCAAAATCTGGTGACAGAGCCTCTTTAAAGTCATATGTTGGTTTGAAGGGTGTGCTGGCCATGTCCAGGAGGGTTTGCGTTCGCTTTAGACGTTCGTATGCATTTAAGCACTCCTTCCTGGACTTGCAGCGTCAAAACAATCTCTCAGAACACAGCCTGATTTGCGACGTTCCAACACGCTGGAATTCCACCCTGCACATGTTGGACCGTCTGTACGAACAGCGGAAAGCCGTGAATGATTTCCTGATGCAGCAGACGGGCAGCGTTTGGAGCCAATGTAATTTCGAGCTCAGGCACTGGCAGCTGGTTAGAGACGCATGTCGCGTTTTGTGGCCCTTTGAAGAGGCCACACGATTTGTGAGCCGTGACACTAGCGGAATGAACGATGTTATGCCGCTGATATTCATTATGGAGCAAACGCTCACAGCGATGATTCAGCAAAGGATGGAGGAAGGATCACATCTGGCTATGGATGTTGAGGAGGAGGAGAAGGAGGAGGATGAGGAAACAGGACCTGAAGAGGAGCTGGATTTGGAGATGGAAACACAGGAAGGGATAGGGGACGAGGCAGCCGCACAACATGACAGTGATGGTGGTGATGACGAGTCTGACGATGACCTTGATGATGGACAACCATGGCAGTATGGGGCGGAGATGGAACTAACCGGGCCCTCTGAAACGCTGGCCAGGATGGCGAGCTGTATGCTTCGTTACTTGCGCGCTGACTGTCGTATTGTTAGCATGAAGCAAAGAGATGAGTACTGGATAGCCACACTTTTAGACCCTCGGTATACAGCCAGAATGGGGGAGTTTTTTGCGCCTTCCGAGAGGGAGGCAAAATTGGCTTATTATCGAGAGAAGCTATGCAGCCAGCTTGTCACGGCTTTCAAACGGCAAACACCTGCTGCAAGCATGTCTGACCGGGGGGCCACTCTCTGCTCCCCACTGTCTCATCGTTCCACCGCCTCTGGCAGAGCTACCTCTGCAACAGGCGGCAGCCGCGGCAGCAGCGGCAGCAGCAGCAGCAGCAGTAGCAGCCAATTCAGTTTGGAAAATATGATGACAACATTTTTACATCCAATACCCCGACCTGACACACATCGTAGTCACCAAAGGGATGTTCACCATCACCAGGTGCAGCACCTAAACAACCAGGTTCACTCGTACCTGGACTGTGCCCTTTCTCCGTCAGAAATGCTGATCCCAGACCCCATGGACGTCTGGGTCAGCAGATTGGATCATTGGCAAGAACTGGCCCAGTTTGCCATGGGTGTACTGTCTTGTCCACCCTCCAGTGTAGCGTCAGAGAGGGTATTCAGCGCGGCAGGGGGCTTCGTCACCCCTAAGCGAACAAGATTGTCCGCCAACAGCTTGGAAAATCTCACGTTTCTGAAAATGAATCAAGAGTGGATCGGTGCAGATTTTAAAACCCCTGTGCCTGATGCCACTGATTAGATCTGACATTGCTGCTGCTGCCGCTGCCGCTGTCGCCTGTTACTGCCGCCTGCTACTATGGGATTCTGTCCTGTCCACACTTTTTTTAATGTTTCGCTGTTGGTGCTGCTACTACTTCTACCACCAATCCACCCCCAGTGCCGTCTGCTACAAGCAGGCCTGCCACACCACAGGGCTTTGTCCTGTGACTGTCGTCCAGTCTCTTTTTTTAATGTGCTGCTACTACTGCTACTACTACCACCCTTGCTGTCTGTTGGCTACCTCTACTACCACCAATACACCTCCACTGCCGCCCGTCTGCTACAAGCAGGCCTGCCCCACCACAGGGCTTTGTCCTGTGACTGTTGTCCAGTGTCTTTTAATGTGGTGCTGCTACTACTCACCCTTGCCAATAAAAAGGGTCAATTTTTGGAGGGCTTGTGAAAAGCCATTGCTTGTTGCTTTTACATCCATGTATGGAAGAACCCCGGCAGGCATCTGCCAAAAAAAAGGGTCAATTTTTGGAGGGCTTGTGAAAAGCCATTGCTTGTTGCTTTTACATCCATGTATGGAAGAACCCCGGCAGGCATCTGCCAATAAAAAGGGTCAATTTTTGGAGGGCTTGTGAAAAGCCATTGCTTGTTGCTTTTACATCCATGTATGGAAGAACCCCGGCAGGCATCTGCCAATAAAAAGGGTAAATTTTTGGAGGGCTTGTGAAAAGCCATTGCTTGTTGCTTTTACATCCATGTATGGAAGAACGCCGGCAGGCATCTGCCAATAAAAAGGGTCAATTTTTGGAGGGCTTGTCAAAAGCCATTGCTTGTTGCTTTTACATATATGTATGGAAGAACCCCGGCAGGCATCTGCCAATAAAAAGGGTCAATTTTTGGAGGGCTTCTGAAAAGCCATTGCTTGTTGCTTTTACATCCATGTATGGAAGAACCCCGGCAGGCATCTGCCAAAAAAAAGGGTCAATTTTTGGAGGGCTTGTCAAAAGCCATTGCTTGTTGCATTTACATCCATGTATGGAAGAACCCCGGCAGGCATCTGCCAATAAAAAGGGTAAATTTTTGGAGGGCTTGTCAAAAGCCATTGCTTGTTGCTTTTACATCCATGTATGGAAGAACCCCGGCAGGCATCTGCCAAAAAAAAGGGTCAATTTTTGGAGGGCTTGTCAAAAGCCATTGCTTGTTGCTTTTACATCCATGTATGGAAGAACCCCGGCAGGCGTCTGCCAAAAAAAAGGGTCAATTTTTGGAGGGCTTGTCAAAAGCCATTGCTTGTTGCTTTTACATATATGTATGGAAGAACCCCGGCAGGCATCTGCCAATAAAAAGGGTCAATTTTTGGAGGGCTTCTGAAAAGCCATTGCTTGTTGCTTTTACATCCATGTATGGAAGAACCCCGGCAGGCATCTGCCAAAAAAAAGGGTCAATTTTTTGAGGGCTTGTGAAAAGCCATTGCTTGTTGCATTTACATCCATGTATGGAAGAACCCCGGCAGGCATCTGCCAATAAAAAGGGTAAATTTTTGGAGGGCTTGTCAAAAGCCATTGCTTGTTGCTTTTACATCCATGTATGGAAGAACCCCGGCAGGCATCTGCCAAAAAAAAGGGTCAATTTTTGGAGGGCTTGTGAAAAGCCATTGCTTGTTGCTTTTACATCCATGTATGGAAGAACCCCGGCAGGCATCTGCCATTAAAAAGCGTCAATTTTTGGAGGGCTTGTCAAAAGCCATTGCTTGTTGCTTTTACATCTATGTATGGAAGAACCCCGGCAGGCATCTGCCAATAAAAAGGGTCAATTTTTGGAGGGCTTGTGAAAAGCCATTGCTTGTTGCTTTTACATCCATGTATGGAAGAACCCCGGCAGGCATCTGCCAAAAAAAAGGGTCAATTTTTGAGGGCTTGTGAAAAGCCATTGCTTGTTGCTTTTACATCCATGTATGGAAGAACCCCGGCAGGCATCTGCCATTAAAAAGCGTCAATTTTTGGAGGGCTTGTCAAAAGCCATTGCTTGTTGCTTTTACATCTATGTATGGAAGAACCCCGGCAGGCATCTGCCAATAAAAAGGGTCAATTTTTTGAGGGCTTGTGAAAAGCCATTGCTTGTTGCTTTTACATCCATGTATGGAAGAACCCCGGCAGGCATCTGCCAATAAAAAGGGTCAATTTTTGGAGGGCTTGTGAAAAGCCATTGCTTGTTGCTTTTACATTCATGTATGGAAGAACCCCGGCAGGCATCTGCCAATAAAAAGGGTCAATTTTTGGAGGGCTTGTCAAAAGCCATTGCTTGTTGCTTTTACATCCATGTATGGAAGAACCCCGGCAGGCATCTGCCAAAAAAAAGGGTCAATTTTTGGAGGGCTTGTGGAAAGCCATTGCTTGTTGCTTTTACATCCATGTATGGAAGAACCCCGGCAGGCATCTGCCAATAAAAAGGGTCCATTTTTGGAGGGCTTGTCAAAAGCCATTGCTTCTTGCTTTTACATCTATGTATGGAAGAACCCCGGCAGGCATCTGCCAAAAAAAAGGGTCAATTTTAGGAGGGCTTGTCAAAAGCCATTGCTTGTTGCTTTTACATCTATGCATGGAAGAACCCCGGAAGGCATCTGCCAATAAAAAGGGTCAATTTTTGGAGGGCTTGTGAAAAGCCATTGCTTGTTGCTTTTACATCCATGTATGGAAGAACCCCGGCAGGCATCTGCCCAAAAAAAGGGTCAATTTTTGGAGGGCTTGTGAAAAGCCATTGCTTGTTGCTTTTACATCCATGTATGGAAGAACCCCGGCAGGCATCTGCCAATAAAAATGGTCAATTTTTGGAGGGCTTGTCAAAAGCCATTGCTTCTTCTTTTACCACCTTATATGTATGAACCCTGGCAGGCATCTGCCGCCAAAAATGGTTAATTTTTGTACCTTTTTTAACAATGCATTAAGCATACAACATGCACAAGTGCAGTGGTTTCCTATAGCCATACATGTTGGCGTAACGTTGACACTAACTTTGCCTTAAAGACAGCTCAAAAGTACTTGAATACACTCATGGGTGACCTAAGAGTGTTATACAGGGCTTCTAGGGCTTTTAAACAGTGTTATACACGATTTTTAGGGGCTTTCTTGTATTACAGGTTCGGTCAGAATCGAACTTTTTCACGAAATTCGGCGAACCTGCCGAACCGAACTTTTCATAAGTTCGCTCATCTCTACTCCTGAATATAATAGCACTATACACTGTGCTCCTGAATATAATAGTACTATACACTGCGCTCCTGAATATAATAATACTATACACTGTACTCCTGAATATAATAGTACTATACACTGTACTCCTGAATATAATAGTACTATACACTGTGCCCTGAATATAATAGTACTATACACTGTACTACTGAATATAATAGTACTATACACTGTGCCCTGAATATAATAGTACTATACACTGTACTCCTGAATATAATAGTACTATACACTGTACTCCTGAATATAATAGTACTATACACTGTGCTCCTGAATATAATAGTACTATACACTGTACCCCTGAATATAATAGTACTATACACTGAGATCCTGAATATAATAGTACTATACACTGTGCTCCTGAATATAATAGTACTATACACTGTGCTCCTGAATATAATAGTACTATACACTGTACTCCTGAATATAATAGTATTATAAACTGTACTTCTGAATATAATAGTGCTATACACTGCGCCCCTGAATATAATATTACTATACACTGTGCTCCTGAATATAATAGTACTATACACTGCACTCCTGAATATAATAGTACTATACACTGTGCTCCTGAATATAATAGTACTATACACTGTACTCCTGAATATAATAGTACTATACACTGTACTCCTGAATATAATAGTACTATAGACTGCGCCCCTGAATATAGTAGTATTATACATTGTACTCCTGAATAATAGTACTATACACTGTGCTCCTGAATATAATAGTACTATACACTGCACCCCTGAATATAATAGTACTATACATTGTACTCCTGAATATAATAGTACTATACACTGTACTCCTGAATATAATAGTACTATACACTGTGCTCCTGAATATAATAGTACTATACCCTGTGCTCCTGAATATAATAGTACTATACACTGTGCTCCTGAATATAATAGTACTATACACTGTACTCCTGAATATAATAGTACTATACCCTGTGCTCCTGAATATAATAGTACTATACACTTTGCTCCTGAATATAATAGTACTATACACTGTGCTCCTGAATATAATAATACTATACACTACACTTCTGAATGTAATAGTACACTGTACTCCTGAATATAATAGTACTATACACTGTGCCCTGAATATAATAGTACTATACACTGTACTACTGAATATAATAGTACTATACACTGTGCCCTGAATATAATAGTACTATACACTGTACTCCTGAATATAATAGTACTATACACTGTACTCCTGAATATAATAGTACTATACACTGTGCTCCTGAATATAATAGTACTATACACTGTACCCCTGAATATAATAGTACTATACACTGAGATCCTGAATATAATAGTACTATACACTGTGCTCCTGAATATAATAGTACTGTACTCCTGAATATAATAGTATTATAAACTGTACTTCTGATTATAATAGTGCTATACACTGCGCCCCTGAATATAATAGTACTAT
Source organism: Rhinoderma darwinii (assembly GCF_050947455.1). Lineage (NCBI taxonomy): Eukaryota > Metazoa > Chordata > Amphibia > Anura > Rhinodermatidae > Rhinoderma > Rhinoderma darwinii. The sequence continues at coordinate 40,578,704 of NC_134699.1, read as the reverse complement.
ACACTGTGCTCCTGAATATAATAGTACTATACACTGCACTCCTGAATATAATAGTACTATACACTGTGCTCCTGAATATAATAGTACTATACACTGTACTCCTGAATTTAATAGTACTATACACTGTACTCCTGAATATAATAGTACTATAGACTGCGCCCCTGAATATAATAGTATTATACATTGTACTCCTGAATAATAGTACTATACACTGTGCTCCTGAATATAATAGTACTATACACTGCACCCCTGAATATAATAGTACTATACATTGTACTCCTGAATATAATAGTACTATACACTGTACTCCTGAATATAATAGTACTATACACTGTACTCCTGAATATAATAGTACTATACACTGCGCTCCTTAATATAACAGTACTATACACTGTACTCCTGAATATAATAGTACTATACACTTTGCTCCTGAATATAATAGTACTATACACTGTGCTCCTGAATATAATAATACTATACACTACACTCCTGAATGTAATAGTACTTTACACTGTGCTCCTGAATATAATAGTACTATACTCTGTGCTCCTGAATATAATAGTACTATACACTGTGCTCCTGAATATAATAGTACTATACTCTGTGCTCCTGAATATAATAGTACTATACACTGCACTCCTGAATATAATAGTACTATACACTGTGCTCCTGAATATAATAGTACTATACACTGCGCTCCTTAATATAACAGTACTATACACTGTACTCCTGAATATAATAGTACTATACACTGTGCTCCTGAATATAAAAGTACTATACACTGTTCTCCTGAATATAATAGCAGGCAGGCAGCATTACCAGGGTGGTAGGTGCCACTGTTTTTGGCCTTCCCCAGCCCAATACTACCAGCCAGCGGCCGCCCCGGTGCCTGCCCGTCACTACAGATGGTCGGGTACTGGGTCGTACCCGGCTCTTCCCAGTACCGCTGGTGGCGGTGGGTACCGGGGTAATTATGGGGGATAGTGTTTGCCTTTGCACCGGCTAACATTAAGCCCGGCCTTAGTAATGGAGGTTGTCAATCAGCCAGCGGCCATTACTAAGGCGGTGATAATAAAGTTTAAAAAGATACAAGCACATAGAAAAAATATTTTATTGAAATAAAATAAAAAACTACCCTCATTAACCATTTTATTGACAATAAAAAAACGCTGTCATTGAAGTCCTCGAATCCAAAGTCCAACAACCGAACCTGTAAAAAAACACAAACACACAAAAATAATGAGTAACACATAAAGAAGCAAAATTATTATTCTTACCTTTCCTGGGTCCAGCGCTGGAGCTGCAATGTCAGCTAGCTGAGCCCTGTATCTAATCCAATGATAATGTGTGATACTGTCTGCTGGGCCCTATTTCTAATCCAATCATGTGTGATACTGTCTGCTGAGCCACTGTATCTAATCCTATCGTGTGATACTGTCTGCTGAGCCACTGTATCTAATCCTACCATGAGTGATACTATCTGCTGGGCCCTATATCTAATCCTATCATGTGTGATACTGTCTGCTGAGCCACTGTATCTAATCCTATCATGTGTGATTCTGTCTGCTGAGCCATTGTATCTAATCCTATCATGTGTGATACTGTCTGCTGAGCCATTGTATCTAATCCTATCATGTGTGATACTGTCTGCTGAGCCACTGTATCTAACCCTATCATGTGTCATGCTGTCTACTGAGACACTGTATCTAATTCTATCATGTGTAATACTGTCTGCTGAGCCACTGTATCTAATCCTATCATGTGTGATTTTGTCTGCTGAGCCATTGTATCTAATCCTATCATGTGTGATACTGTCTGCTGAGCCATTGCATCTTATCCTATCATGTGTCATACTGTCTGCTGAGCCACTGTATCTAATCCTATCTATAGTTTATAGGGTCGTAGTGCTATAGATATGCTATGCTGTCTCATTGTCTCATATACACACATAAATTTTTTTTTGGGGTGGACATATGTAATGGGGCTATTTCCCCTGACATTTTAAGACCTTAGTGACGCGCCTGGCTGCTAGTGCTGCATTGTTGGGTCATTAGGAGACCCAGCGATGCAGCTGAAAGCTGCGGACCGTTGGCCATGAGAAGTTTGCCGTAGGGGGGGGGGGCCCAATAAGAATTTTTGCATCGGGGCCCATGAGCCTTTAGCTACGCCCCTGCCTGAATATAATAGTACTATACAGTGTACTCCTGAAAATAATAGCACTATACACTGTGCTTCTAAATATAATAGTACTATACACTGTGCTCCTGAATATAATAGTACTATACACTGCGCCCCTGAATATAATAGTACTATACACTGTACTCCTGAATATAATAGTATTATACACTGTGCTCCTGAATATAATAGTATTATACACTGTGCTCCTGAATATAATAGTACTATACACTGTGCTCCTGAATATAATAGTACTATACACTGTACTCCTGAATATAATAGTATTATACACTGTACTCCTGAATATAATAGTACTATACACTGTGCTCCTGAATATAATGGTACTATACACTGTACTACTGCATATAATAGCACTATACACTGCTCCCCTGAATATAATAGTATTATACACTGTACTCCTGAATATAATAATACTATACACTGTGCTCCTGAATATAATAGTACTATACACTGTACTCCTGAATATAATAGTACTATACACTGTACTCCTGAATATAATAGTACTATACACTGTGCCCTGAATATAATAGTACTATACACTGTACTACTGAATATAATAGTACTATACACTGTGCCCTGAATATAATAGTACTATACACGGTACTCCTGAATATAATAGTACTATACACTGTACTCCTGAATATAATAGTACTATACACTGTGCTCCTGAATATAATAGTACTATACACTGTACCCCTGAATATAATAGTACTATACACTGAGATCCTGAATATAATAGTACTATACACTGTGCTCCTGAATATAATAGTACTATACACTGTGCTCCTGAATATAATAGTACTATACACTGTACTCCTGAATATAATAGTATTATAAACTGTACTTCTGAATATAATAGTGCTATACACTGCGCCCCTGAATATAATAGTACTATACACTGTGCTCCTGAATATAATAGTACTATACACTGCACTCCTGAATATAATAGTACTATACACTGTGCTCCTGAATATAATAGTACTATACACTGTACTCCTGAATATAATAGTACTATACACTGTACTCCTGAATATAATAGTACTATAGACTGCGCCCCTGAATATAATAGTATTATACATTGTACTCCTGAATAATAGTACTATACACTGTGCTCCTGAATATAATAGTACTATACACTGCACCCCTGAATATAATAGTACTATACATTGTACTCCTGAATATAATAGTACTATACACTGTACTCCTGAATATAATAGTACTATACACTGTACTCCTGAATATAATAGTACTATACACTGTGCTCCTGAATATAATAGTACTATACACTTTACTCCTGAATATAATAGTACTATACACTGTGCTCCTGAATATAATAATACTATACACTACACTTCTGAATGTAATAGTACTATACACTGTACTCCTGAATATAATAGTACTATACACTGTGCCCTGAATATAATAGTACTATACACTGTACTACTGAATATAATAGTACTATACACTGTGCCCTGAATATAATAGTACTATACACTGTACTCCTGAATATAATAGTACTATACACTGTACTCCTGAATATAATAGTACTATACACTGTGCTCCTGAATATAATAGTACTATACACTGTACCCCTGAATATAATAGTACTATACACTGAGATCCTGAATATAATAGTACTATACACTGTGCTCCTGAATATAATAGTACTGTACTCCTGAATATAATAGTATTATAAACTGTACTTCTGAATATAATAGTGCTATACACTGCGCCCCTGAATATAATAGTACTATACACTGCACTCCTGAATATAATAGTACTATACACTGTGCTCCTGAATATAATAGTACTATACACTGTACTCCTGAATATAATAGTACTATACACTGTACTCCTGAATATAATAGTACTATAGACTGCGCCCCTGAATATAATAGTATTATACATTGTACTCCTGAATAATAGTACTATACACTGTACTCCTGAATATATTAGTACTATACACTGTACTCCTGAATATAATAGTACTATACACTGTGCTCCTGAATATAATAGTACTATACACTTTGCTCCTGAATATAATAGTACTATACACTGTGCTCCTGAATATAATAATACTATACACTACACTCCTGAATGTAATAGTACTTTACACTGTGCTCCTGAATATAATAGTACTATACTCTGTGCTCCTGAATATAATAGTACTATACACTGTGCTCCTGAATATAATAGTACTATACTCTGTGCTCCTGAATATAATAGTACTATACAAAGAAAAAAAGAAATTGTGGTTATTACAAACCATACCTAAAGAACCCAAAGTTGCAATATAATATGGCACGGTGCCATTCCTGATATAAGATAATGAAAAAGAAAAAGAAAAGAAAAAGATCCAGGAATACAACTAGGCACTCTTGGGTTCAGTAAAAATAAATAATTATTTTATTTTTTGAATCCAGATAATACTGGTAAAGTTAAATTTATACATAAATATACAAAAAAGACCAATTTAAAAAGAGAATTCTCCTGGCCAGGAAAAGAACATACAATAAACCTTCAAATCATAAGTGATATTGCCTGATGGATATATAGTATGATGTATATGTTTTACACGTTTTTACAAAAAGATTTCCAAATTAAAACCGCTGAACTGTGTTCACACTTGCGGTTTCCAAACATATATGTAATTTGTATCACAATATTGCCAAAGTACCTATTTGAAGCAACTGGTAAAGATATTATTAACAAGATTTACTTCATATGCATGTAAAATGACTTGACTCTCAATATAAAAGAGTAGCCTCACGATATGTGGTTATAAGCGTGCTTCTTTCTTACATCAAGTGGATCGATAATTCCAATTCAAATCTAATGGTGATAGGAAGTCTTTTCACAGACCCTTGGGTCAGTGCATAGCCCTCAAGCAGTTGGACTTTGAAATAAGATACAAGCTTATATGGGTTTTTACCTTCACCTCCGACATCCAGTAAGTGCCGGGAAGACCATGCAGGGAGGTAATTGACTCCGGTGTAAGGAATGGCAGATCTCCTCAAGAGGGAAGTTCGCCTGTGTGGCCACACATTTGATTTCAAAGCATCCACATCTCCACCATTGCTTCCCTTGGCACTTTCCTCTATTGATCCATGCAGGCAATAACCGCTGTACTCACGGAGGTAAGGGCCCAACAATGCAGGATCGCACACTGATATTTCAGGTAAATTAAAGGCACTCCAAGAGGAACAGACCCAACTGGACAGGATCGCACGCCGGCAGCCAGGTAGATAATTATTCCAACGTATGTTCCTTTCCACGTGTGATCTTCAACACTGGACAGGTATTCTCTGGGCAGGGTTAGGACGTCACTACCTGCCCCATTGATTAGAACAGCTGACGCGTTTCATCCCTGGACGGGATTTCTTCAGAGCAGTTTGACAAGTGCTGCCAAACCCACTATATTTATAGTGACCCAAATTCATTCATTGGTTCCATAATAGAAAACATAATGTTTCACACAAAGATATTATGGATATCATATATTTAAATCTTACATGAGATGCTGCAATGATACATATCTCTCAATTTAAATAACAGGCAAGAGTATTTTTATATTCAAACAAACAATTAAAGTATCCAAAAAAATCAAATTCATAGATAAATTCAGTATTTATCCGGAGGAGGGCAATCAGTGGTGTGTCTCTACTTGGTCACAATAAGACCAATAGTTGAATTTTACATAATAATATAATTACTGCCTAAATTCTGTTATTAATATTAATTCTTCCGTAAATACGGATAGCTACTACCATCCAGATTTTATAGTGGATTTATAGAGGAACGAGTTTTTCTTCAATAAGGGATCCCCCCTTAAATCATTATAACACAAGATGAAATCTGTTCAATTCTTTAAATATATATTATATGGGATATATCCAACCATACACATAAGCAACTGGGATACAGATAATACTTCAGGGGAGGCAGGGAAGGAGAACCACTACCTATTAAGGCATCAGGACCCGGGTCCCCACCACCCCCAAAGCAGAATCGATCCCTATAAAATCAAAATTAGTTTGATAATTTTACTACTAGATTGCATCATACTAGGCATATGCGTATATAAGACTATGGTAAATAATGGGAGCCATCGTGAGATTCCAGAGGGGGGCAGGAATGGGGATCCAGCATCAATAGAGCCAAAGATCCCCAATTCCCACCACCCATTAAGAGCTAAATTCAAATCCCATAAATATAGAAGATTACAAAAATTGAAAATTATGTTAATTCATTTGGTATCATTTATCCAATTGATTGATCATTCCATATTGGGAATAAATTTGCTCCTAATCATACCACTAAAAAGATTATAATTATATGGAAAATATGGTATCCAGATAAAGGAATATTAGAATTTTACTATCAGGTTTCCAAAAATAAAAACCCGAGAGTATGTACATTAAATCCAAAGGTTTCACAACCAATTTTCTAGATCATTCTCAAAAGATGACATAATAAGGGTCCCATTCTTTAATCCAATATTCCTTTATCAAAGATTATTTGTATCCAAAACTAGCTAACTCGAAGATACTGAGAATTTGAGGGAAACATAGGACAGTCTCTCAGACCCCAACTGTTCAAAGAAACATATTAAATTTAATTTCATTATTTAGTCCCCTGGGATTCAAAGTTCTTAGTGTATAAATCCACATAGTTTCCTTCTGGAGGAGTATTCGATTGAGATCACCTCCCCTTCTATCTTGGAATAATTGATAAATCCCCATGAATTTTAGGCCAGTTGGTGATTGGGCATGGTATGTTTTAAAATGTGCAGCTAGAGGATTAGCCATTTCACCCTTGGTAATATCTCTAATATGTTCGCTGATGCGAACATGTAATTCTCGTTTCGTTTTCCCTATGTATTGTTTCCCACATGGGCAAATAATGGAGTAAACAACCATGGTTGAGCGGCAATTGATAAAATTATAGACTTTAAATTCCCTCTTGTGTTCACTATCCAGAAAAATGTCTGATTTTAAGACGTACTTACAACATTTACAAGAACCACACATAAACATTCCTTTTGGACGTTTCTGTAGCCATTTCTCATTACTTGGGGTCCTTCTCTTAAACTCAGAACTCACCAACAGATTCCTCAGAGTGGGGGCCTTTCTTGGGACCATACTCGGTACATTCCCAACTATTGAGTTAATTCTTTTATCCAAAATTAAATGTGGCCAGTTTTTAATCATCAGATTCCGAAGTATGTTCCAATGGGACCCATACCTTGAAATGAATCTGACTCTATTGTCACTATTATCTTTTTTACCTCTCTTGAGAATTTCCTCTCTATTCTGCCTAGATGCCCTATTGTATCCTTTCTTAATCATTTTCTTGGGGTAACCCCTATCTTCAAAGCGAGAAGATAGATCGTGTGCTTCGCTTTTGAAGTCCCTGAAATCGGTACAATTACGGCGAATTCGAAGAAATTCGCTTATCGGGATCCCCTTAATTTGAGAGGGAAAATGATGGCTACTTGCTGCCAAAAGGGTATTACCTGATGTTGGTTTCCGATATGTAGTCGTTTTTAATTTATTTCCTTCCCTATGAATATTAAGATCTAAAAAACTAATGTGATCTTCACTATAAGAGAAGGTTAAAAGGATATTTAGTTCATTGGAGTTTAAATCCCCAATAAAACTTTCAAGTAAGTCCAAAGGTCCCTTCCAACACAAAAGGACATCGTCCATGTATCTAAGCCAAGCGGATGCGCATTTTCTGAAGAGAGGATGGGGGTATACTATAAACTCTTCCCACCAGCCCAGATGCAAACAGGCATACGATGGTGCACAAGAGGATCCCATGGCCGTTCCACGAATCTGACGATAAAATTTGCCATCAAAGGAGAAGCAGTTATAATTCAAAACGAATTCCAACATTTCAATAATAAATTCATTCTGATGGGCCCAGTCTCCTCCTCTCCTCTCCAGGAAATGCGCAGCCGCTTTAAGGCCAACATCATGAGGGATGGAGGTATACAATGACTCCACATCCAATCCCACCAGGATGAAGTCTTCCTCAAGATTTAAATTGTCAATTTTATTTAACAGATCCCCCGTATCCAATACAAAGGATGGAAGTGTGCGGACAAAAGGTTTTAATTTTTCGTCTATGTATTTACCAAGATGATCTGTTGGGCCATCACACCCCGAAATGATGGGTCTACCCGGGGGAGTGTTCCTATTTTTGTGCACCTTAGGAAGCACATATATCGTGGGCATACGGGGTTCTCTCACCTCTAGAAATTGAAACTCATTTTTGTTAATTAAGCCCTCATCCAATGCAAAAGTCAATTTTCTATTTAGGGTTCCCATTATATTATCAAGTGGGTTATCATTCAAAAGGGAATATGTATCCGTTTCCAATTGTCTTTTGATCTCACCGACATAGTCCTCCTCTCTGAGGAGGACAACATTTCCACCCTTATCACTGGGCTTAATTACAATATTCTCAATATTTTGCAATTCTTTTAGGGCTTTTCGTTCCCTTTCAGTTAGGTTGTCCTCACACAGAAAGGAGGACCAGTCGATGACACTTATGTCTCTAAGCATGGCCTCCAAAAATGCATGTGTGTATCTGTTAGAATGTATACTTGGCATGGTACTACTTTTTTTCCGCAAGCCCGTATACTCTGGGATGATATCCGTAAAGTCCTCTCCAGGATTATCTATATTCTCCAATATGTTACCTTCCCTCCATAGTTCATTTAGATCCGCTAGAGTATTTAGATCAGACATTTCCAAATTAGGGATCATTTCAAATTCCATTATTTCCCTCTGTGACTCTGACATTACATTCTCATTTTGAATATTCCTCTCATTTTTTTCCCCATGCCAAAGTCTCAAGAGAATCTTTCTAAGAAAGAGGTGAAGATCTTTACATATATCAAATTCCTTTCCAGGGATAACTGGTGAGAAACCCAATCCACGGTTTAATAGAGATATATGATGTATTGATAGGGGAAAATCGGTTAGATTGATTATATTATTCAGATTATTGTCTATCTTCCCCTGCGTTGTCTTGTATTGGGTCCTCCTTTTTTCCCTACTATTCTTTCCTCTCCGAATTTCCCTCTGTTTCGGTCCCCTAAAAAAGAAACCTTGGATTGTGATTCCTCAATTCCAATGTGTTTCCCCATCTCATTGTCACTAGATGGGTCACTTGTAGTTTCCCCATCTGTTGACATAAGAGTGTTTCTTCTCACCCGTACTCTATTCCTATTCTGTCTTTCTCTATTTTTTGTAAAGGAGAAAATTTGTTTCTGTTCAAAGTCAAAAGTATCCCTTTGGAATTTTCTCCTTTTTCGTACTGATATTTCACGAAGTTCCATTTCCACCTCTTTTTTGAGACTATTATTTAATTTTTCAAATTCCTGATCCTTACAGAATATATCTAATTTTTTAACACTCTCCTCAATTTCCACATTGAGCGAACTAAGCATATTTTTCTCCTCTTCTATCAACAAGTCCATCAAATTCCTTGAATGTCTCAAGCACTCCTCATCCCATTTTTCCAAAAATACTTCGCTTTTAAAGTGTGATGCTGGTGTTGTGCGTCTACGTAGACCTCTTGGGACAATTTTGGACAGCCTATATGCCTCTAAGCTCTGAATATCCCACTTGCGTCTCAGATGGCTCAAAATAAGTCTCCGATGATTTTTAAATAAACCATATATATCTCCTCCAAAATCCTCTGCACTTCTATTCCTTTCACAATTCAGAAGTGCAGCAATCTGTGCATCAACCTCGAAGTCTAGACAATAGGCCATATTCGAGACACACCACTGATACCCTCACAGTTCAAGAAAGAAAATACTTTCCCTTAAAAGGTATATAAGAAAAAACAAGAAGGAAAAACACCCTCCAAAATTTGATATAAAGAAAAAAAGAAATTGTGGTTATTACAAACCATACCTAAAGAACCCAAAGTTGCAATATAATATGGCACGGTGCCATTCCTGATATAAGATAATGAAAAAGAAAAAGAAAAGAAAAAGATCCAGGAATACAACTAGGCACTCTTGGGTTCAGTAAAAATAAATAATTATTTTATTTTTTGAATCCAGATAATACTGGTAAAGTTAAATTTATACATAAATATACAAAAAAGACCAATTTAAAAAGAGAATTCTCCTGGCCAGGAAAAGAACATACAATAAACCTTCAAATCATAAGTGATATTGCCTGATGGATATATAGTATGATGTATATGTTTTACACGTTTTTACAAAAAGATTTCCAAATTAAAACCGCTGAACTGTGTTCACACTTGCGGTTTCCAAACATATATGTAATTTGTATCACAATATTGCCAAAGTACCTATTTGAAGCAACTGGTAAAGATATTATTAACAAGATTTACTTCATATGCATGTAAAATGACTTGACTCTCAATATAAAAGAGTAGCCTCACGATATGTGGTTATAAGCGTGCTTCTTTCTTACATCAAGTGGATCGATAATTCCAATTCAAATCTAATGGTGATAGGAAGTCTTTTCACAGACCCTTGGGTCAGTGCATAGCCCTCAAGCAGTTGGACTTTGAAATAAGATACAAGCTTATATGGGTTTTTACCTTCACCTCCGACATCCAGTAAGTGCCGGGAAGACCATGCAGGGAGGTAATTGACTCCGGTGTAAGGAATGGCAGATCTCCTCAAGAGGGAAGTTCGCCTGTGTGGCCACACATTTGATTTCAAAGCATCCACATCTCCACCATTGCTTCCCTTGGCACTTTCCTCTATTGATCCATGCAGGCAATAACCGCTGTACTCACGGAGGTAAGGGCCCAACAATGCAGGATCGCACACTGATATTTCAGGTAAATTAAAGGCACTCCAAGAGGAACAGACCCAACTGGACAGGATCGCACGCCGGCAGCCAGGTAGATAATTATTCCAACGTATGTTCCTTTCCACGTGTGATCTTCAACACTGGACAGGTATTCTCTGGGCAGGGTTAGGACGTCACTACCTGCCCCATTGATTAGAACAGCTGACGCGTTTCATCCCTGGACGGGATTTCTTCAGAGCAGTTTGACAAGTGCTGCCAAACCCACTATATTTATAGTGACCCAAATTCATTCATTGGTTCCATAATAGAAAACATAATGTTTCACACAAAGATATTATGGATATCATATATTTAAATCTTACATGAGATGCTGCAATGATACATATCTCTCAATTTAAATAACAGGCAAGAGTATTTTTATATTCAAACAAACAATTAAAGTATCCAAAAAAATCAAATTCATAGATAAATTCAGTATTTATCCGGAGGAGGGCAATCAGTGGTGTGTCTCTACTTGGTCACAATAAGACCAATAGTTGAATTTTACATAATAATATAATTACTGCCTAAATTCTGTTATTAATATTAATTCTTCCGTAAATACGGATAGCTACTACCATCCAGATTTTATAGTGGATTTATAGAGGAACGAGTTTTTCTTCAATAAGGGATCCCCCCTTAAATCATTATAACACAAGATGAAATCTGTTCAATTCTTTAAATATATATTATATGGGATATATCCAACCATACACATAAGCAACTGGGATACAGATAATACTTCAGGGGAGGCAGGGAAGGAGAACCACTACCTATTAAGGCATCAGGACCCGGGTCCCCACCACCCCCAAAGCAGAATCGATCCCTATAAAATCAAAATTAGTTTGATAATTTTACTACTAGATTGCATCATACTAGGCATATGCGTATATAAGACTATGGTAAATAATGGGAGCCATCGTGAGATTCCAGAGGGGGGCAGGAATGGGGATCCAGCATCAATAGAGCCAAAGATCCCCAATTCCCACCACCCATTAAGAGCTAAATTCAAATCCCATAAATATAGAAGATTACAAAAATTGAAAATTATGTTAATTCATTTGGTATCATTTATCCAATTGATTGATCATTCCATATTGGGAATAAATTTGCTCCTAATCATACCACTAAAAAGATTATAATTATATGGAAAATATGGTATCCAGATAAAGGAATATTAGAATTTTACTATCAGGTTTCCAAAAATAAAAACCCGAGAGTATGTACATTAAATCCAAAGGTTTCACAACCAATTTTCTAGATCATTCTCAAAAGATGACATAATAAGGGTCCCATTCTTTAATCCAATATTCCTTTATCAAAGATTATTTGTATCCAAAACTAGCTAACTCGAAGATACTGAGAATTTGAGGGAAACATAGGACAGTCTCTCAGACCCCAACTGTTCAAAGAAACATATTAAATTTAATTTCATTATTTAGTCCCCTGGGATTCAAAGTTCTTAGTGTATAAATCCACATAGTTTCCTTCTGGAGGAGTATTCGATTGAGATCACCTCCCCTTCTATCTTGGAATAATTGATAAATCCCCATGAATTTTAGGCCAGTTGGTGATTGGGCATGGTATGTTTTAAAATGTGCAGCTAGAGGATTAGCCATTTCACCCTTGGTAATATCTCTAATATGTTCGCTGATGCGAACATGTAATTCTCGTTTCGTTTTCCCTATGTATTGTTTCCCACATGGGCAAATAATGGAGTAAACAACCATGGTTGAGCGGCAATTGATAAAATTATAGACTTTAAATTCCCTCTTGTGTTCACTATCCAGAAAAATGTCTGATTTTAAGACGTACTTACAACATTTACAAGAACCACACATAAACATTCCTTTTGGACGTTTCTGTAGCCATTTCTCATTACTTGGGGTCCTTCTCTTAAACTCAGAACTCACCAACAGATTCCTCAGAGTGGGGGCCTTTCTTGGGACCATACTCGGTACATTCCCAACTATTGAGTTAATTCTTTTATCCAAAATTAAATGTGGCCAGTTTTTAATCATCAGATTCCGAAGTATGTTCCAATGGGACCCATACCTTGAAATGAATCTGACTCTATTGTCACTATTATCTTTTTTACCTCTCTTGAGAATTTCCTCTCTATTCTGCCTAGATGCCCTATTGTATCCTTTCTTAATCATTTTCTTGGGGTAACCCCTATCTTCAAAGCGAGAAGATAGATCGTGTGCTTCGCTTTTGAAGTCCCTGAAATCGGTACAATTACGGCGAATTCGAAGAAATTCGCTTATCGGGATCCCCTTAATTTGAGAGGGAAAATGATGGCTACTTGCTGCCAAAAGGGTATTACCTGATGTTGGTTTCCGATATGTAGTCGTTTTTAATTTATTTCCTTCCCTATGAATATTAAGATCTAAAAAACTAATGTGATCTTCACTATAAGAGAAGGTTAAAAGGATATTTAGTTCATTGGAGTTTAAATCCCCAATAAAACTTTCAAGTAAGTCCAAAGGTCCCTTCCAACACAAAAGGACATCGTCCATGTATCTAAGCCAAGCGGATGCGCATTTTCTGAAGAGAGGATGGGGGTATACTATAAACTCTTCCCACCAGCCCAGATGCAAACAGGCATACGATGGTGCACAAGAGGATCCCATGGCCGTTCCACGAATCTGACGATAAAATTTGCCATCAAAGGAGAAGCAGTTATAATTCAAAACGAATTCCAACATTTCAATAATAAATTCATTCTGATGGGCCCAGTCTCCTCCTCTCCTCTCCAGGAAATGCGCAGCCGCTTTAAGGCCAACATCATGAGGGATGGAGGTATACAATGACTCCACATCCAATCCCACCAGGATGAAGTCTTCCTCAAGATTTAAATTGTCAATTTTATTTAACAGATCCCCCGTATCCAATACAAAGGATGGAAGTGTGCGGACAAAAGGTTTTAATTTTTCGTCTATGTATTTACCAAGATGATCTGTTGGGCCATCACACCCCGAAATGATGGGTCTACCCGGGGGAGTGTTCCTATTTTTGTGCACCTTAGGAAGCACATATATCGTGGGCATACGGGGTTCTCTCACCTCTAGAAATTGAAACTCATTTTTGTTAATTAAGCCCTCATCCAATGCAAAAGTCAATTTTCTATTTAGGGTTCCCATTATATTATCAAGTGGGTTATCATTCAAAAGGGAATATGTATCCGTTTCCAATTGTCTTTTGATCTCACCGACATAGTCCTCCTCTCTGAGGAGGACAACATTTCCACCCTTATCACTGGGCTTAATTACAATATTCTCAATATTTTGCAATTCTTTTAGGGCTTTTCGTTCCCTTTCAGTTAGGTTGTCCTCACACAGAAAGGAGGACCAGTCGATGACACTTATGTCTCTAAGCATGGCCTCCAAAAATGCATGTGTGTATCTGTTAGAATGTATACTTGGCATGGTACTACTTTTTTTCCGCAAGCCCGTATACTCTGGGATGATATCCGTAAAGTCCTCTCCAGGATTATCTATATTCTCCAATATGTTACCTTCCCTCCATAGTTCATTTAGATCCGCTAGAGTATTTAGATCAGACATTTCCAAATTAGGGATCATTTCAAATTCCATTATTTCCCTCTGTGACTCTGACATTACATTCTCATTTTGAATATTCCTCTCATTTTTTTCCCCATGCCAAAGTCTCAAGAGAATCTTTCTAAGAAAGAGGTGAAGATCTTTACATATATCAAATTCCTTTCCAGGGATAACTGGTGAGAAACCCAATCCACGGTTTAATAGAGATATATGATGTATTGATAGGGGAAAATCGGTTAGATTGATTATATTATTCAGATTATTGTCTATCTTCCCCTGCGTTGTCTTGTATTGGGTCCTCCTTTTTTCCCTACTATTCTTTCCTCTCCGAATTTCCCTCTGTTTCGGTCCCCTAAAAAAGAAACCTTGGATTGTGATTCCTCAATTCCAATGTGTTTCCCCATCTCATTGTCACTAGATGGGTCACTTGTAGTTTCCCCATCTGTTGACATAAGAGTGTTTCTTCTCACCCGTACTCTATTCCTATTCTGTCTTTCTCTATTTTTTGTAAAGGAGAAAATTTGTTTCTGTTCAAAGTCAAAAGTATCCCTTTGGAATTTTCTCCTTTTTCGTACTGATATTTCACGAAGTTCCATTTCCACCTCTTTTTTGAGACTATTATTTAATTTTTCAAATTCCTGATCCTTACAGAATATATCTAATTTTTTAACACTCTCCTCAATTTCCACATTGAGCGAACTAAGCATATTTTTCTCCTCTTCTATCAACAAGTCCATCAAATTCCTTGAATGTCTCAAGCACTCCTCATCCCATTTTTCCAAAAATACTTCGCTTTTAAAGTGTGATGCTGGTGTTGTGCGTCTACGTAGACCTCTTGGGACAATTTTGGACAGCCTATATGCCTCTAAGCTCTGAATATCCCACTTGCGTCTCAGATGGCTCAAAATAAGTCTCCGATGATTTTTAAATAAACCATATATATCTCCTCCAAAATCCTCTGCACTTCTATTCCTTTCACAATTCAGAAGTGCAGCAATCTGTGCATCAACCTCGAAGTCTAGACAATAGGCCATATTCGAGACACACCACTGATACCCTCACAGTTCAAGAAAGAAAATACTTTCCCTTAAAAGGTATATAAGAAAAAACAAGAAGGAAAAACACCCTCCAAAATTTGATATAAAGAAAAAAAGAAATTGTGGTTATTACAAACCATACCTAAAGAACCCAAAGTTGCAATATAATATGGCACGGTGCCATTCCTGATATAAGATAATGAAAAAGAAAAAGAAAAGAAAAAGATCCAGGAATACAACTAGGCACTCTTGGGTTCAGTAAAAATAAATAATTATTTTATTTTTTGAATCCAGATAATACTGGTAAAGTTAAATTTATACATAAATATACAAAAAAGACCAATTTAAAAAGAGAATTCTCCTGGCCAGGAAAAGAACATACAATAAACCTTCAAATCATAAGTGATATTGCCTGATGGATATATAGTATGATGTATATGTTTTACACGTTTTTACAAAAAGATTTCCAAATTAAAACCGCTGAACTGTGTTCACACTTGCGGTTTCCAAACATATATGTAATTTGTATCACAATATTGCCAAAGTACCTATTTGAAGCAACTGGTAAAGATATTATTAACAAGATTTACTTCATATGCATGTAAAATGACTTGACTCTCAATATAAAAGAGTAGCCTCACGATATGTGGTTATAAGCGTGCTTCTTTCTTACATCAAGTGGATCGATAATTCCAATTCAAATCTAATGGTGATAGGAAGTCTTTTCACAGACCCTTGGGTCAGTGCATAGCCCTCAAGCAGTTGGACTTTGAAATAAGATACA
Organism: Rhinoderma darwinii; assembly: GCF_050947455.1. Classification (NCBI taxonomy): domain Eukaryota; kingdom Metazoa; phylum Chordata; class Amphibia; order Anura; family Rhinodermatidae; genus Rhinoderma; species Rhinoderma darwinii. The sequence continues at coordinate 40,562,275 of NC_134699.1, read as the reverse complement.
AGCTTATATGGGTTTTTACCTTCACCTCCGACATCCAGTAAGTGCCGGGAAGACCATGCAGGGAGGTAATTGACTCCGGTGTAAGGAATGGCAGATCTCCTCAAGAGGGAAGTTCGCCTGTGTGGCCACACATTTGATTTCAAAGCATCCACATCTCCACCATTGCTTCCCTTGGCACTTTCCTCTATTGATCCATGCAGGCAATAACCGCTGTACTCACGGAGGTAAGGGCCCAACAATGCAGGATCGCACACTGATATTTCAGGTAAATTAAAGGCACTCCAAGAGGAACAGACCCAACTGGACAGGATCGCACGCCGGCAGCCAGGTAGATAATTATTCCAACGTATGTTCCTTTCCACGTGTGATCTTCAACACTGGACAGGTATTCTCTGGGCAGGGTTAGGACGTCACTACCTGCCCCATTGATTAGAACAGCTGACGCGTTTCATCCCTGGACGGGATTTCTTCAGAGCAGTTTGACAAGTGCTGCCAAACCCACTATATTTATAGTGACCCAAATTCATTCATTGGTTCCATAATAGAAAACATAATGTTTCACACAAAGATATTATGGATATCATATATTTAAATCTTACATGAGATGCTGCAATGATACATATCTCTCAATTTAAATAACAGGCAAGAGTATTTTTATATTCAAACAAACAATTAAAGTATCCAAAAAAATCAAATTCATAGATAAATTCAGTATTTATCCGGAGGAGGGCAATCAGTGGTGTGTCTCTACTTGGTCACAATAAGACCAATAGTTGAATTTTACATAATAATATAATTACTGCCTAAATTCTGTTATTAATATTAATTCTTCCGTAAATACGGATAGCTACTACCATCCAGATTTTATAGTGGATTTATAGAGGAACGAGTTTTTCTTCAATAAGGGATCCCCCCTTAAATCATTATAACACAAGATGAAATCTGTTCAATTCTTTAAATATATATTATATGGGATATATCCAACCATACACATAAGCAACTGGGATACAGATAATACTTCAGGGGAGGCAGGGAAGGAGAACCACTACCTATTAAGGCATCAGGACCCGGGTCCCCACCACCCCCAAAGCAGAATCGATCCCTATAAAATCAAAATTAGTTTGATAATTTTACTACTAGATTGCATCATACTAGGCATATGCGTATATAAGACTATGGTAAATAATGGGAGCCATCGTGAGATTCCAGAGGGGGGCAGGAATGGGGATCCAGCATCAATAGAGCCAAAGATCCCCAATTCCCACCACCCATTAAGAGCTAAATTCAAATCCCATAAATATAGAAGATTACAAAAATTGAAAATTATGTTAATTCATTTGGTATCATTTATCCAATTGATTGATCATTCCATATTGGGAATAAATTTGCTCCTAATCATACCACTAAAAAGATTATAATTATATGGAAAATATGGTATCCAGATAAAGGAATATTAGAATTTTACTATCAGGTTTCCAAAAATAAAAACCCGAGAGTATGTACATTAAATCCAAAGGTTTCACAACCAATTTTCTAGATCATTCTCAAAAGATGACATAATAAGGGTCCCATTCTTTAATCCAATATTCCTTTATCAAAGATTATTTGTATCCAAAACTAGCTAACTCGAAGATACTGAGAATTTGAGGGAAACATAGGACAGTCTCTCAGACCCCAACTGTTCAAAGAAACATATTAAATTTAATTTCATTATTTAGTCCCCTGGGATTCAAAGTTCTTAGTGTATAAATCCACATAGTTTCCTTCTGGAGGAGTATTCGATTGAGATCACCTCCCCTTCTATCTTGGAATAATTGATAAATCCCCATGAATTTTAGGCCAGTTGGTGATTGGGCATGGTATGTTTTAAAATGTGCAGCTAGAGGATTAGCCATTTCACCCTTGGTAATATCTCTAATATGTTCGCTGATGCGAACATGTAATTCTCGTTTCGTTTTCCCTATGTATTGTTTCCCACATGGGCAAATAATGGAGTAAACAACCATGGTTGAGCGGCAATTGATAAAATTATAGACTTTAAATTCCCTCTTGTGTTCACTATCCAGAAAAATGTCTGATTTTAAGACGTACTTACAACATTTACAAGAACCACACATAAACATTCCTTTTGGACGTTTCTGTAGCCATTTCTCATTACTTGGGGTCCTTCTCTTAAACTCAGAACTCACCAACAGATTCCTCAGAGTGGGGGCCTTTCTTGGGACCATACTCGGTACATTCCCAACTATTGAGTTAATTCTTTTATCCAAAATTAAATGTGGCCAGTTTTTAATCATCAGATTCCGAAGTATGTTCCAATGGGACCCATACCTTGAAATGAATCTGACTCTATTGTCACTATTATCTTTTTTACCTCTCTTGAGAATTTCCTCTCTATTCTGCCTAGATGCCCTATTGTATCCTTTCTTAATCATTTTCTTGGGGTAACCCCTATCTTCAAAGCGAGAAGATAGATCGTGTGCTTCGCTTTTGAAGTCCCTGAAATCGGTACAATTACGGCGAATTCGAAGAAATTCGCTTATCGGGATCCCCTTAATTTGAGAGGGAAAATGATGGCTACTTGCTGCCAAAAGGGTATTACCTGATGTTGGTTTCCGATATGTAGTCGTTTTTAATTTATTTCCTTCCCTATGAATATTAAGATCTAAAAAACTAATGTGATCTTCACTATAAGAGAAGGTTAAAAGGATATTTAGTTCATTGGAGTTTAAATCCCCAATAAAACTTTCAAGTAAGTCCAAAGGTCCCTTCCAACACAAAAGGACATCGTCCATGTATCTAAGCCAAGCGGATGCGCATTTTCTGAAGAGAGGATGGGGGTATACTATAAACTCTTCCCACCAGCCCAGATGCAAACAGGCATACGATGGTGCACAAGAGGATCCCATGGCCGTTCCACGAATCTGACGATAAAATTTGCCATCAAAGGAGAAGCAGTTATAATTCAAAACGAATTCCAACATTTCAATAATAAATTCATTCTGATGGGCCCAGTCTCCTCCTCTCCTCTCCAGGAAATGCGCAGCCGCTTTAAGGCCAACATCATGAGGGATGGAGGTATACAATGACTCCACATCCAATCCCACCAGGATGAAGTCTTCCTCAAGATTTAAATTGTCAATTTTATTTAACAGATCCCCCGTATCCAATACAAAGGATGGAAGTGTGCGGACAAAAGGTTTTAATTTTTCGTCTATGTATTTACCAAGATGATCTGTTGGGCCATCACACCCCGAAATGATGGGTCTACCCGGGGGAGTGTTCCTATTTTTGTGCACCTTAGGAAGCACATATATCGTGGGCATACGGGGTTCTCTCACCTCTAGAAATTGAAACTCATTTTTGTTAATTAAGCCCTCATCCAATGCAAAAGTCAATTTTCTATTTAGGGTTCCCATTATATTATCAAGTGGGTTATCATTCAAAAGGGAATATGTATCCGTTTCCAATTGTCTTTTGATCTCACCGACATAGTCCTCCTCTCTGAGGAGGACAACATTTCCACCCTTATCACTGGGCTTAATTACAATATTCTCAATATTTTGCAATTCTTTTAGGGCTTTTCGTTCCCTTTCAGTTAGGTTGTCCTCACACAGAAAGGAGGACCAGTCGATGACACTTATGTCTCTAAGCATGGCCTCCAAAAATGCATGTGTGTATCTGTTAGAATGTATACTTGGCATGGTACTACTTTTTTTCCGCAAGCCCGTATACTCTGGGATGATATCCGTAAAGTCCTCTCCAGGATTATCTATATTCTCCAATATGTTACCTTCCCTCCATAGTTCATTTAGATCCGCTAGAGTATTTAGATCAGACATTTCCAAATTAGGGATCATTTCAAATTCCATTATTTCCCTCTGTGACTCTGACATTACATTCTCATTTTGAATATTCCTCTCATTTTTTTCCCCATGACCCAAGGGTCTGTGAAAAGACTTCCTATCACCATTAGATTTGAATTGGAATTATCGATCCACTTGATGTAAGAAAGAAGCACGCTTATAACCACATATCGTGAGGCTACTCTTTTATATTGAGAGTCAAGTCATTTTACATGCATATGAAGTAAATCTTGTTAATAATATCTTTACCAGTTGCTTCAAATAGGTACTTTGGCAATATTGTGATACAAATTACATATATGTTTGGAAACCGCAAGTGTGAACACAGTTCAGCGGTTTTAATTTGGAAATCTTTTTGTAAAAACGTGTAAAACATATACATCATACTATATATCCATCAGGCAATATCACTTATGATTTGAAGGTTTATTGTATGTTCTTTTCCTGGCCAGGAGAATTCTCTTTTTAAATTGGTCTTTTTTGTATATTTATGTATAAATTTAACTTTACCAGTATTATCTGGATTCAAAAAATAAAATAATTATTTATTTTTACTGAACCCAAGAGTGCCTAGTTGTATTCCTGGATCTTTTTCTTTTCTTTTTCTTTTTCATTATAATAGTACTATACACTGCACTCCTGAATATAATAGTACTATACACTGTGCTCCTGAATATAATAGTACTATACACTGCGCTCCTTAATATAACAGTACTATACACTGTACTCCTGAATATAATAGTACTATACACTGTGCTCCTGAATATAAAAGTACTATACACTGTTCTCCTGAATATAATAGCAGGCAGGCAGCATTACCAGGGTGGTAGGTGCCACTGTTTTTGGCCTTCCCCAGCCCAATACTACCAGCCAGCGGCCGCCCCGGTGCCTGCCCGTCACTACAGATGGTCGGGTACTGGGTCGTACCCGGCTCTTCCCAGTACCGCTGGTGGCGGTGGGTACCGGGGTAATAATGGGGGATAGTGTTTGCCTTTGCACCGGCTAACATTAAGCCCGGCCTTAGTAATGGAGGTTGTCAATCAGCCAGCGGCCATTACTAAGGCGGTGATAATAAAGTTTAAAAAGATACAAGCACATAGAAAAAATATTTTATTGAAATAAAATAAAAAACTACCCTCATTAACCATTTTATTGACAATAAAAAAACGCTGTCATTGAAGTCCTCGAATCCAAAGTCCAACAACCGAACCTGTAAAAAAACACAAACACACAAAAATAATGAGTAACACATAAAGAAGCAAAATTATTATTCTTACCTTTCCTGGGTCCAGCGCTGGAGCTGCAATGTCAGCTAGCTGAGCCCTGTATCTAATCCAATGATAATGTGTGATACTGTCTGCTGGGCCCTATTTCTAATCCAATCATGTGTGATACTGTCTGCTGAGCCACTGTATCTAATCCTATCGTGTGATACTGTCTGCTGAGCCACTGTATCTAATCCTATCATGTGTGATACTATCTGCTGGGCCCTATACCTAATCCTATCATGTGTGATACTGTCTGCTGAGCCACTGTATCTAATCCTATCATGTGTGATACTGACTGCTGAGCCATTGTATCTAATCCTATCATGTGTGATACTGTCTGCTGAGCCACTGTATCTAACCCTATCATGTGTCATACTGTCTGCTGAGACACTGTATCTAATTCTATCATGTGTGATACTGTCTGCTGAGCCACTGTATCTAATCCTATCATGTGTGATTCTGTCTGCTGAGCCATTGTATCTAATCCTATCATGTGTGATACTGTCTGCTGAGCCATTGTATCTAATCCTATCATGTGTGATACTGTCTGCTGAGCCATTGCATCTTATCCTATCATGTGTCATACTGTCTGCTGAGCCACTGTATCTAATCCTATCTATAGTTTATAGGGTCGTAGTGCTATAGATATGCTATGCTGTCTCATTGTCTCATATACACACATACATTTTTTTTTGGGGTGGACATATGTAATGGGGCTATTTCCCCTGACATTTTAAGACCTTAGTGACGCGCCTGGCTGCTAGTGCTGCATTGTTGGGTCATTAGGAGACCCAGCGATGCAGCTGAAAGCTGCGGACCATTGGCCATGAGAAGTTTGCCGTAGGGGGGGGGGGCCCAATAAGAATTTTTGCATCGGGGCCCATGAGCCTTTAGCTACGCCCCTGCCTGAATATAATAGTACTATACAGTGTACTCCTGAAAATAATAGCACTATACACTGTGCTTCTAAATATAATAGTACTATACACTGTGCTCCTGAATATAATAGTACTATACACTGCGCCCCTGAATAGAATAGTACTATACACTGTACTCCTGAATATAATAGTATTATACACTGTGCTCCTGAATATAATAGTATTATACACTGTGCTCCTGAATATAATAGTACTATACACTGTGCTCCTGAATATAATAGTATTATACACTGTGCTCCTGAATATAATAGTATTATACACTGTGCTCCTGAATATAATAGTACTATACACTGTGCTCCTGAATATAATAGTACTATACACTGTACTCCTGAATATAATAGTATTATACACTGTACTCCTGAATATAATAGTACTATACACTGTACTCCTGAATATAATAGTACTATACACTGTACTCCTGAATATAATAGTATTATACACTGTACTCCTGAATATAATAGTACTATACAATGTACTCCTGAATATAATAGTACTATACACTGTACTCATGAATATAATAGTACTATACACTGTGCTCCTGAATATAATAGTACTATACACTGTACTCCTGAATATAATAGTACTATACACTGCACTACTGAATATAATAGTACTATACACTGTACTCCTGAATATAATAGTACTATATACTGTGCTCCTGAATATAATAGTACTATACACTGTGCTCCTGAATATAATAGTACTATACACTGTACTCCTGAATATAATAGTACTATACACTGCACTCCTGAATATAATAGTACTATACACTGTGCTCCTGAATATAATAGTATTATACACTGTGCTCCTGAATATAATAGTACTATACACTGTGCTCCTGAATATAATAGTATTATACACTGTGCTCCTGAATATAATAGTATTATACACTGTGCTCCTGAATATAATAGTACTATACACTGTGCTCCTGAATATAATAGTACTATACACTGTACTCCTGAATATAATAGTATTATACACTGTACTCCTGAATATAATAGTACTATACACTGTACTCCTGAATATAATAGTACTATACACTGTACTCCTGAATATAATAGTATTATACACTGTACTCCTGAATATAATAGTACTATACAATGTACTCCTGAATATAATAGTACTATACACTGTACTCATGAATATAATAGTACTATACACTGTGCTCCTGAATATAATAGTACTATACACTGTACTCCTGAATATAATAGTACTATACACTGCACTACTGAATATAATAGTACTATACACTGTACTCCTGAATATAATAGTACTATATACTGTGCTCCTGAATATAATAGTACTATACACTGTGCTCCTGAATATAATAGTACTATACACTGTACTCCTGAATATAATAGTACTATACACTGCACTCCTGAATATAATAGTACTATACAATGTACTCCTGAATATAATAGTACTATACACTGTATTTATGAATGTAATAGTACTATGCAATGTGCCCCTGAATATTATAGTACTATACACTGCACTCCTGAATATAATAGTACTATACACTGTACTCCTGAATATAATAGTACTATATACTGTGCTCCTGAATATAATAGTACTATACACTGTGCTCCTGAATATAATAGTACAATACACTGTACTCCTGAATATAATAGTACTATACACTGCACTCCTGAATATAATAGTACTATACACTGTGCTCCTAAATATAATAGTATTATACACTGTGCCCCTGAATATAATAATACTATACACTGTACTCCTGAATATAATAGTACTATACACTGTACTCCTGAATATAATAGTACTATACACTGTGCTCCTGAATATAATAGTACTATACACTGCGCACCTGAATATAATAGTATTTTACACTGTACTCCTGAATATGATAGTATTATACACTGTACTCCTGAATATAATAATACTATACACTGTACTCCTGAATATAATAGTACTATACACTGCAATCCTGACTATAACAGTACTATACACTGTACTCCTGAATATAATAGTACCGTACACTACATTACTGAATATAATAGTACTATACACTGTGCTCCTGAATATAATAGTACTATACACTGTACTCCTAAATATAATTGTACTATACACTATACTCCTGAATATAATAGTACTATACACTGTGCCCCTGATTATAATAGTATTATACACTGTACTCCTGAATATAATACTATACACTGTAATCCTAAATTTAATTGTACTATACAATATACTCCTGAATATAATAGTACTATACAATGTGCCCTGAATATAATAGTACTATACACTGTACTCCTGAATATAATAGTACTATACACTGTACCCCTGAATATAATAGTACTATACACTGTACCCCTGAATATAATAGTACTATACACTGTGCTCCTGAATATAATAGTACTATACTCTGTGCTCCTGAATATAATAGTACTATACATTGTACCCCTGAATATAATAGTACTATACTCTGTACTCCTGAATATAAAAGTACTATACATTGTACCCCTGAATATAATAGTACTATACACTGTAGCCCTGAATATAATAGTACTATACACTGTACTCCTAAATATAATTGTACTATACACTATACTCCTGAATATAATAGTACTATACACTGTGCCCCTGATTATAATAGTACTATACACTGTACTCCTGAATATAATACTATACACTGTACTCCTAAATATAATTGTACTATACAATATACTCCTGAATATAATAGTACTATACAATGTGCCCTGAATATAATAGTACTATACACTGTACTCCTGAATATAATAGTACTATACACTGTACCCCTGAATATAATAGTACTATACACTGTACCCCTGAATATAATAGTACTATACACTGTGCTCCTGAATATAATAGTACTATACTCTGTGCTCCTGAATATAATAGTACTATACATTGTACCCCTGAATATAATAGTACTATACTCTGTACTCCTGAATATAAAAGTACTATACATTGTACCCCTGAATATAATAGTACTATACACTGTGCTCCTGAATATAATAGTACTATACACTGCACTCCTGAATATAATAATACTATACACTGTGCCCCTGATTATAATAGTACTATACACTGTGCCCCTGATTATAATAGTACTATACACTGTACTCCTGAATATAATACTATACACTGTACTCCTAAATATAATTGTACTATACAATATACTCCTGAATATAATAGTACTATACAATGTGCCCTGAATATAATAGTACTATACACTGTACTCCTGAATATAATAGTACTATACACTGTACCCCTGAATATAATAGTACTATACACTGTACCCTGAATATAATAGTACTATACACTGTGCTCCTGAATATAATAGTACTATACATTGTACCCCTGAATATAATAGTACTATACTCTGTACTCCTGAATATAAAAGTACTATACATTGTACCCCTGAATATAATAGTACTATACACTGTAGCCCTGAATATAATAGTACTATACACTGTACTCCTGAATATAATAGTATTATACACTGTGCTCCTGAATATAATAGTACTATACACTGTACTCCTGAATATAATAATACTATACACTATGCTCCTGAATATAATAGTACTATACACTGTACTCCTGAATATAATAGTACTATACACTGTGCTCCTGAATATAATAGTACTATACACTGTACTCCTGAATATAATAGTACTATACACTGTACTCCTGAATATAATAGTACTATACACTGTACTCCTGAATATAATAGTACTATACACTGTACTCCTGAATATAATACTATCATACACTGCGCCCCTGTATGTAATAGTATTATACACTGCGCCCTTGAAAATAATACTACCATACACTGCGCCTCTTTATATAATAGTATTATATACTGTGCCCATGAATTAAATTGTGTCAAACACTGTAAAGTAAAACACCACACACTAACATTACCCCCTGTAGATAGCGAGTCACAATGCCCCCTGTAGATAGTGCCAGTTATGATGCCCTCTGTAGAAAATGCCCCCTGTAGATAGTGCTAGTTACAATGCTCTTTTGTAGATAATGTCCCCCGTAGATAGCGCTAGTTACAATGTCCTCTGTAGATAATGTCCCCTGTAGATAGCACCAGTTATAGTGCCCTTTGTAGATAATGTCTCCGTAGATAACGCTAGTTACAATGCCCTCTGTAGATAATGTCCCCTGTAGATAGTGCCAGTTACATTGCCCTATGTAGATAACGTCCCCTGTAGATAGCGCCAGTTGCAATAACCCTCTGTAGATGATGTTCCCTGTAGATAGCGCCAGTAACAATGCCTTAAGTAGATAATGACCCCCTTTAGATAGCGCCACTTACAATGCCCTTTGTAGATAATGTCCACTGCAGCCATTGCCCCCAACGCTGCCAAGAAAAAAAAAACATTCTCACCTGTCCCCGTTCCCGCGTCTTCCTCCAGCGACGCAGGAGTGGTGACAGACCAGACCGCGTCATCCAGCGTAATGGCGTAGTCAGCGTGATGACATCATCGCGCCGACTATGTCATTAGTAAAGCGCCGAATGGGAGGAAGGGAACGGATAGTTCCCTGTCTCGCCAGCGCTGCAGTAAGCAATTGTATCTGCATCCTAAGGATGAGGATACAATTGGGTGAGAGGTCCCGCTTCACTCCGGTTCTCTGAACCAGCTGTAAATTTAACAACCGGTAAGGGAGAATCGTGGCGAACTGGGGCCCCTTCCAGCCTCGGGCCCCGGGCACTTTCCCAGATTGCCCTCATTATAATCTGCCCCTGGGTGGGGGTGCTTCTTCAAGTTACACCTGCAAAAAATGTATATTATATGGAGCTAATATTTATTTATCTCCTGGACCTTAAACCTTTAATATTGAATCTTATTTGGGCCCCAATAGAAATTGCCTTTGCTGCAGTAAGAGACATAGGGGCTGATTTGCTAGTGGTGTTGTGCCAGAATTTTATCCAAAGTTGCACCTTCTTTTTGGCACAAATTATTTCAGAATAATTCATCAATAAGATGTGGCAAAAAGAATAGATGTTTGCGACCTGTCCAATAAAGGGGGTGTGAGTTAAGATCGCCAAATTGCACCAACGTTTTGGCGCAAAAAAAGTGGACTAAAATAAGCCAACCAACAGATGGTATAAAGATAAATAGAAGGTTCTAAAGGTGCTCCAAATTGATCATCTAGCAGGAGTCACTGTGATAAATTTGGAATATTCAGTCTTTTTTTAAGATGTCTGAATTTAACAAATATGCCCCATAAGGTAGATCCCAAAATAAGAAGAGGTGATAGTTGAGAACTGGGTGCTCAATGTAGGCTAGAGATGATACATTGATACAGCTACACTTTATGTGACCCATTTGACATGCTCGAGAGTCCTTGGGGTTTGAGTATTAAGCTGACCCACAGGAACTGCCATGCTAAGATGGTATAAGTGTTGAGAACAAAGTAAAGATGTTTGGTTCCTACTATTACCATAGATCTACTTTTTTATTCCCTTACATTTTAAATAAGTTTTGATCAAGCCCCATTTTTTTCCTTAAGAAACTAACTTTCAGAAAATAAGCAAAGTAGACCACAATATTTTGTGACATTGTTAGGTCCGAGCACCAGGGACCCGTGCCCTGAATCTTTTGACTGAATTCCAGTAAATCACCACTTTTACTTACAACGGGAAATCTCATGACCTGCCTAAGTAGAGTCGTGTGTTAACCTTATACCATACTATCCCCCCACCCCCACTTTAGTAAAGACACATGACACCGAGGTTGGATGTGAAATGGCCACAGCAGCCGTTTATTAATTTCACAGTTTTATAAAAACAATTTAAATCCGAAACATTCGGATAACTAGTTAGGAATCCACCAGAGAATTCCTCCTAATAATTCACATGACCCAACATGGGTCATAACATTAACCCGAGCAGAGGAAGTCCTTGAAGCCCCCTCAGATAGTCCTTTTTAAAGAACACACCGAATTAGCCATCTGCAAACCACCAATTACCTCCAGCCGTAAACCAGCTCGGAAGCACCGTTCACCTCTGCAGATGGCTCCAACCACTAGAAGTCCACTTCAAGGGGATAACACCCGATGAAGCCCTCAAGTGATATACCGACCACTAGAAGTCCACTTCAAGGGGATAACACCCGATGAAGCCCTCAAGTGATATACCGACCACTAGAAGTCCACTTCAAAGGGATAACACCCGATGAAGCCTTCAAGTGATATACCTTCTACCAGAAGACCACTTCAAAGGGATACCACCCGATGAAGTCTTCAACCATGTACCTTTTTTGGGGGACGCATACCCCCGATGCGACCCCCCCACCATTTTGTACTGACTGGCCTCAAGGACTCCCCCCGCCAGCTGCCATGACAACAGAACCTACTCCGGAAAAAGAAAAACATGTTAAATAAGCACACAAATAAAAAAAAAAACCAACGCTCATAGACGGACGTACATAAGACCTAAAGAGTAACAAACCAAGGGCGGGAGGGTGGGAGCTTACTATTTCTGTGTTACTCCTCCCGCTGCTTCCGGCTCAATGCCGAGAAACAGCGGGAAGCTCAGTAACTGCCCCCCGTCCCCCTTAACTCCTCCCCGTCCCCCCTCCAACTCCCTCCAACTCTCCCTCACCTAATTAACCCTTTCCCTACTAGGACGGTCATGTCGGCTTCCCTTAATCCCTGCAGGCTGCGTCCAGCCTCTTCTTGACCTGCCTAAGTAGAGTCGTGTGTTAACCTTATACCATACTATCCCCCCACCCCCACTTTAGTAAAGACACATGACACCGAGGTTGGATGTGAAATGGCCACAGCAGCCGTTTATTAATTTCACAGTTTTATAAAAACAATTTAAATCCGAAACATTCGGATAACTAGTTAGGAATCCACCAGAGAATTCCTCCTAATAATTCACATGACCCAACATGGGTCATAACATTAACCCGAGCAGAGGAAGTCCTTGAAGCCCCCTCAGATAGTCCTTTTTAAAGAACACACTGAATTAGCCATCTGCAAACCACCAATTACCTCCAGCCGTAAACCAGCTCGGAAGCACCGTTCACCTCTGCAGATGGCTCCAACCACTAGAAGTCCACTTCAAGGGGATAACACCCGATGAAGCCCTCAAGTGATATACCGACCACTAGAAGTCCACTTCAAGGGGATAACACCCGATGAAGCCCTCAAGTGATATACCGACCACTAGAAGTCCACTTCAAAGGGATAACACCCGATGAAGCCTTCAAGTGATATACCTTCTACCAGAAGACCACTTCAAAGGGATACCACCCGATGAAGTCTTCAACCATGTACCTTTTTTGGGGGACGCATACCCCCGATGCGACCCCCCCACCATTTTGTACTGACTGGCCTCAAGGACTCCCCCCGCCACAGCGAAACAGGCCTTGACCACCTTAAGCCTGTGAGTTCCTCCACACCACCACCGCCCTTTCTATTCCTTCTGCTATCGCCAAGCTCCAAAGATCAATGCCAACCTCGGTCAGATGAACCCCGTCACTCCTCCAGAAATTCCCCACTCCTGACTCCAAATCCCTATGCCTCACGCAAATGCCCCCGTTTTTTGCCACAAAACGGGACACCGCCCGATTAACTTTAATGCGAGCCTTATTGACTCTTTCCACAGATCTAGCTAACCGCCAATGCTTTCTTGGGACTATGTCCGACCACACTATCACCAACTTGGGATAAGATACCCACAAACACAACATATCATGTTTGATATCCCGCACCAACTCACGAAAGGGGCGGACTCCTAAGTCATTCCCACCCACGTGCAACACTAAGACCTCCGGAACCCTATCAAGCCGAGCATATGTCTGGAATTCCGCCAACACCCTGCTCCACGACATACCTCTAAAACCCAGCCAATGCACAACCGCATCCTGTCGCGGAATGCGCAACTGGCGACCATTCGGGCGGACGTCCGCCCTCAAAGCCCCCCAGTGCACGTAAGAATGACCCATCAACCACACCAAACACGGAGGCGAATCTGAAACGGAAAAAACAATTAGGCACCACCATATAACATTTGTAAAGCGTTAACAGCAAAATTCATAACATATGGGGGCGGACATAGGACTTAAACCTGTTGGACTCCCAACGACCAATACGCCTCACCCCCTCATCATCCAACCCCCAGCGCCCCGCTTCTGTTGCTGCGCCAATCCTGAAGGAATGAGATGAATATGAGCCTGCCGCGACACCAACCGCCGTCAAACATTTTTTAAATACAGCTCCAAACTGAAACCTGGACAAAAACGACCCGTCCACATGACGTAACAAAGGCAAATCTGGAGACCCCCTGTTTGGCGTAAAACCCCGCATGCACTCTACTGGGCACATAACCGACCCCGGGGCGCAACCCCTTCAAAGCCTGCGATACCAGAAATTCCTTCGATACATCCTGAAAGCCCCGCAACTTAAACCCAAACGCCACCGCAGATATGAACCGGTTCACCTTCGCCACTGAAAAACCCCGCCTCCCAGGCGTCCCCTAACCAGTACAAAAGTGCCACCAACCTGTCTCTATCCGTATTGACGTCACCCAACTCTCTTACCCACTCCTCCCACTGCCTCCAACAAGCAGCATAAGCACTCCACGTCGTGCGCGCCAAAGACCTTTGTACCAATTGTTCTACGGGACCGAGACCAGATCCCAAAGATGCTCCGGACAAGCCAAACCGAGATGTTCCGCTCCCGGTGCCAATTGCCGAAACCGGTCCCACTGCGAGCGAGAAAGAGCATCAGCGATATAATTCCGTACACCCGGGACATGCACCGCCACCACCCACGCGTTCAACGACAAACATACCAACACTAAATGTCGCAACAATTGAACTACCGGAGGAAAGGACGCCGTGATGTTATTAATGGCAAGCACCACCCCCATGTTGTCGCAGTAAAAACGGACCTTCTTATCCCTGAGCCTGTCCCCCCAAATGGTAGCCGCCACCACGATGGGAAACAGCTCGAGCAGGGCCAGATTCCGCGTGAGTCCACTGGACACCCAGCTAGCCGGCCATTGACCTGCGCACCACGGACCTCCCCCGTAAGCTCCAAAACCACCCGCCCCAGCCGCATCCGTGAAAATATTCAAAACACTCGTATCCTGCGCTGGGGCCATCCATAGCGAGCGACCATTGTACTGGCCCAAGAAGTCATTCCAAACCTGAAGATCAGCACGGTGCTCCTCCTTGAGCCGCACAAAATGATGCGGCGCACGCACTCCCGCCGTTGCCGCCGCCAACCTCCTACCAAACACCCTCCCCATCGGCATAATCCGGCAGGCGAAATTCAACTTCCCCAGCAGCGACTGAAGCTCCCTCAGCGTCATTTTCTTCATTCTACAAGCCCGTCGAACCTCCAGCCTCAAAGCACCCAACTTATCCGCCGGGAGACGACACTCCATTGCCACCGAGTCTATTTCGATTCCCAAAAAACAAATCGTCGCTACCGGGCCCTCCGTTTTTTCCGGCGCCAAAGGAATCCCAAAATCCCTCGCCACCTTCTGTAGAGCATGAAGCAAATTACCGCAAACCGGCGAACCCCCCCGGGCCAACGCATAACAAATCATCTAAGTAATGGATCAACGAGTCGACCCCGGATACTCCCCTCGTTACCCACTCCACGAAGCTACTAAACGCCTCGAAGTATGCACAAGAAAGGGAACACCCCATCGGAAGGCACTGATCCACGTAAAAGGCCCCATTCCAAAAACAACCCAACAGCCGTTGGCTTTCTGGATGGACCGGCAACAACCTGAACGCCGCCTCGATGTCAGTTTTTGCTAGCAGCGCCCCAGGACCCGCAGCCCGCACTAACCCCACCGCCTTATCGAATGAGGTATAAACTACGGAGCACAACTCGTGATCAATCCCGTCATTTACCGACGAACCCTTGGGATACGATAAATGTTGAATCAAACGAAATTTTCCGGGCTCGCGTTTAGGGACAATACCCAACGGGGACACAACTAAATCTTTTACCGGCGACTCAACAAACGGCCCCGACATGCGGCCCAACGAAACTTCTTTTTAACAACTTTTCCGACACGACTTTTGCATGCAAGTAAGCCGATTTTAAATTCCTCCGCGTAACCGGAACCTCATAAAGAGGCGGAGGAATAACAAAACCAACACGAAACCCTTCATGAAGCAACTTAGCCGCCGCCCTATCCGGATACTCATTTAGATAAGGGGCCATCTTTTCCACCCTCACCGGCGACACCCCCTTGACCAGCCGCGTGCTGGTTACCTGACCTCTTTTTTCGCAGACATTTTGCCGCCCCGTGTGCTGCACCATTACACTCGGAACACACGTGCTTGAACTTGCACGTGGCCCCGAACTTGCACTGACCTTCATTAAATTGCCAGCAAAACTCCGCCTATCCCCCGCCGCTTTGTCCAACCTAACTAGACTGGCCTCCCTGGCCGGCGCTCCCGGGAAAGGACTGCCTAACCGGAGCCGTAACCCGTAACCAGAGAGCAATATCCTTCTGGTCCCACCGAATCGCCGGCCGAACCGCCTTCCGCTGACGGAATTGCTCATCGTATCGCAGCCATGCTTGACCCCCATACGCCCTGTGAGCCTCCCCAATGGCATCAAAATAACAAAACAACGCCGAACAATTTTCCGGCGCCTTTTCCCCTATCACACTAGCCAATATGGCGAACGCCTGCGACCAATTAACGAACGTCTGCGGGATAAGCCTATACCGCCGCCGTTCCTCCTCGTCCTTTTTACTCTCATCCCACTTGCTCTTATCCAAATTAAATTTAGCAAGCGGCAAGAGAGAAAAAATTTCAACCTACTCGTCCTTCCAGATCCGCTCGCGCACCTCCTGCTTTAAATGCGCCCCCACCGAACCTTCAAAACAAACGTACACCTCCCCCCGAGCACGATCATCAATACGCACTCGATCGCCCTCCTTTTGTGCCTCGTCTGTACCGACACCGCAACCGCCTCTCTAACCGCCATCACGGGACGCGCCTGTACCGATCCCACGTCCCTGGGGCCTTCCCAAACTATCGCAGGGGACACTTCCGTTACTACCGGCGCCGCGGCCCTATCTAGGCGCCCCACCAGCTCCCGTAAGCAACCCACTAAGTCCGCCAAACCCGCTCCGTCGCGTCCGCCCGCGCCACTACCGGCCCCCGATGCAATACTAGCAGCCCCCCCGCCGACACCCGACATAAAAATCGCTGGATAAGACAGAGATGGAGTTATACACTCACCGGGCTGCACAGGCGCTGTTTTCCCGTCAGCCGGACCATCCTGACCTCGACGATACACGTCCAGTTCACCTTCCTCCAGCTCTTCTCTCGCCGACGACTGTCCATCCCAACGACATCTGTGGAACGGGGATGAGGACGCGCTGACCGATTGGCCGGCAACCTGCCGCCCGACCGCCGGGACCCAGACTTCCGACCGGACCTGTTGCCTCGACGTCGCTGCAGATCTAGGCGTCCGTCTAGACGATCCTGACGAAGCCTGCCCCCTGGCCGGAACATCACCAGGCGGGGCGGCCGTACCTTGTCCTCCAAATCTTCCATCTGATGGGGGAGGGGTGACAGGGAGCCCAGCCTGCGACTCCCTGCTTACCGCCGGACCCCGTCGCGGCCTGGGATTCCTGCCAGGACGCAGGGCCTGAGAAGGGGCGGTCCTCCCAGATGCCTGGCCTGCAGCGTCCGGGATCGGGCTCCCTCTGCGACGCCGTGTCCGCGGGACTGCCTCCGGACTGAGGCGCTCTGGAGGTCGGGACCGCCGAGAGGGACGGGTCGACCCGGCCTGCGTCGCCGTCACCCCCGGCAACGCTCTCTGCCTGCTCTGCGCAGGAGCGGTTGTTGCCGACTCCCCCCCCGCCGCCATAACCATGCTTGTAAGGGGGCCGGGGGAGGGGAGCCTGTCCTGTGCAACAGACCCCGAACGCCGGGCCCGACGTGGCGAAACGGCGTCCGGGATCTTAGTTATTGCAGCCACGGTCTCCTCTAGCCATCCGGGACCGTGGTGCACAGCAGCGGCCCGCAGCCGCTCTAACATTAAAGCCTCTGCCATCCTGAGAAGCACGGGCAACGGGGAGCTTACTATTTCTGTGTTACTCCTCCCGCTGCTTCCGGCTCAATGCCGAGAAACAGCGGGAAGCTCAGTAACTGCCCCCCGTCCCCCTTAACTCCTCCCCGTCCCCCCTCCAACTCCCTCCAACTCTCCCTCACCTAATTAACCCTTTCCCTACTAGGACGGTCATGTCGGCTTCCCTTAATCCCTGCAGGCTGCGTCCAGCCTCTTCTGGATGATAGCATCTGAATTCCCACAGGAAACTGGTGCCCCAAGGTGCCTCAAGTTTTATTCAGCAACTTGTTTTAATGAAAAATAATATTCCAATACGTCTTTGCTGGCCACACAGTAGTTTCATATAAAGTAAGGGCTTGTCTGCTTTGGGCAATCTCTACTTGTAAGAAGGGTCCCTTGATAATAAGATGATCACAAAGTGTACCCATGCTGGGAACTAACTGATCAGCTATAATCTGGGGGAAACCTGACAGTGGCGTGGCTATAAGGGTCGCAACAGCCGCAGTTGCGACCGGTATCTAAGCCTGGGGGCCCCCGTGGCCACACAGCGCTGACTGCGCTGCTCCCACTTCCAACTGTATCTGCATACTCTGGATGCAGTAACAGTTAAATTCAATGCTCCAGCATTCACTGCCATGAGCGGCTCAGGGCAGTCAGGCGCGATGTAGTGACGGCATTGCGCCTGTCTGCGCTGAGTCACTCACAACATAATGCAGAGGAGGAGAAGGATCTCCTCCACCCGTCGTGGGAACGGGGATATGTAAGTAATTATGTTATTATTTTTCAATAAGGCACATATGGGGGCATTATACTGGGTATGGGAGGGGGCTGATATGGTGGCTGCTGAGGGTGCATTATACTGTATGGGAGGCTTTATACTGTATGGGGCATTATAATCTATGGGGCAGCTACGGGGGCATTATACTGTATGGGGGGCATTATACTGTGTGGACAGCTATGGGGGCATTATACTGTAGTGGCCAGCTATGGGGGCATTATACTGTGTGGGGGCAGCTATGGGGGGAATTATACTGTGTAGTGGAATTATACTGTGGGGGCTGCTATGGGGGCATTATACTGTGGGGCAGCTATGTGGGGGCATTATACTGTGGGGGCAGCTATGGGGAGCATTATACAGTGTGGGGCAGCTATGGGGGCATTATACTGTGGGGCAGCTATGGGGGCATTATACTGTGGGGGCAGCTATGGGGGGACATTATACTGTGGGGGCAGCTATGGGGAGCATTATACTGTGTGGATGCAGCAATGGGGGGCATTATACTGTGGGGGAATCCATGGGGGCTGTCAGACAAGGCGGCTGGGCATAGGCACGAGCAGGGATCGGGGGGTGTTGGGGAAGGGTACGGAGGCACAAGCTGAATTCTTTCACCAGGGCCCATGAGCCTTTAGCTACGCCCCTGCTGGCAGTAATTGTTACATTTCCCTGCTGCGACACCACAGGGGAAATTTAGCATTATGGTGCACATTTAAAACAATGGGTTATCTATGTAATGCAGAACAGGACAGGTCCTCCAGAGCGAGAGATGCTCCTTGTAGATGCTCTCCACTTTGGCCAATAGATAAAAATCCTGAACAGGGGATCTTCCTTTATTAACTCAGAATTAATTAATAGGGTACATAGGGTTAATAGGTTTTCTAAACTAGAAAACCCCTTTAAGATCGACAAAAATGTAAACATTTACCAAAAGATTTCTTCTAACAATTCAAAAGACTTTAGTTGAATGCATCCATAATTGGAGGGAAGTGATACTTATTTTGTATTTTTTTTTATTGCTACAGTAATAAAAATGTAGTAAATGACTGTTAGAAAAGAATTCTGTAACTATAGGAACCTCTCAGAATGGGTTCATGTTAAGGCATGATGATGTGAGTTTTGCATGTGGGGCTTTATCAAACACCCACTCAGTACGAGCTCCTTACCAAGGTAAATGCCGATAAAGATGAAGTTCTTTGTACTTGGTTTCTGTAAAAGATTTGAAAACTGCCACCTGTGTTTTCTTTGTGTTCTTAAATTGTTTTTCTTTTGGTGATAAAATAGCAGGTGTAGCAGCATACTGATAGTGCTACTGCTTAAGAGCCTTCTACACGGTATGATTATCGTGTAACTTATCATAAGGTGGAGTGGAAGTTCACAGTAATTTCTTTCGGATGTTAACAACTTCATATATTGTTGATCGGCGTTCCTTTTCCCAAATTTATCTTTACGTGTAAAAGAACCCTTAGGGTATGTTTCCACAGGCAGGATACGCAGAGGAATTTCCACCACGGAATTCTATGCGGACATTCCGCACCATTTACAGTAGCAAAGTGGATGAGATTTCTGCAAATCTCAGCTAGAAGCTGCGGATTTTCCGTTGCTGAAAATCTTTAGCATATCCTGCCTGTGGGAACATACTCTTGAGTCTCTGACGCCACCCTGTTTACAACATATTGACATTCGGAAAACTGGACATAAATGCTCCTCGTGTCGGGTGCTCTTGTGTAGCTGGTGTGGTGATTACCATTGACCCATCAGATGGATTTTAAAACAATTTATTGGACAACATGGTAAAAAAAACAATAAAAAAGACTGCTGCAACGCGTTTCAACGTCGTCCTGAGGTATTCGCTGGTGCGGTGTTTACCCTAGACCCATCAGATGGATTTTAAAACAATTTATTGGACAACATGGTATAAAAACAATAAAAAAGACTGCTGTGACGCGTTTCAACCTCAGTACGAGGTTGAAACGCGTCGCAGCAGTCTTTTTTATTGTTTTTATACCATGTTGTCCAATAAATTGTTTTAAAATCCATCTGATGGGTCCGTGGTAATCACCGCACCAGCTACACAAGAGTGCCCGACACGAGGAGCCTTTTTGTCCAGTTTTCCGAATTTGAATGACCACGCTGAAGAAACTCCAACATTGGAGCTATCTACCGTGGGTCTGCTCCAGAGGCTAGCACAATGTACCGGAGACTACACCTGACGAGCAATAAAGTTAAAGAGGCTCTGTCACCAGATTTTGCAACCCCTATCTGCTATTGCAGCAGATAGGCGCTGCAATGTAGATTACAGTAACGTTTTTATTTTTAAAAAACGAGCATTTTTGGCCAAGTTATGACCATTTTTGTATTTATGCAAATGAGGCTTGCAAAAGTACAACTGGGCGTGTTGAAAAGTAAAAGTACAACTGGGCGTGTATTATGTGCGTACATCGGGCGTTTTTACTTCTTTTACTAGCTGGGCGTTCTGACGAGAAGTATCATCCACTTCTCTTCAGAACGCCCAGCTTCTGGCAGATCACGCTGTGACGTCACTTCCCCAGGTCCTGCATCGTGTCAGACGAGCGAGGACACATCGGCACCAGAGGCTACAGATGATTCTGCAGCAGCATCGGCGTTTGCAGGTAAGTCGATGTAGCTACTTACCTGCAAACGCTGATGCTGCTGCAGAATCAACTGTAGCCTCTGGTGCCAATGTGTCCTCGCTCGTCTGACACGATGCAGGACCTGGGGAAGTGACGTCACAGCGTGATCTGCCAGAAGCTGGGCGTTCTGAAGAGAAGTGGATGATACTTCTTGTCAGAACGCCCAGCTAGTAAAAGTAGTAAAAACGCCCCGATGTACGCACATAATACACGCCCAGTTGTACTTTTACTTTTCAACACGCCCAGTTGTACTTTTGCAAGCCTCATTTGCATAAATACAAAAATGGTCATAACTTGGCCAAAAATGCTCGTTTTTTAAAAATAAAAACGTTACTGTAATCTACATTGCAGCGCCGATCTGCTGCAATAGCAGATAGGGGTTGCAAAATCTGGTGACAGAGCCTCTTTAAGTTGTGCTGACGATCCTGCACAACTAAACCAGGTCAGTCTACCTTAACTCATCTGTATATCAAATATACCACCAGTACATACGGTATTACCTTAGAGGAGCGCCGTCTCTATTTTTGTTTTTCTTCAAACAACATATTGACTGAAATATGTGGATAAAGCCAGGACAGGAAATATGGTGAAATGTCACTATTGTTAAAGTCTCTTATAGTCACACAGTAGACTGCACAATTTCAAATTATTATTATTATTATACTTATTATGCATTATTTTTATTGCTCTGGGAATGTAGCCATTCACTTAAAGAATGACTTCAACTGATATCCTGTATGTTTTGATATTTGATCTACATAACAGAAATATTCCTTATTTCCAGGCATTGTCTTCATCATCAAGTTTTATTTCTTAGGATGAAATGAGCTAAACTAGAACAGAAGATATTTACAGAAACTCGCCAGTTGAGTTAAGGGCCATGTTGCCACTTTTAAAACATCAAAGTGTTTTATCTGCTACACAACATCAATGCATTTCAGATGATACATCCTAAGGGAATGTACTAAACACTCCATTATTTATGAGTACTGAGAGAAGTTATGTGTATTATTACCCAAGAATATCAATGCATTGTCTGTGATTTTCCTAAACATGCATTTTTTTTTTTATATAT
The DNA here is from genome assembly GCF_050947455.1 of Rhinoderma darwinii. Taxonomy (NCBI): domain Eukaryota; kingdom Metazoa; phylum Chordata; class Amphibia; order Anura; family Rhinodermatidae; genus Rhinoderma; species Rhinoderma darwinii. Next base: position 40,539,639 of record NC_134699.1, on the reverse strand, counting down.
TCTTTTATTCTATTGCTAATTATTATTATTATTATTATTAGTATTAGTATTATTATTATTATTATTATTATTATTATTATTATTATTATCATTATTATTATTCTATTGCTAATTATTATCATTATTATTATCATTATTATTATTATTATTATAAGTTAAGAATTCTTAAATTTTTTATGCAACGGTTATTTAGGAAAATGCTAATCATTTTTTGTACTTTGCACAAAATGTTGATATCATAAATATATGGTGATGCCAATTCTGATGGCATTGAATGCCCAGCCTTTTAAAATCGGTTTCGTTTTCAATCTATATAGGTCCAACATTCCATCTTATCTTATCTTTATAGTAGTCAGATCTTTATTTTTCTGATACAAAGCTTCAAAACCCGTGCACATATATATAGATACATTCTGAAATTCTGGCTGCCTGCAGCCACCACTAGAGAGAACTTACTGCATACTATTTGTACATTAAACTAAATAACTAAACAGTATGCAGTAAGATCCTAAGCAGAAGGCAGAATTGTTTAATTCAATGGGGTTATCCCAGAATTAAATATTAAAAATGCTCCTGTGTCTAGATATTGCTGTTAGATGCTTGTTATGATGTTCCCCCTGGTTCTCCTCTAAATCCCTCTTAGAACGTTCTGCTAAAGTATGCAATGTTGGTGAGAAGAAGCTGCCTATAGTGCGATGATTCTTATTGACCAGCCTGCAAAATAATAGGAAAAACTCCTCTGCCGTCTGTGTACAAGATGATCCGGGAACCATAACAAGTATGTAACTGCACTAGAGATACAAGACACAAGAAGTTTTAAAAAATGATTCCAATTAAAAAAAAATTCTATTTAGTGTGATCTAGCAGGGAAATGGGACAACCCCTTTATACAGAGGATTTGGGTCAGGAAAACTGAGCTGTGACTGGTATAAAAATATATTACGAAATTAATCAACAAAGAATGTGCAAGTTACTTTGAACAGAACCCTAATGCTCTTTGCATTGCAAGACCACCGGGGAAGATTTTGGCAGGGGTTACAGATCACCTCTAATGCAGTCAAAAGCTGAAAACTCAGATTGTGCCTAGGGTTGGACAATAAATACAGAAATGGCAGAAAGATTTACTCTGTAGTTAGAGACCATTACCCTATATTTTGTGATATATACAAAAACAAAATAATTTTGGCACAGTGTAAGCAGAGATAAAAACAAAAAATAACACATGAAGACAAAGATTCAAAACAGAAGCTCAGAAGAAACAGTGCTACAACCAGACTTGCAGTACTGGCGCTTCAAGACAGCAAACAATCTTCAATACAACTAAAGTAACCCAAAATGAAATGGTTTGTGTAACACAAAAATAGAAAATCTATTAAAGACCAAACACGACCTATTGGCATGCAATATAAAAGTACTTTTTATTGAATAAAATAGCTAAAATATACAAAAATGGATAAGATAAAATAAAGCAGAACATGCAACCTTCACAAATAAAGACAGAAGACATGTGTTAGGTGTACAGGAGGTAAAGACTGTGTCAGGGTCCTACACGAGTGCTAATAGATATGCAATCAATCACAGTGTTTAGAACATGAAATGTCACAGCACAAATGCATCAAAACAGAAAAATCCCATTGTAAAGATGGTAGATACCGACATACACCATAAAATGGAGGTGCCTGGCATAACAGATAAGCACAAGTAATGAATTTATGTTGATGGTTAAATACACAGTGTAAAGGCTGGAACAATGTCAGCACCCAGTCCAACACCACAGCCGCGCTCCCTACCCGTATTTCGCTGTAGCTTCGTCAGGGAATTCCCTGTTCCTTTAGCTAGCCCGAGGAGTTAGGTGTGATAAACTAGTTTGGTGTTTGACTCCCAAGATAAGTAAAACCAGATACAATGGGAATAGGTTAGACGTTGACAAGACAAGCCACGGGTTGTGTAACGGAGGTCAAGCAGGTCAGGATGCGGTAAAGTGGAGAATATGAAGAGTAGTCAGGGTAGTTCAAGAGATATAACAAGCACAAATTAAAACAAGGTAGACGCAGCTAAAATTGGCACTGAGGCCCGTATGGCATACCTCCCAGCCATCACGCATTCAGCGGGACAGTCCCGGATTCCAGGTGGTGTCCCACTGTCCTGGGCTGCCGGTGGTATGTCCCGGTGTCAACTGTATCTGCCTCCTCTGGACGCAGATACAGTTGAATACAATGCTGAAGTTCCACCTCTAGAGGGAGCCCCAATGGCGCTATCTACAGGGGGGTGGTGCTATCTTCAAGGAGGTGTGGCAATATCTACAGGAGCACTGAGGCACTATATGGGCTCTATCTGCATGGGACACTGTGGAGCTAGCTACATGGGCACTGTGTGTGGCACTATCTACATGGGCACTGTGGCACTATTTATGTGGGCACTGGCATTTTAAACGTGGGCACTGGCACTATATATGTGGGCAATATGGCACTTTATATGTGGGCATTGTGGTACTATCTACAGTGAGCACTGTGGTGCTATGTGGACACTGTGGTAGTATGTGGGCACTTGCACTATCTATGTGGGCACTGGCACTATATGTGGGTACTATCTACATTGGGCACTGGGGGACTATCTACAGCGGCCATGTGGCACTATCTACATGGGCACGGTGGTGTTTTCAATGGGTTGGGACAAAAAGACCCTAACAAATTAAATTAATCTGTTTTTATACGACCGTGAAAAACGGATGCCAAACGGCTATTAAAATTGGACAGACAGGCTGGAAATGGATGAAAATTTGGAGATAAACTGATGCAAAACAATCATGAAATACTGACAGTTGATCAGTTTTTAATAGCCATTTTTTTTTTCGTGTGAATGTAGCCCATGTATTTATATTCTTATTTTTTTTTTATTAGATACTATGGGGCATTATACTGTATGGTGTCAGCTAAGGGGGAATTAAACTGTATGGGGGTAGATAAGGGGGAATTATACTGTATGGGAACATCTGTGTGGGCATTATACTGTATGGGGGCTTAAAAGGAAAGAAAAATGGCCGCGCCGCTCTACGTGTGCCGTATCGGTTTTCCCTCTTTGCAATACTTTGCCATACATATGAGGCTGATTTCAATAGTCGACATCTGAATTTTGATTAGCCAGATGGCCGCACAGTCTCCGCCTCTCTACCTGCCCCATCAAGAGATTCATTACAGTTGTGGACGGGAGGAGATGAGACACTAGGCTGCAAAAAGGGAAGTTTGTGACATTGAGACCCAGCAATCTGGATCATTAACATATTTATGTTTCTGGGAACTTGGCTAATATTCGGTATTTAACTATTTATATATTAACAGTTATACATATATTTATGTGTTAATTAGTGCTAAGTACGGACACATAATCAGCAGAAAGATCTGTCAACAGAAGCATGTTAATTGTTTTAGTTGGCGGTTTAAACATAACTGTGGAGAAAATATTACAATGTGCCTCATAAGAGGAAGGAGCTATTGATCTTTACTGGGATGTTGAAATTCACACAAGTAGTTGAACTAGTTGACTCAACTGAGTTCGCTCAACATCTTTCGTTTCATTGAAATAGTTTTCTACAAATCAGTTGCTGTTATCATTATCAATGACTCTCAGAAGACTGTACATTACTAGATTACCGGGTTATAATCTGTGTATAATCTGCAATAATAAGCAATAAACTCTGGACCCAAGTTGCCAAGATCAGAACTCAGGCTGCAGCACCATTTTGGAGGAATGCTACGTCCGATATTGTGCTCCTAGCGACCGAGTTTGTGCAACTAATCATGTATCTTTATTCTCTTTGAAATTTGTTGCTGCACTATGAGCACCTTGTGTATTTTTTATTGTTGTTTTATATATAGTTCTTAAACTAATGGACCCACTGAAGGGTTTTCCGTTTCTGGACCTGAAGGTCCTACACATGGCAGCAAGATATCGACATCTGACCTTCTATTGCTTACAGCAATAACTGGAATCCACAACATAATGGAACATTTAAAGCACTGCAAAGAGTCAAGAGACAGACTAGTAAACCAATACACAGCAAGTACTTTGTTTTCTAAGACCCTAACTGGTCAAATTGATTATTCTGAAGATGACTCTAAAGGGTACAGCCATGGGCACAAGGTTAGCCCCCATCTACAAAAAAATCTATTTAAGGGGGACTTTGAAAACCTATACATATTGCAACACCCATGGGTTGTACCACATGTACTGTTATACAGAAGGTACATAGATGACCTCTTCATCATCTGGAAAGGGAATCTAACAAGTGCAAGTTTATTCTGCAGCTACCCTAATTAAAACACCTAGGGGAACGAATACCATGCAACATGATGAGATCAAATTTCTCGATCTGGTAGTCTCACATAAACATAATAAAATCATTACGTTCACATTTTTTAAAAAGGTGGACATAAACAGCTTCCTGAATTATCCTAGCAGCCATTATTCTAAGTGGGTCCAAAACATTCTGTACAGCCATACAAGAAGATATGAAAAAATTACACCCTCCAAACAGATATCCAAAGTCAAACATGTACATTAAATAAACGCTTCAGGGAGAAGGGGTATCCAAAACACCTTCTTTCAGAGGCATACAAAAAGAACATCCATGCTCACGCAACAAGATTGCCTAGTACCCAACAGGAAAGACAACATCAAAGTACCATCCCTACCATTTAATAAAAATTTCAATTTCATAACCACCTACAATACAGTTCATAAAAAAATCTGAGAAAGCCCAAATAAACACTGGCACATTTTAGAGCATAACTAACCCCATTCTAAAAATCATTCTCCCATCCAAACCACTGATAACTTTCAGGAGGGCCCCAAAACGTTAAAATATTTTAGCTCCAATCCACATCAGACATTGGACAACAATAGACCAACCACCAAATATACAGACCTTTATTTGCAATAAAATAAGTAGTTATAAATGTGGGATGGCGCGCAACTCATTTTGCCATACAATCACCCACAACTAAAGATCATTTTGTTCTACAAAACAACACTGGGGAAGCCTTTGACACAACAAATAAACTTATGTGTGTGTCACAGTTCGTGACATGTAAAAAACTGCACTTGTCGTGCTCAATATGTGGGTAGAACTATCCAACCCCTTCACTGCGGGCTTAACAAACATAGGTCGAACTGCCATAAAAAGATTTTATAGCACAGCATTTCCAAACACTGCACTATTAACCCCTTAGCGACCAGCCTATTAATGACCAAGCTACAGTTAAGGAAATAAGTATTTGATCCATTGCTGATTTTGTAAGCTTGCCCACTGTCAAAGACATGAACAGTCTAGAATTTTTAGGCTAGGTTAATTTTACCAGTGAGAGATAGATTATATTTTAAAAAAACAGAAAATCACATTGTCAAAATTATATATATTTATTTGCATTGTGCACAGAGAAATAAGTATTTGATCCCCTACCAACCATTAAGAGTTCAGCCTCCTCCAGACCAGTTACACGCTCCAAATCAACTTGGTGCCTGCATTAAAGACAGCTGTCTTACATGGTCACCTGTATAAAAGACTCCTGTCCACAGACTCAATTAATCAGTCTGACTCTAACCTCTACAACATGGGCAAGACCAAAGAGCTTTCTAAGGATGTCAGGGACAAGATCATAGACCTGCACAAGGCTGGAATGGGCTACAAAACCATAAGTAAGCCGCTGGGTGAGAAGGAGACAACTGTTAGTGCAATAGTAAGAAAATGGAAGACATACAAAATGACTGTCCATCGACATCGATCTGGGGCTCCATGCAAAATCTCACCTCGTGGGGTATCCTTGATCCTGAGGAAGGTGAGAGCTCAGCCGAAAACTACACGGGGGGAACTTGTTAATGATCTCAAGGCAGCTGGGAGCACAGTCACCAAGAAAACCATTGGTAACACATTACACCGTAATGGATTAAAATCCTGCAGTGTCCGCAAGGTCCCCCTGCTCAAGAAGGCACATGTACAGGCCCTTCTGAAGTTTGCAAATGAACATCTGGATGATTCTGAGAGTGATTGGGAGAAATTGCTGTGGTCAGATGAGACTAAAATTGAGCTCTTTGGCATTAACTCAACTCGCCGTGTTTGGAGGAAGAGAAATGCTGCCTATGACCCAAAGAACACCATCCCCACTGTCAAGCATGGAGGTGGAAACATTATGTTTTGGGGGTGTTTCTCTGCTAAGGGCACAGGACTACTTCACCGCATCAATGGGAGAATGGATGGAGCCATGTACCATCAAATCCTGAGGGACAACCTCCTTCCCTCCACCAGGACATTAAAAATGGAAATAAATATATATAATTTTGACAATGTGATTTTCTGTTTTTTTTTAAATATAATCTATCTCTCACTGGTAAAATTAACCTAGCCTAAAAATTCTAGACTGTTCATGTCTTTGACAGTGGGCAAACTTACAAAATCAGCAAGGGATCAAATACTTATTTCCTTCACTGTATTTTTTAAGTTTTTCCATCGTCTCATTCAAAGAGCTATAACTTTTTTATTTTTGCGTTAATATAGCTGCATAAGGTCTTGTTTTTTGCTGAACAAGTTGTATCTTTTAATAGCACCATTTTGGGGTTCATATAATATATTCATTGACTTTTATTAACTTTATTTTGGGGGGGAATAGAAAAAAACAGCAATTTCGCCACACTTTTTTGCATCCTAAATTTATGCCATTTACTGAGTGGTATAAATAACACCAATTCAACTATTGTATATACTCTTAACCTTTTTTGTTTTTGGAACACGAAAGAGTAGGCAAATTTGTATGTGTAAATAATAAATTTTCACCGAAGATACGATTGTTTACAGGGGGCAATTATCATTATGAAGCCTTGGAATTGCGCGGCTCTCTATCTGTAAATAGGCCCTGGGCCAGTTCCACTCAAACATAAACGGTATTTTTCTTCCCCCGTATTACACTCATACACTAGGGGGAAGCATTTTAAGTCTCTAGCAGAACTATTTTATTAGTCAGTTATTAAATGTCCCAGCTGTAAGAAATGCCATGTTGTGTCTTTTAATATCAAGCAATTCTGCATTACAGTTACTAAAAAGTAGGAAAATACGGGAAATAACTATTATAATGTTATCTTTGATGATTCCTTCTGATTCAAGCTGTAAGAAAGAATTGCAAGTCAGTATGAAAAAACCATTTAAGAAAGCGATTTTCACCATGTTAAAGTTCAGCAATTCAAAACATAAATTGGGATGGGTTTGAATGAAGACGCAAGCAAGGAAGAAGAGCGGAACTGCGAGTTTTAAAATTATTTTAAATAAGTACATCAATTTATTCTTTAAAAATCAAAGCTATTATGACTCACATCAAAGGCAAAAAGGAAAAAATGCAAAGAAGACTGGAATCATTAGCAAACTTTGCGGAATAAAATAATGGTGAATACAGAGAGACCTTGATTTACTGCAGATTTTTACCTTCTATTTTTATAATTAGTGAAATTTTCATATAACTGTAAATGTAGTTATTTTAAAGCTAAATACGAGGAGGTTTTTCAGGTTCAGGAAACTTCTACAGTTGAATAATTGAAGGAAACCACCTGGTACCAATATGCTCGTAAATAAGTAACAGTTCACTTAAAACCCGATCTCTGGTTATGAATTTTGCTTGGAGTGTTCATTTATCAATCCCCACCTTAAAGCCTAACTACTCATGGTGCTTGTACAAATTCTGATCCTTCCATCATGACGCAATAGGAAACAGAAAAGTTTTAACTAGGTAACTGTTACTCACGTTTGAGTGAGCCAGCGACGCTCTTCCACTGGCGACCACGGCTTTCTTGTTCTAAGTCACCTGCCACATCAAGTTGCCTCTACCTTGTTACTGGATACTGCTCTTGTCTCACTCCTTTGGATTTGTATTTAATCTCCTAGCCTGTTTTTATATCTCATCCTGGCTTCCTCCTCTTACTTATCACATGTTGACTGCTCCTCTGGTTGACGACCCTTGGCTTCTTTCCTGATTTTCAGATCTAGACCACCCTAGCAGCTTGTCTGCTGCCAATCTGTGACTATTCTGGAATCCGACCAGCTAAGACCATACCTTCTTGCAGGGGTTAAAGGTGAAGAACAGGAAGATTCCTTAGACTACATGTTAGTTTAGCCAGGGCCAAACTGATTGCAGTTTAAGGAGACAATTTTCAGGTGAGAATCATAACAGTAACTTTTCTCCGATGCACAGTAATCTGGTTTTGATTTTCAAGTGTTTTCACGATGTTATTGTCTGCTGTTATAACTAATCTGTGCTAAGTACTGATAGAATGTGCATGCGAGATGACACATTGTTATATTCAGCTCTTATTTTCCGGAATTTAGCCTGTGTGGTAACCTTTGCCGATCTCTTGTCGCAATTCACCAACAAGCCCACTCAAGGGACTTTTTTCCAATTTTTCATGCCACTCTTTAAGGAAAAAATAAACTGTAGTGTGTAGTCTGCCTAGTACAAATACCATATCTAGAATCACATGTTTTGACAATTTTGGTAACATTAAATAGTATTCATCATGCAAAGCTAACGGCAGGATGCCATCTCATAATGGGGAAATTAGGAGCCGACATACTGCCTGTGCAGTCGGGGAGCCCATGCCAGCCATAGAGCAGGAGCTGAAGGGTGAAGGAGGGGGGGGTTAAATGAGATTTTCTTACAATTTATGTCTCAGCTATGAAAGGTTGGAAAGTGGCATAGTGGATACAAGAGCATGCCTTAATGGTGACTGTGTGTCTCATCCAGAGATGCCTTTGTTTTTCTTGAGAGGATTCTGCTTGCCAGGTGTTAGTGATGAGTTCATTATTTGCGTTTGTGCAAAATTTGTCCAATGCATGAATGGCATGTTTGTTCAATTTGTGAGTGGCGTGTATGCAGTATATCAGAGGAGTAGCTAGGTTCTCCAGCACTCGGGGCAAAGATTCAGTTTGGTGCCCACCCTCCTCCAACTTCTGCCACACAGCCCCCCTGTAGATAGTGCCAAACACCCCCCTGTAGATATTGTTACACAGCCCCCCTTGTAGATACTGCCACAGCCCCTCTGTAGATAGTGCCACATACCCCCTTGTAGATACTGCCACACTCCCCCCCAGGATATAGTGCCACACAAGCCCCTTGTTGACAGTACCACACAGCCCTCCTGTAGATAGTGCCACACAGCCCCAACTGTAGATAGTGCCACACAGCTCCAAATGTAGATAGTGCCACACAGCCCCCTTGTAGATATTGCCCCACACCCCAATGTAGATAGTGCCACACATGCTACCTTGTAGATACTGCCACACAGCCATCCTGCAGATAGTGCCACACAGCCCCCCTAAAGATTGTGCCACACAGCCCCTCTGTAAATAGTGCCACCCCCCCTTGTAGATAGTGCCACACAGTCCCCCCTTGTAGATTCTGCCATACACCTGTAAAGGATCTGCCAGGCACAACTTCTGTGTATACGCCCATAGGTAATCAGTCTGCACCTGAGTCTATGTCTCTGAGACTGACTCCATCTTCCACCACTCAGGATGGCAGGCTTAGGAGTGGGAGAGCCTATCGCAGCCTGGCCAGACGGAGCTAGCTCCCGCCCTCTGTCTATTTATACCTGCCTTTCCTGTTCCTCCTTTGCTTGTGATTCTTCTTGTGTGGTTTCCTGGCCCAGCTACAGCTTCTACTATTTGATCCTGCTCCATACTGACCCTGTCTTACTGACTACTCTCCTGCTCTGCGTTTGGTACCTCGTCCTCTCCTGCTTTGACTCGGCTCGTTCACCACTCTTGTTGCTCACGGTGTTGCCGTGGGCAACTGCCCCATTTCCCTTGCTTTGTGTACCCTTGTCTGTTTGTCTTGTGCACTTACTGAGCGTAGGGACCGCCGCCCAGTTGTACCTTGTCACCTAGGGCAGGTCGTTGCAAGTAGGCAGGGACAGAGTGGCGGGTAGATTAGGGCTCACTTGTCTGTTTCCCTACCCCCCCCCCCCCACATTACATAATCACAAGCCCATATACCTAGTCTACCCTGGTCCCTGACACTACTATGGACCCCCTTGAGACCCTGGCCCAGAAAATGCAGGGTCTCTCCCTACAGGTCCAGGCCCTGGCTCAGAGGGTCAACCAGCCTGACGCTGCCATGGTAGTACCCCTCACCTCTTGAACCCCACCTCAAGTTGCCTGACCGGTTCTCAGGGGACCGGAGGACTTTTCTCTCCTTTCGGGAGGGTTGTAAGCTCTACTTTCGCTTAAAGCCCCACTCCTCAAGTCCTGAGAGCCAGCGGGTGGGTATAATTATGTCCCGGCTCCAGGAAGGGCCCCCAAGAATGGGCCTTCTCCCTGGCTCCTGACGCCCCTGAACTTTCCTCCGTTGATTGTTTCTTTTCTGCTCGGACTCATTTATGACGAGACTGACAGGACTGCCTTTGCCGAGAGTCAGCTGGTGACCTTACGTCAGGGTAAGAGACCTGTGGAGGAGTATTGCTCTGACTTTAGGAAGTGGTGCGTAGCTTCTCGGTGGAATGACCCTGCCTTAAGGTGCCAGTTTAGGTTGGGTCTGTCGAACGCCCTGAAAGACCTGCTAGTTAGCTATCCCTGTTCTTACTCCCTAGACCAGGTTGTGGCTTTAGCGGTACGACTTGACCGACGTCTCAGGGAACGACAACTTGAACGGTTTTGTGTTTTCCCCTCTGACTCCCCCATGATGCCTCCCGAGGTCCCGTTGCTTCGCTCTTCCACGGAAGACTCGGAGGTACCTATGCAACTCGGGGCCTCCGTGTCCCCCCGACAACGTAGAGAGTTCCGCAGGAAGAACGGTCTCTGCTTCTATTGTGGGGATGACAAACATCAAGTGAACACCTGTCCTAGGCGTAAGAATAAGCAGCCGGAAAACTTCCGCGCCTAAGTGATCATCGGGGAGGTCACTTGGGCGCACAGGTATTTCCCGTAAATATGAAACGTAATAAAATCTTGCTTCCCTTTCAGGTCTCTTTTGGGGGTAGGTCTGCTACCGGCAGTGCCTTCGTGGATTCAGGGTCATCTGCTAATATCATGCTGATATTGTATAGTCTATCCTCCTCATTTCCTTTGTTTTACTTGGTACCAGCACTCCACGCATTTGAAAAAATACCCAGCTGATTTTAATTCCAGAATGACCTCATAAGTGTTCCTGCTTTTGCTTGTGCTCTCAGTTGGCCACTGGGGGCGCATGGCAAGGTGAGCTCATTCCATCTGTTCACATGTTGTGGTGCTGTATGGTGGTGTCTGTTGCTGTAGTGCTGCACTTGTGGGGGGACGTGGCCCAGAGCCAAGGAGGCTTGGCACGGTCTGAAGGCATGGGTGCTTTTGGGCCGCTGGGTTGCTCCCTCTGCAGGAGCGGTGCTGCGGTGGTGGTAGCCGCCATGCGGTGCTGCAACCGCTAGAGTAGGGACCCACTTTAAAGAGGTCGCCGTGAAGTGGCAAGTGGGCTTATACAGTTTGATCAAAATGTTTACAAAGAACCTCATGTTCATGTTTCTAAATTATGCCTAGCGGCTCAGATCAACGTATATACTGTGGATTGTGCGGTCCATGTCTAGTTTCTCACAATGCTGATATTGTATAGTCTATCCTCCTCATTTTCTTTGTTTTACTTGGTACCAGCACTCCACGCATTTGAAAAAATACCCAGCTGATTTTAATTCCAGAATGACCTCATAAGTGTTCCTGCTCTTGCTTGTGCTCTCAGTTGGCCACTGGGGGCGCATGGCAAGGTGAGCTCATTCCATCTGTTCACATGTTGTGGTGCTGTATGGTGGTGTCTGTTGCTGTAGTGCTGCACTTGTGGGGGGACGTGGCCCAGAGCCAAGGAGGCTTGGCACGGTCTGAAGGCATGGGTGCTTTTGGGCCGCTGGGTTGCTCCCTCTGCAGGAGCGGTGCTGCGGTGGTGGTAGCCGCCATGCGGTGCTGCAACCGCTAGATTAGGGACCCACTTTAAAGAGGTCGCCGTGAAGTGGCAAGTGGGCTTATACAGTTTGATCAAAATGTTTACAAAGAACCTCATGTTCATGTTTCTAAATTATGCCTAGCGGCTCAGATCAACGTATATACTGTGGATTGTGCGGTCCATGTCTAGTTTCTCACAATGCTGAGACTGTCTATATATGGATACACAATGCTCTACCCGGGGATTCCACTCCAGGAGGAGTATTCAATTGTAATTGCGCCCGGCCCCCCCCCCCCACCTTCTCTCCTAGTTGCGCCCAGGGCACATTCCCAGCCTGTCCCCCTAGCTACGCCTCTGCAGTATAAGTCCGGAATGTGCATGAGTAGTGTCTGTGCGCCATATGTCCTATGTGTCTACAATGTGTGAATGGCATGAGTGTGGTCCACATCTATGTGAGTGACATGTATGTAATATAAATTATGGTCTCGTTTTTCTTTTTTTATGTGTGTGTATATCTTTATATATCTGGGATAATTATAGCTTTATGTAGCTATTTTTGGGTGGAGAGGAGTCCAGAAAACCTTTTTGTACAAGGGCTTTTTGCTGTCAGTGTCTTTCACTGGGGGCGACATGGAGAAATGCTTTGCCTCATAGCAAGAAAGTAACTTAATGGCATAACTAAGTGGGTACAGAGGAACCAGGAGTGTCACAGATGTCATTTTGCTTAAAATATGTTTGCATATGTTACTCCAATGTAAATTTGTTACTTTCCTGTTAGCATTTGATTTTGTCATCTACGGTATTAATGAGATTGCCTGCCATTGAACCCCGGAGCTGGAAACTTTGAGGTGTAAAGTTCACTATAATAGCAGACTCTTTAACAAATGGATAGGTCTTTTCAACTTGTCTGTTAGAAAGCAGCGGAACAGAAATTACCATATTGGCTCAGTCATGACATGACCGAGGAGCTGCTGACAGATGTGGAGGGTCAATGTTCTATAACAGAACACACAATGACAGCTCTAGACCGTGATACTTTTCCTTTACTGTCATCGCAGCAGCTGTCTCTTTTATTATAATCTTGCTGTGTGGCTATGTCAGTCTGTTGGCAGTCCAGTGAACTAATCCGTACAATTTGCCCTTTGGCACATCTTCAAAATCAATGTCATCTCTAAAAGCGTGTTTTGTGCAGTGGTTACTTCATGATGTTAGACATTTTCTCATATATATAAGCTAGCAACACCAACCCAGGCATTGCCTATGTTATACATGTGCTGCCGGTAATATAAAAATATGCTGCGGATAAGAACAGAGGTAATAATGATGAATTCAGATGGATAAATCCTGTAGAAGGATGAATAACCTAATCCATGTCCAGGAGGGGTGGTGGATAAAAAAATGGTAGCAATTTTTTTTTAACCCAGAACTACCCTCCTTTTCTTCACACAGCAGTAAGGGAGAGCTCACAAGTAGTAGATGTGTATCTCCTGCACCACTTGATGTCCTCCGTGTTAAACTTGGTGCAACATTCCACCTTGTCGCAAGTATTGATAACAAGAAAAATTCCAAGGCAGAGGAGCTTCTTGTAAAATTTAGCGTTTATTCGTCATGGCATAAGAAGGCAACGTTTCGGCCTCACATGATCTTTTTGAAGCCACGACAAAAGAAGAATGACAAACATACATACACGCCACATATTTAAACCGTTATTTGACACAAGAACCGCATCCATCATTACTTGAGTCACGCTCCATGTTACCATGAATATTTTAAACATCAATAGAATGATCAAAAAGGCAAAAAAACATTTAAAAAACGTTTTCTTTACCTGTAAAGAAGGGTAGGTCGTACTCTCTAGTTTTTGTACAAATGAAGTTTATTCTTTCACTGCAAATATTCTTTATTATGCCGTTTTTATATATTTTCGATCTCCCCCAATTTTCGATGTGCCTTGTGTAATAGTGTCCTTGGCAATAGCCAATTAGGTAAGCTCCTCCTTAGCCTTGCCTACAAACATTTTCAGGTTAAGTCGACATTTTGGTGCCGATTTTCCAGCCTCCATCTTGGTACATAATAACCTTGTGTTATCCCAAATGTGAAGTGTATAAGACTTCATTGGCCTAATCATATGATAATAATCCCAACAAAGAGCGCCCAAAATGAATGCTCTTACATCACTCTACCTGGTTGTCTGACGTTTCTGACATGGAAGCCCTAGATCCTAAAGTTTGCATTGATAAAAGGGTCAGTTTTGTAAATTGCCTCTAATGCATTTTTTTTTTTTTTACATTGATGGTCAGCACATGACAACCTTTACTAGTATATGCTTTCATGTCCATATTACGTTCAGCATCATCCCTATATTGCAAACAGACTGACATTTTGTAGGAAGTCTTACTTAAGATGTCCTAGGCAGTGTGAGATTCTTTAACTGTGAGAATATTTAACCCATAATACTGCAAAGAGACTGAAGACTGTGACCATTATTACCCGGGAGCCCAGTCCGCCCCTGCAACTAACTAATGGAAACCAGGAACTGATGGAAACCAGGAACTAGCACACTAAAATTCAGTCCACATACCGCCAACGCCGAATGGACCCTAATGACCTTAATGAACAGATAAACAAAACCACTGTACAGCAGGCACTGAATATTAAAGGCTATGTACACGTTTGAAAACTATTTTTTCTTTTTTTTTTTTATAAAAAAAAGGACCCGCTGTCACTGAACCCATAAGTGCCGCTGACCTGATGGATACAGGTTTCAGTGCAAGATACAGCTTGTCTGTATACAGGATACAAGGCAGCTGTATCTGAAAAAGTACAAATATTTTTTTTATTAAAAGTAATTACAAAGTTGCACCAATCACACTGATGCTAATTTTTATACAAAAAAAATAGTTTTCAAAAGTGTACATAGCCTTTAAGCCAATGGACACTAAACCACTAACTACCAGGAAAATAATTAATAAATGACTTGACTTCATAAGTACAAGGAACGTAGGGGCACTTTGGTTTTCACAAAATTCCAAGTTTGACCAGGTGCTAAAGAGTTTTCACTGCCATTGGCAGCAGCATGAAGATACAATTCGAAACATCCAGGCACCTGTGCAAAAACTAATCTACCCAACCACCACTTATGTCAAGCAATAACGACTTCACATTATACAGGAGTCATGCACACTATATATTTACTGTCATATAACTACATCAATGTGTAATTACTATAATATGTCATTGCATCCCTTCTCTTAGGATATAGGTGAGATCTTGGGAACAGGAGCCAGGTGATATCACTACACAGGTATAATTCTTACAGTTATGTCACAGAACCTGGATATTCCACACAATGGTATGCTACCAGAGGGAAAATAAACACAGTTAAGTCGCAATACAAGCATAATAAACACAAAGAAGTCACACAGTAGGGGTAACAGATATAGTCATGTCACAATAAAGAGATAATAAACAGGTAAATCTCTTCACAGAGATTATAATAAAAACCATAATGTTATAGTACATGGATGATAAACACTGGGAAGTCGTTGTAAAGTTGTACAGTGATTTCACTGTATGGAAATAACACCTAATACCTAATAACCACAGTGATGCAATAATAGCAACCTAACACTGTCATTTATAATACAACGAAAATAGACACTGTGATGTCACAGTACAGGTATTATGAACAGTGATGTCACAGTACAGGTTTTATGAACAGTGAAAGTATTTGTAGGAACAAGGCCTCTTCAATCCAAATGAAGTTAGAGACATAAAAAGAAAGAGATGGCTGGAACAGGTTATGAAGATAAAACACAGATTGTAAACAATAGATTATAACCTTCACACCCATTGAACATAGGATATAAACTCAGGTGGTTAATCATTGTCTACATGTAAAGTAAAATATTGAAATAAATCCAGATCCCATTTATTATACGTCATGTAATGCTGCAGCACAATACCAGTTCTACCCCCTCATCCACCACCAGGATGATTCGATTGCCCTGTCCCCATGTTACCTGGTGTATTGGCTGAAGAGACCATGCAGCTGTGGTGACTGTATTGTCTAGATGAGGTGTTCACAGTTGATGGCCTGAAAAGTTTTACACCATCTCCACTCTCCACTGTGCTCTACTAAGGGAGTCTCCTCATACTCTGGAGAACCCAATCTTTGTTGTTCTTAATCCTCTTCTGGGCTTCCATTCTTTAAAGGTTTGTCTCTGTGAGCTTCCACATCTGGAGTAAGTGATGCATATAGGGGCTAGCTGGCAAATTTTAGCCTGGGGGGCAAGTACACAGCATCGGCCCATGAGTAGCCGCCCATCCTTAACCTGTTTACTTCCGCCTGCCCTATAAAGGTGGCAGAGGTAACTGGTCTTTAACTCCCTTCCTGTACTTGCCCCCTGCTCCCCGGCCCAGCCTGCTTCTTGATGCGTTTTGGTGTTCCTTGGAGATTTTCTTCTGATTCTAACTCTATGTTGTTAATATTTCTGCGTTTTCTGAGGCTCTTCTCCTTATTGATCCTCCATCTGGCAGGGACCTGTTATCTGGTGCTTTTTCTGGTTTTGAGAATGGTCTTCTGCGGTTGTTCTTTGGTAGAGTTTGCAGTCAGACACTAAAGTCCTCCACTTTCCTCTTCTTAGTGAGGATCGCATCTCTTTTGATCTTTCTTCCTCTCCCCAGATTTTTTTTTCTCCATCATTTCTGAGGTGACACTATCTGGCTGGGTTGGTGGTTTACTGGCTTAGTGGCTACCCTTGGAATTACAAACTATGCTGCCATTATTTAACACACAGGTCATATTATTATTAAATTCTAAATTGTAATTCAGCTTTAAATAGTGTAGTCTTTTGCTGAACGCTTAGTGAGGTCCATTACAGTGTAGGAACCTAGGCCTGTCGCAGGATTCCTTGGTACTCTAGTGGGCCAGTCTGACCCTGACCATAGCCTTGCAAAACTTGAGTGAGGATGCGTGAATTAGGTTGTAAGCTTCATTGGAGGCACCAACTCATGGGCCTAAACACATTCCATGCGCAGAACTTTGGAATATGCTGGCATAAATAACAGTGTTAATAAGGTAAAAGGTAATAAATAATATATCAATAACAGCAAAGGATAAGGGTAGAGGAATGTAATAAAATCTGTATTTTTATTATACCTTCTTATCTACTCCCTAAATCAATTTTACTTTGGGTGGACATACCTTTTAATAAAATATGATAAACGTTTAATACTCTGGTCTGATTCCAGATCTACTAAAAAGGCTGCCAGAAATAAATTTTTGTGCCATCTATGAATGAGACATATATCAATGTGGATATATTCACGAGTGCGAGAAGAGGTTATTTGGCTTAGAAAACTTATTTTTGAGTACCCTACAAGGGAATTCTTAGTTAACAGAGGGAGAATCCAATGATCAGGAACCTGATCTATTAGCCAGAGTGTAGACAGGATACAAATAGCGCCTCTCACTTTTGAGGACCTAGGGTCTATTTCTTATGGGCTGGTTTACAAATATTTCATTAGACTTTATTAATGATTTATCCTGTGTGTGCAATGAGAACAGCACAGTTTAAGATGCACCTAAAAGTTCTGTATAGATTGCAAATCAGCCCTCAGAATCATGTCCAGCTAAAGGAAAAAAAAGGAGGAACAGCATCTCATAGGGTAAAAAAAAAAGCTCAATACAGGGCACAGAATGGTAGGTGTAGTGAAATGCGTTTACCTTGTCAGGTTGTGCTGTTATGTAGGAACATTGCTCATTTCAGGCTTAGATTAGAGATGCTGCCGATGTTCCAACAACCATACCTGGCAGCTCACCAAGGTGTGGGTCCAAAGGGTAGTGAAGAGCTCAATAGTCACAAGAAAAAGCTTTACAGAGGATCTGTTATATATTTATGCTGCCCTGTCTGAGAACAGCATAAAGAAGTAACAGATACCACTTATTAGGTAAATCACCGTGTTTTCGGAGAACTTACTCTTTATAGTTGTGCCACGAGATCGGCGATTTAGGTCTTGAATTAATAAGATATTTATATATTCATGCTCCCCCGCCATTCAGCCGCTGACTGACACTTTTCTTCCTATTACTCTGCATATGGAGAAAAATTTCAATCAGTGGCTGGAGGTTGGGGAAAGAAGCATGAATATATGAATATCATTGCACTTATTTGTCCCTGAATCGCCGAGCATGCACTGCAACTATAAAGTGTAAGTCCGCCTAAACTACTGCGATTGACCTACAGCAATAAGTGACAGACGGCTGAAATCAGAGTGTCTTCCACTTCTTTATGCTGCCCTCAGACAGGGCAGCATAAATATATAAAAGATCCGGTTCAAGCGAAGGAAAAATGGACAATGTCTTTGCGCAGACACCATTAGAACCAGTAACATCAATATGATATCTAAACTCCCTCATAGCCCTGTTTGTTTTAAGTAGCCTCGTATATTAGTCTACTAGTAGCGCAACAGCTACGTTGCCGGGGAAAATCTCTCCTGGGAATTGAGTGTTCCTTTTTAGTTTATACCTACTCCCCTAGACATCCTGTATCAAACTACGTCACTGGCTGATAGTTATCACTCTATCGCAGGGTTGCCAACCTCCACTTCAGAAATTTCTGGACAACTGAGCTAAAATTCATGGACAGACTAAAATTTTTACGGACACATTACAAAATCATTGCCTGTGCACTGTGCAGTGTGCTCACCAATCACAGCCTCGTTCGTAGCTTTCTCCCGCTAACTTAGGTGATGTTTTCCCTGATTAGTCTTTCACTTTCCCTTTCTTTCTCCATCCGGCCCAGACCACTGTGACGACTTATTCCAGCCATGACTTGTCACTGCAGAATTTGACACACAAACATTTTGGCTTCTCGCTTTCCAGCATCCTCCACACCTATGCCCAATCCTGTAAACAAACTTGTAATCCATAGTGCCCCAGATGGTGATAATGATCCCTCAGTGCTCAACACAATAAAATTGCCCCCTCAGTAACCGAGCCCCCTGCAGATAACACCACACACAGTCCCTCTTGTAGATAACGCCACACACAGCCCCCCCCCCTTGTAGTTAGCGCCACCCCCCCCCTTGTAGATAGCACCACACAGCCCCCCTTGTAGATAGCCACACACAGCTCCCCCTTGTAGATAGCCACACACAGCTCCCTCCTTGTAGATAGCCACACAGCCCCCCTTGTAGATAGCCACACACATCCCCCCTTGTAGATAGCCACACATAGCTCCCCCTTGTAGATAGCCACACAGACCCCTTTATAGATAGCCACACACAGCCCCACCCTTGTAGATAGCCACACGGCTCCCCCCTTGTAGATAGCCACACACAGCTACCCCGTTGTAGATAGCCACACACAGCCCCACCCTTGTAGATAGCCACACAGCTCCCCCCTTCTAGATAGCCACACAGCTCCCCCCTTGTAGATAGCCACACGCAGCGCCCCCTTCACTTGTAAGTAGCACCGCCCCCCTTCACTTGTACTTAGTGCAAACAGAACGGAGAGTGGTAGCCTAATGCTACCACTCTCCGCTCTGCCTGACACCACTCACCGTCAGGAGGAGAAGGAGGTGGTCATGCGGCGAAGCGGAGGATCACTTTAAATGGGGTCGGAGACAGCGACGGCACAGGACTGGACCAGACCAGTCACCTGATCTGAGTCACCTGACCTCATGTCAGGTGACTGGATTGGTCCACTCCCAGCACCGACCTCACTTGGCAGCGGCCGGCCTGCATATTTTCAGGTTCCACAGAATCTGAAAATATGCCCGGCCGCGGCCTACTATTCCTTTGCACTGCGCATGTGCATTTTGGCGCATGGGCAGTGCAAAGTTCCAGGAGACTGCCGAAAAACCCAGACGGTGCTTTTTTTCTGCCGGACACTACGGACGGCAGAAAAAAACACCCATTTTTGCGGACTGTCCGTAAATTTACGGTTGGTTGGCAACCCTGCTCTATCTAAATGGTAATCCCCCTTCGATACGTTTCTGATGGGAACGGCCTCAGTTTGACAGCAGATAAATGTCACAACATGATCTAGCTCATCAGTGCTTGAGTCTCAGTTTCCATGACAATGCTATGTGATCATAGTGCGATAGAATACACTTGAAACTGTGATTAATTAACATGTATTCATTTAACATTTATTTGTCCTGTTAACACACAAGTTCTCTTGTATCCTGCCATTTTACAAGCCTTTAGGAGTACTCTTATATATACTTTGTACCTTTTGTCTTTGACACGCTATATGGAATTGCATTTTTATCAACACCAGGCATATACCTGTTTGATACCTATTTTTAAAGTTGTTCTTCCTTTGCACCCCCCCCCCCCCCCCAACTATCGGTGGAGCTACCATTGTGGCATGGTTTTTAGGCATATTTAACTGTTAATAATTGCCTAATGTTACTATAGCTGTCTTTGTAGCCTGAAAAATGGGTCCAATGCAAGACAAGTTGGGGTGCAAATGTACTGGTGAAATTAATGTTTTTATTTTTAATTATCACATTAATTACTTGGAATTAGCTGTTTCAATATTTCCAAAATAAACAATATTTATTGTGATTGTCCTATGAGTCTAGGTACCCATGAAATTAGAAATCATGAGAACAGATCTCAGGGACCATGGCTGAGATTGGGCTGTGTTTGTGTATGTAGATTTTAGGACAAGCTGTGTCATTGTACGCAGCCCAACCTCAGTGACCTAAGTGCACTTCCCCTTTACGCAGAAGCCAGGCGTGATGTCAAACATTGTTTCTCAAAATAACTTCTCCGGCACAGAATGGGCTATAAAGGTAGTCTGATGTGCAGATAACATAAGAGACATTAAATGGTGACCTATAGAATAGTTAACTATGGCTGACATAAAATGACGATTGTAGGGTTCTAACTTTGGGACATAGCCCATAACATAATATTTTCTTCAAGTGCTGATCTTGGGCACCACATCTACAGGGGAAGCAATGGTTGTTGACAAACGCATACATAAAACAGAAGTCTATATGGATGTAATAAATCCAGAAATCTCTGTGTCTTCTGTGTGGCAAAGGTAAAAAAAAAAATGCCCTAAGCAAAGTAGAAGCAGAAGAAAAGAGTGTATGGCTAATAATGTAATAAAGCAGCAGTAAAGCATCTATTAGCAGGAATGGAGAGTGGCTACAAAGAGCATCTCTCGCTTTGAAGGATGCGGCATATCCAGGGGCATAACTAGGAAAGACTGGGCCCCATAGCAAACTTTTGACTGGGGCCATACAGAGTCCCCCCTGTAGATAATGCCATACAGAACCCCCCCTGTAGATAACGCCATACAGACCCCCCCTGTAGATAACGCCATACAGACCCCCCCTGTAGATAACGCCATACAGACCCCCCCCTGTAGATAACGCCATACAGACCCCCCCCTGTAGATAACACCATACAGAACCCCCCCCCCCTGTAGATAACGCCATACAGACATCCCCCTGTAGATAACGCCATATAGCCCCCCCCCCAAAAAAAAAACGGGCTATAGTTTGTCCTACAAAAGACATGCATCCCCTATCCACAGGATAGGGGATACATGTTTGATCGCTGGTAGCGATAAGGAGAACGGGGGACCGAAAGTCCCCCGAAGTTCTCCATGACAAACCTCGGACTTCCGGCGTCTGCGCAGTTCAATAAAAATGAAAGGAGCGCTGGTCACGCATGCGCACAAGCGCGACCGGTGCGCAAGTCATTTCTATAGAGCTGTAGACAGACCCCGGAAGTCCGAGGTTTGTCATCAAGAACTTCGGGGGACTTTCGGTCCCCCGTTCTCCTTATCGCTGGGCGTCCCAGCGATCACACATGTATCCCCTATCCTGTGGATAGGGGATGCATGTCTTAAGTAGGAGCAACCCCTTCAGTGGCGTCACGCTGTAGCAGCCATAGCAGCCATAGCAGCTGCTAGTGGAGCCTCCGGCCAGGTGGCACGTGCCCCCTCATGCTGCGGGCCCCGTAGCAGCTGCTATGGCTGCTATAGCGGTAGTTATGCCACTGGGCATATCTGTGTTTTACATAGAAAATCCATTGATTTCAATGAGCACTGTTAATGTCTTAAAGGGGTTCGCCAGGCATTTGATATTGATGGTCTATCCTTCTGATATGATTAATATCAGATCGTTTGATTCAGACTCCTGACACCCCGCCGATCAGCTGATTGATGAGGCCATATCATTTGTAGTGGCGGCCTATTCACAGTTTCCAGGCACTGCTCTGTACATATCTGTAGTGGATGTGCCTGGTTGCAGTTTTAGTCCCATTCAAGTGAATAGGATTGAACTGCAATCTCGGGCACTGCCGCTACAGTTGTGTACTGCACTGTGCCTGTCAAACACTAAAGATGCCACAGCAACGAACGTTGCGGGCCCTTCAATAAGATGGTCGACGCTGATGCCGGGAGTCTGACCCCC
The DNA here is from genome assembly GCF_050947455.1 of Rhinoderma darwinii. Lineage (NCBI taxonomy): Eukaryota > Metazoa > Chordata > Amphibia > Anura > Rhinodermatidae > Rhinoderma > Rhinoderma darwinii. The sequence goes on along the minus strand of NC_134699.1, from coordinate 40,517,261 downwards.
ACTTATCTGATATTAATGGCCTATCCTAAAGATAGGCAATCAATATCAAATGCCCGGAGAACCCCTTTAAATAAACTTGCTGCCTGATTACCCCATGTAATCACTGGGGTCCAAGCAGTGACACCCTGGAATCAATTTATCATTGGAGGACCTTTAGAACAAAAAGAGATTGTCTAACATGGTTAATGACTTTAAAGAGGCTCTGTCACCAGATTTTGCAACCCCTATCTGCTATTGCAGCAGATAGGCGAATGAGGCTTAGTTATGCAAATGAGGCTTGCAAAAGTCCAAGTGGGTGTGTTTAAAAGTAAAAGTCCAAGTGGGCGTGTATTATGTGCGTACATCGGGGCGTTTTTAATACTTTTACTAGCTGGGCTTTCTGACGAGAAGTATCATCCACTTCTCTTCAGAACGCCCAGCTTCTGCCAGATCACGCTGTGACGTCACTCACAGGTCCTGCATCGTGTCAGACGAGCGAGGACACATCGGCACCAGAGGCTACAGTTGATTCTGCAGCAGCATCAGCGTTTGCAGGTAAGTAGCTACATCGACTTACCTGCTAACGCCGATGCTGCTGCAGAATCAACTGAAGCCTCTGGTGCCGATGTGTTCTCGCTGGTCTGACACGATGCAGGACCTGTGAGTGACGTCACAGCGTGATCTGGCAGAAGCTGGGCGTTCTGAAGAGAAGTGGATGATACTTCTCGTCAGAAAGCCCAGCTAGTAAAAGTATTAAAAACGCCCCGATGTACGCACCTAATACACGCCCACTTGGACTTTTACTTTTAAACACACCCACTTGGACTTTTGCATGCCTCATTTGCATAACTACAAAAATGGTCATAACTTGGCCAAAAATGCTCGTTTTTTTAAAAATAAAAACGTTACTGTAATCTACATTGCAGCGCCGATCACATGCAATAGCAGATAGGGGTTGCAAAATCTGGTGACAGAGCCTCTTTAAGGGCCAGTTCACACAGAGTTTTTAGACACGTTATTTGACGCAGAAACCGCATTGGAAAACGCGCCAAAAAACTTCAGAAAATGCCTCCCATTGATTTCAATGGGAGGCGGAGGCAATTTTTTCCCACGAGCGGAAAAACTGTCTCACAGGAAAAAGAAGCAACATGCCCTATCTTCGGGTGTTTATGTCTCTGACCTCCCATTAACATCAATGGGAGGCAGAGAAAGCGTATTTCGAGGCGTTTTTGCCTGTGGCGCTCAATGGGCACGAGCGAAAAACGCTGCTAAAAACACGGCAAACGGCATGCAGGCGGATCAAAATCTGCCTCAAAATTCCAAACTGAATTTTGAGGCAGAATTTTCTGCCTGCAAAAAGCTCAGTGTGAACATGTATGTCTGATTTGGGTGTAGATTTGCACTTGGGCCGAGGAAACAGATTTTACAATTATGCATTAAATGGTAAAACACTGGGTAAAGCTACTGCTGAAAAAGATTTGGGGATATTGGTGGACACTACATTTACCTTTAGCAACCAGTGCCAGGCAGCTGCTGCCAAGGCAAATAGAATTATGGGATTTATCAAAAGAGACATAGATGCTCATGACAAGAACATAGTTTTGCCTCTATACAAATCACTAGTCAGTCCACATATGGAATATTGAGTACAATTTTGGGCACCTGTGTATAAGAAGGACATGGCTGAACTAGAACGGGTGCCAAGGGCGACCAAGGTAATTAAGGGAATGGGTGGATTGCAGTACCAAGAAAGGTTATCAAACTTGGGGCTATTCAGTTTACAAAAAAAACGTCTTAGGGGCGATCTAATTACAGTGTACAAATATATAAATGGACGGTACAGAGATCTTTCTAATGATCTTTATACACCTAGGCCTGTAACAAGGACAAGGGGGCATCCTCTGCGTCTAGAGGAAAAATGTTTCACCACCGTCACAGATGGGGATTCTTTACTGTGAGAGCAGTGATACTATGGAACTCTCTGCCACAGGATGTTGTGATGGTTGATTCTTTAAACAAGTTCAAGAAGGGCCTTGATGCCTTTCTTGAAAAATATAATATTACAGGTTATGAGTACTGTATTCTGGAGATGGAACGTTGATCCAGGGATTTATTCGGATTCACATGTTTGGAGTCTGGGAGGATTCTTTTACCCTAATAAGGCAATTGGCATCAACTCATGGGGGTTTTGCCTTCCTCTAGATTAACACGATAGAAGTATTGGTTGGTCTTGATGGACGTGTGTCTTTTTTTCAACCTTGTCAATTATGTAACTATGTAACAAATAAATAAAAAGAGAAATAAAAACTGGACAACCCCTTTAAGTTTCGCATTCCTTATTCCTCGCCAAATAGTTTGACATGATTTCTAGTGAAAATAGCAGGAAGCAACAAGAGGCAGGGAAGCAGGATGGAAGAAATCCGCACAATGCTTCACCCAACATAAACAGCAGGTGAAAGACAGGACAAATGTATTCATGCAGAAATATTCACACTGTGACTGAATGACAGACTAATGCAAACATTGAGCTCAGCCTATAATACAAAGCCTGTACATGCCCAAACATACCACACATGACCCATGAAAATATCTCATATTTTCTTTAGCTTATTTTCCAAGACTTGCTATAGGTTTTTGTAAACCTTTCCACACATGTGAAGCAAGTGTAGAATTTTCCATTCCCTCAGAAGTCAAACATTTGTTGTTCCTTAGCCAAGGAACAACGACTGAGTTGAGAGCAAAGTCAATGTGGCTACTGACATGGATATACGCAAGCCAAGAGCATGGAGGAAGCCGGGTCAGCATGCAAATATGTATATGTCTGGGGAGTCACATCCATTGTCTATACAGGTGGTGGGGAACTGTGAACTCTCCAGAACTGGCGTCGAAACAATCAGGCCTACAGGAATCTTTTTGTTATCTGTCTTCATGGAATCTCCTCAGTGTGCCAGAAATAATATATATTTATTAACTAGAATTGCCCCGTCAATAAAAAAAAAGTCTGCACAAAGCTGAACAGGAGAATCACTAAGGCTGGGTTCACTCTGTGCGTTTTTTTGTGTTCATATCGTGTTTTTATTTGTTTATTCATTTGTTTGTTTGTTTGGTTGGTTGGTTGGTTGGTTGGTTGGTCGGTTGATGAATTACCATTGAGAGGCATGGGAGTTTGTCTATCAAAGCAAATAAAATGCATGCTAAATACTAAACAAAAACGCACAGTGGGAATCCAACCAAAGACAAGTAGAAAAAAATTTCTGTTTCTGTGGAAAAAAAAAGATCTCTTTTTTCTAATCGTGGACAATCAATTTTAAGTGGAACTGTCGGGTGTCCTTTTCTACCCTATTTGAGGGCAGCGTTGGATAGAGGAGGATTTGACTCAGTATTTAGTAAAAAAAGCTGTTTAAATGATGCCAGGATATAATTACGTATTAAACATTGGGTCAAATTGCCACTGAAAAGGACTTGATATTGGGGAACAGTAAGCTTAACGTAAAAAAACGATTACACTGCATTGGCGCTTCATCGGAATTAATCCTTTCACAATCCATGACGTGCCGATACATCATGGAGCGGGGAGGAGAAGTTTGGAGCGGTGAGCCCACTCCCTACGCTGCAGTCAGAGCCAATTCTAGCTTTTCTGCTGCCTGAGGCAAAAATGTAAATGTCGCCCCCCAGATTTGGATTGACATCCCCCTGGCTGTTCTACATCACTAGCAGCCTCCTCCAACTCTTGCGGATGTGCCATTGCCTTGTACCAGAGTATACCTCACTGCACGATGTGTGCCCAAGTAGTACAAGGCAATGGCGCATCCGAGAAAGTTGGAGGAGACTGGTAGTAGTGTATAACAGCCAGGGGGATGTCAATCAAACATGGAAAGGTGGGTTTGAAGGCAAGACAGGATAGCGCCATGACCCTTTAATAAGTAATCAGCAATTCGTGTGCGCCATTTTAAAAGTTTATTCTATAGGCTTTGCTGCATCTGAAAAAAAACATACAGGGGAATGTTTGGAAATATTGTCAGGTCATGTATTACCGCATGGTGGTGGTTCAAGGGGTTAAAACTACCTGACAGATTCTCATTAAATATATAATGAATTGAAAACAATTCCATCTGCCCTGCAATTTTGTTATTATAAATATATTCTACATAATTATAGCATCAGAACCAAGCTCTGACATATTAACAGCACCAGAGCAAAGATCAATGTAGCGTCCATGGCCACAGGCCGTCAGGTTTACTCACCTCCCGACGCCCGCAGCCATGGACCCGTGAGTGCTTGTCCCCATCTCCTTCCTTTGAGACACCAGCGCTCACGTCCGCTCCGTTCTGCTGTGTCCCGTAGGGTGCACGAGCACGCTCGTGCCTGTCTTTAAAAGGCCAGCGCGCACACATCAAGAAATCATCATCGTCAAACGGCCAATGATTTCCTGGCCTATAAGAAGGCCCCAGCCCTTCTGATCCTTGCCTGAGCGTTGTTAGTTTATCCCAGTCTGTCTTGCAAATGGTCCCTTAGTGTTTCCCGTTCGAGTTGTTACCCGTGCCCTGTTACCTATTCCTGTATCCCGTATTGTTCTTGTTCCTGTGCCTACCAGTGTTGGAGTCGTGTCTACTGCACCTGCTGTCGTTTGCCACGTCCAGTGTCTTCTGCCACGTCCAGTGTCTTCTGCCACGTCCAGTGTCTTCTGCCACGTCCAGTGTCTTCTGCCACATCGGATACTGCCTGCCACGTCTCTCACTACCTGCTGCACTGGCCTCCATCCGTGATGAAGCCACAGCCACCGTCTGGACTAGTTCAGCTACCCAAGCGTTACTATCTACTATTGACTTTCATATAGACTGTGTCCTGGTCAGCTGCCTCTTCGCTACGGCGAAGCGGCCTAGTGGATCCACATACCCTGTGACCGTGACACTCAATACATATATAAAGCACCAGAAACAATCTCAATACATATATACTGCACCAAAACAAGCTCAATACATATATACAGCGCCAGAACAATTAAACAATTGTTGCTAGGTTCCTCTGCAGATTACTACTGATCGCTGGGGGTTCCAGCAGCTGGATACCCTATGATCATTTTATTTCTGGAGGACTCTTCTAACATAAAAGAACTCTTCAAAATATACAATGCGATGAAGCTATATATAGTGGAAAGAAAATATGCACACTAATTAAAGAGTTTGTTCGAGATTAAGTAAGTCTGCTTTTTTTTACATAAACAGCTCCACTCATTTCCATGGGTTGTATCTAGTATTTCAACTTGTACCCATTTCAGTGAATATGACTAAGCTGCAATACCAGGCACAACCCATGGACAAGAGTGGCACTATTTCTTTAAAAATAAATAAAACCCTTTATCTTTTTGCTGTGCATAATAAATAATTCACATTTTACCTCAATGTATTCTAAATCCTTTTCACCATTGTGTACTTAAAGTGTAGTCTTTTTCCTACAAAACCAAGTATATACATTTTAGATGCTTACATATCACATATGTTAAACAGATAAGTTGCATTCTTAGCTGGAAGTGAATAAGATTAAAATGATCAGTCACCACCCACACTATAGAGAAAATATAAGGAGTACGATTAACTACAAATCCATGGTTAAATTAGTGATGGTTCAGAGGAAGACAGTGACTGGATCAGATTAATTAGAGGCTTTCTAGATTCAGCTGTGAATAAAATATAAAAATTTAATGAAAACCACGATGAGTTGACGAAATAAACAACGATGAGTTGTAAAGTAATGATCTTTTGTCAACACGGCTTATTTTAGACCTTCATGAACAAAGGAAAGTTAAGTGAGGATCAAGTGGTGCTTCACCTTCCATTTCCTGGATAAATCTACACGGAGAACAACTGCTTGGGATTTAGAAGAGTGGTGACTAAGGGCACATTCAGACATGGCGGAATTACTGTTGAATTCCACTGCAGACAGTCCGCAGTGGAAATCTTCTGCAGCCTTTTTTAAATTGGTTTCTATACATTTTTAGGTAACTTAGGTCAGACGTGGAAAATAACAGCGCAGAATTTAGGCTGCGGTGCAGAATATTCACTCCGCAGCAATGCACATTCTGTTTCGTAGAAGCAGTGGAATTTCACTGCGGAAGTCTGCTGTGAATGGAAAGGCTGAAATCTGCGGCAAGTCTGCTGTGATATCCACAACGTCTGAATTACCAGTCAAATATGAAAAAGTTGCGGCAGATTTGTTGCGAATTTGCAGCAACATTTGCAGCGGAAAAATTCTGCCACGTCTGAACTTGCCTTAAGTGTGAGTTCTTTCCTTTATTTTATGAATTTGGCACATTTTACAACTCAAAATAAACCAGAGAAAGAGAGTCCGTATATATCCACATGTGAAAAAATGACATATCTTTATTAATAATAAATACACAAAATTACAAAGAACAGAGAATCTAAAAATGAGTCCTTGACTAAGTCACAAATATCAATATTAAACAAAATATTAAATCACATCAAAGTATACAGTTTATGTTGATAATCGAAATTGGTCCTATACAGGGTACATCCATAAAAAATAAGATGCAAATGCAAGAAGTACAGCAGACCAGACCGTTAGACCGTTTGCCTAAGGAAACTAGTGTTCCTAAGAAAATAGCAAGTGTCCCTATTGATCCAGTAAATGCACTTACCCATAATTTAAGGAGAATCGTGTGACCCAGAGTATGCCCCTTTTCTAGACATTTTTCAAAACTATTAAGACGGTTGTAAAAAGTTTGGTTCACACCAAGCACTCCACTTTTTCCGGTAATTTTGCTTAATAAATCTCAGTAGCATACATAAAAGAGAACAGGCCATATAGCAAAGATGAAAATGGGCCTCCTTAAAGTGTAGCTAAACGTTTGACAAACTTCTGACATGTCATAGTGACATGTCAGAAGTTTGTATTGGTGGGGGTCCGAAGCACCGAGACCCCCACCAATCGCTAGAACAAAGCAGCTGAAGCGCTTGTGTGAGCGTTTGGCCGCTTCGTGTCTGTTCGTCTTTTTTTGGAAATAAATGTAACGTGTACAGACTCAATAGAATGTCTATGAGCCCGTACTCCGATACATCGGCTTTCTGGAAAAAGCCGAACAGACACGGAGCGGCTGAGAGCTCACACGAGTGCTTCAGCTGCTTCATTCTACCGACTGCTGGGGGTCTCGGTGCTCGGACCCACACCAATTCAATCTTCTGACATGTGACTATGACATGTCAAAAGTTTGTCAAACGCTTAGCTAGACTTTAAGGGTATGTTCACACGCTGAGAGGCAGTTACGTGTGAAAAGACAGGCTGTTAACAGCTGCCTCGTTTCACACGTAAAAGCTCCTCCTCGTAATTTACGAGGCATCTGAGACGCTCGTAAGGGTATGTTCACACGGCCAAATTTCAGACGTATACGAGGCGTATTATGCCTCGTTTTACGTCTGAAAATACGGCTCCAATACGTCGGCAAACATCTGCCCATTCATTTGAATGGGTTTGCCGACGTACTGTGCAGACGACCTGTTATTTACGCATCGGCGTTTGACAGCTGTGCAGGACACTTCTTTGGACGTTTTTGGAGCTGTTTTCTCATAGACTCCAATGAAAACAGCTCCAAAAACGGACGTAAAAAACGCTGCGAAAACGGCGCGAAAAACGCAGCGAAAAATGCGAGTTGGTAAAAAAACGTCTGAAAAGCAGGGTCTGTTTTCCCTTGAAAACAGCTCTGGATTTTCAGACGTTTTTGTTGACTACGTGTGAACATACCCTAAACCTTGAGCCATGCTTCATTGATTTCAATGAAGAACGGCTCAAATTACGTGGCAAAGAAGTGCCCTGCACTTCTTTGCCAAGGCAGTAAATTTACGGGTCGTCGTTTGACAGCTGTCAAACGACGACTCGTAAATAACAGGTCGTCTGCACAGTAAGTCGGCAAACCCATTCAAATGAATGGGCAGATGTTTGCCGACGTATTGTAGCCATATTTTCAGACGTAAAACGAGGCATAATACGCCTCGTATACGTCTGAAATTTGGCCGTGTGAACATACCCTTAGGGTATATTTACACGCACAGTCAAAAACAGCTGAAAATTACGGAGCTGTTTTCAGAGAAAACAGCCTCTGATTTTCAGACGTTTTTGAAGCTGAAAATATTTTTTTGAGGCGTTTTTCTATACGTTTTTGGTGCTGTTTTTCCATTGAGGGTATGTTCACACGATAGCAGGCATTTACGGCTGAAATGACAGACTGTTTTCAGAAGAAAACAGCTGCCTTCAGCCGTAAATGCTCCTCCTCGTAAAAAACGAGGCGTCTGTGACGCTCGTATATCTTGAGCTGCTCTTCAATGAGTTCAATGAGGAATGGCTCAAATTACGTTGCAAAGAAGTGCCCTGCACTTCTTTGCCGAGGCAGTCAATTTACGCGTCGTCGTTTGACAGCTGTCAAACGACGACGCGTAAATTACAGGTCGTCTGCACAATATGTCGGCAAACCCATTCAAATGAATGGGCAGATGTTTGCCGACGTATTGTAGCCCTATTTTCAGACGTAAAACGAGGCATAATACGCCTCGTTTATGTCTGAAAATAGGTCGTGGGAACCCAGCCTGACACAGTGAAAAACAGCTCCAAAATGGATCAAGAAATTACATGCTCCTTCTTTTTACGGTGCGTTTTTTTCCGTGCCGTTTTTCCGTGTTTTTTTAAAACGGCAGCGTAAAAAAATACCCCATTAGAAAGAAACGCCATTTTTCCCATTGAATTCAATGGGCAGATGTTTGTAGGCGTTCAGCTACCGTTTTTCAGGTGTAATTCAAGGGGTTCACGCCCCGAAATACACCTGAAAACACAGCGTGTGAACATACACTTATAGTGTCAGGTTTTACCACTCAGATCTGGAAGGACTGGAGTTTATTTGCACTATCAAACCCTTACCATGACATTTGGGACAATTCCCTGTCCCCTAGCTTGCTAACAATTAAGCTCTTCTGGAAAAGGGAGTCCTCGCTCCAAGACTCCCATAGCAGGAGTAGATATGCCCTTAATGCAAGTGCACCAGATTCCTCAGGGCACATGTGTTAGGCTAAAAACTTTGCAAGGTCAGACCTAGTTTGGCATAGTTTTCTGCCACATTTCTGCTTAAAATATAAAGTCCCATCCACTTTTTCTGACACATTCGTGTGGCTCTGGACTAGCTCTGAAGGCCCTCCCACTTTTTCTGACACATTATTATGGGGCTTCTTAAAACATCACTTTCAGCCCTAACACCATCATTTTCAATGTATTTATGCCAGGAAATGGGTTGTAAATACATTAAGAAATCTGTCCCTATGTCCAAATGTTTTATATCCCCTATAGGAATTTTTAACATAGCCCGAATAATGGAGGTCATGCATCATATTGAAACCACACGTTTCTAAGCTTAGTTTTAGTAGCAGAAGAACTGTTGCTTCATAAGACATTTTTAATAATTAGCAATGCCCTGTAGCCTTTGTGTGGGTTTTGGCTCTTATCTAATTCATTTCTTTGTTAAACAATCCATCAAAAACGTGGCAGTGTAAAGAGTCTTCAAAGGGTTGTTTTCAATGGACAGAATTCTAATGCTGTATTTAAAGAACAGATGGATATGTCAATGCAGATCAAGCAAAAGGCTCGCTAAATCCTAATGTTGTCCTAGTCAACTACCCTAAATCACAAAATCACATGAAAAAATTCCTGGAATGTAACGACCAAAAGGCATCAAAAGGTTATTAATAGAGTGTTTACATCTCAAAAATTGGCACAAAGCTTTTGTTTCTTTTGTAAAACCTCAATTACAACCAAAGTTTGTTCTAATTTTTAGAAGTGTTTTATCTTTTCTTCAGGATCTCCTATAAAACAGATTGCTAATGGGATTGCCAAAGAAGTAATTTACCAAACAACAAAGTTGCGGGCCCCTTGAGAAGAAGCTGCCCGGATCAGACTAACAAGTCAGGATGAAAAAGCCAGATGAAAATGCTGCTCTTTTTTCCTACGCTGAATGGCTTTGAGGAGAGGCGGTAACAAGCTCTGATCCCTCCTGTACCTGAATGTTGGACGGTTACAACGTGAAGCAATACCAGCAGAAAACCACCACTGTTCTACGTGTGCCAAACATTAAAGAGGATCTGTCACTAGTTTACTAATGACCTATCTTCTAGCTAATCTGATAGACGCCGTCACACTGATAATGCTAGTGAAAATTGTGTCCCAAAACGTTTATTATTTTAAAAGTTCTGAGCTTTTTTTTCTAAATATGCAAATAAAGCTAACGGGACAAGTGGTTGTTAACACCAGTGATTCTCCGGAGGTGGAGCCTCCTCACAGCCTCTGACGCTGTCCTATCAGCATGAAGCTGCTTCACACAGTGTGAGAGACTGATGGAGGGAAGGGGGATCACTTCCAATCGCCATATCTCGGTGCCACCAGTGCTTCTGGTGGCATATGAAAGAGAAGATTCTAATCTTTCATATGACACCAGGGTCCCAGTTCTAGCTGTGACATAACCGGAGATATCACCAGATGAATACACAGTCGGGAATGGACGCCGTACTCTATATGATCACACTGTGTTGCTGGGCAGGGAAGGGGAAGAAGCTGTATGCTGATAGGACAGCGTCATACAGAAAACATTACACCGCCCAGAGTGAAGAGAAAGAATCACCTCCTATTGGCTATTAGAGCCAAATTAGCAGATTTAGAAAAATGCTCATAACTTTGCAAATAAACATTTTTGAAAACATATCACGCTGTAGTTATCAGCAGCAAAGCGTCTATTAGATTAGCTAGGAGATAGGGCATTAATAAACTAGTGACAGATCCTCTTTAACCCCTTAGGGACCAGCCTATTTTAGGCCTTAAAGGGGATTTCCAGCTTCTGACAACTGATGACCTATCCACCGGTTAGGTCCGACACCCGGGCCCCGCACAGATCTGCTGGTCCGGTGCCTTTGTGCAGTGGACGTGCATGCCGGAAACAGTTAGCTCCGGCCACGGAGTAGCGGCCGAGCTGCAGTACTTCAGCTCTGCTTCTATTCAAGTGAATAGGAGCAGACCTGCAGTTCTGTAGCACGGCCGCTATGCTATGCACGGTGCCAACTGCTTATGGGCTCTGTACATAGCATAATGTGCCACAACATCCGGTGCCCGCAGGCCACCAAAGCGGCTTATCGGTGCGGGGTCCGGTTGTCGGACCCGCACCGATAATATACTGATGACCTATCCGGTGGGTAGGTCATCAGTTGTCAGAAGATGGACAACCCCTTTAACGACCAAGCTATTTTTTACATTTTTCCCATCGTCTTTTTTATTTTTACGTTGACATAGCTGTATAAGGTCTTCTTTTTTGCGGGACAAGTTGTAATCTATAAAAGCACCATTTTGGGGTACATATAATTTATTGATTAACTTTTATTAACTTTTTTGGGGGGGGAGAATAGAAATAAAACAGCATTACGCCACACTTGTTTGTGTCCAAAATTTATGCCGTTTACCGTGTAGTATAAATAACACAATAACTTTATTTATTCAGCGGGTTGTTACGATTGCAACTATACCAAATGTATATTGATTTTGTATGTTTTACACTTTTACACATTTGTTTTTGTGTCTCCATATTTCAACAGCCATAATTTTTTTTATTTTTCTGCCGATGCAGTTGTATAAGGGCCTTTTTTTTTTTTTTTTTGCGGGACGACTTGTAGTTTACTTGGTACCATTTTGGAGTAGATCGGACTTTTTGATCACTTTTTATAAAAAAAAAATTAAGTCAGGATTCACAGAAAACAGCAATTTTTGCATTGTTTTTTAGTTTATTTATTACGGCGCTCACCGTGCTGGTTAAATAATGTAATAACTTTATAGTTGGGGTTGTTACGGATGAGGTGATACCAAATATGTATCGATTTTTTACTTTTTTGTTTTTTTTAATAATAAAATAATAAGATTATTATTAGATTAAGATTAATAATAGATTTTACTGCTCGTATGGCCTTAGACCAGCAGTACAAAATATGTCTTGGAGATGTCTTTTTTTTAAACACTTTACAATTGATGTAATGGAAAGTCAGTTTTGCCGTCACTGGTGAACCTGGACCAGTGGTTCTGACAAATTTTCCTGTCTGACGTTTAATTCACCTTCTGAAATAAAATGTGACTGAAAAATTTGTTGTGCCATGTTTTTTATAGAGATAGACTTTTAAATCATGTACATTTTGTGAGTATTTCATGAAAGCGCCTTTGTGGAAACCAATTTTGCGATATTGCACGCCTATTTCAGAAAGTGAATTGCACAACAGACTCGACGGCTTTTTACTTATTTGAGAAAGAACATCAGGTAGAACCACAGGTCTCGGTTTCACCAGTCACCGCAAAGCTGACTTTCCATTCCTGTTGCAAAGCTTTGGGAGAAAGGACAACTCTGGAAAGAATTTTTTGGACTGCTGGTCTAAGGCTGTATGAAAGGTAAAACATTTTTTAATCCAAAGTATATTATAATTTTACAGTACCTTTTGTTAGAAAATGAATCATTGCTACATGATTTACATGGTGAAAACCCCTTTAAGAGAATCTTTCTTGGCCGTGTCCTCCTTTCGTTCCGTGACGTTGCTCTTCAGTCATTTTGTAAAGTAAGATTTATATCACAATTTTAACAATAAGAATTGTACTGCCTAGAAAAGCAGGGCCGAGCATGGCATATTGTAATGAAAGTTCCCGCTCATCGGAATATTCTTCTCCTTGATTATGCAAAGGTTTAATCTCATCTCCGGGTTTACATTATTAGTTTACTCCAGGCAATGATTCTAACAGAGAATTTCTACATGGTACAATGTGATATTCTGCCGGTACATTCATTCCATAAACATTAACAATTTCTTCATAATTTACTAGGAAATATGTTTCTACCAATCTACATGACAGCTCAACAGGAGTCTGTGCTGAGTGAATTTTAATATTAATGAAATATATATATATTGTGCAGTCCACCAACTCCATCAAAATGTATCATTAATATAGACTGTACAATGAACTACCTCTGCTATGGAGTATATACTCTTGGAAACAGTTTTCCATTGCACTGTGTCCAGTCCCAGTGGTAGGAAACCAGAGGAGGCAGGAAGGATACAGTCATTGCCAAAGTAGACTTTGAGTGATTAGTAAAATATCATGTAGCAATGGGATCATATTTATTGTTTTTATAATATTTTATATAAAAGAGCAGTTTCTGTCTGGTATCTAAAGAACTTGGGGCTCCATGAGGCACTAGTGGTGGCCAAGGACGCAGATATATCTGGTAATAGCTGGTGCTGGTAGATGAAAGGCATTGGGCAAAAGACCCGAGTGGTGGGAAGCCGAAGAATGCAAGAAGGATCTAGTCATATTAAAAGTGGTCTTTGAGCTACTTATTGGAATACATTATAACAAAGGGATCACATTAATAGTCCACGATATCACATATGAAAGAGCAGTTTCTTGTATTGTATGTGGTGATCACTGGTGCTAGGAGTTCAGGGCTACCGGGCATCAGACCAGGGGTACGTGCTCATAGTGCCCAGTGCTAGCAACACATGGCCTACAGATTAAGAGCCACTCATATAGGTTGAGGAAAAGAAAGCCATTTGGCCTTGGACATACCGCTAGTGCACCAGTGAGCCTAACTCTGCCTCTACTAAAGGTCCAGTCCCAATGGTGGAGAAGCAGAACCCTCATTGTCTTATATAAAATATTGGTCTTGTATACTTAGAACAATACAATTTAATAAGTGATTTGCATTCTTCATTCCTATCATAACTCATTGAAAGAGCAGTTTTTTTCTATGTTCTTGATGAAGCTAAATGCATATCAGATGGTGACTAACACAAGCTCTTAATGTCTATTTGTGCCTTTAACAAAATAGTTTCTCAGTCTAAACAGAGCGCCGTTCAATAGAATTTATCATAGAAACATTGTTTTTGTTTAATGGGCCATGAAATGTATTGTCGTGTCACAATGTTCACTGTTGAAGCAAATAAAAGCGCCAGACCTATGCTTTTCATGAGCAGTTTTATTGGTTTTGAATCCCTGCCTGCAGGGATCCATTTTGTCTCTCTGAAAGCTTTCTCCGTTTTCCTATACAAAAGCACAACCATTGAACATCAGTGGGTGATCTCTCCGGGTCAATGTGAGGAAAATAATCAGTAGATCAGTGTGTAAACAGAAATCCATAACACTAAATAGTTCTCATGAGATCGTATTATAGAATGTGGCCGTGTTGTGTCCCCGAGTGCTAAAATTCTGGAACCATGAGGATCATTGATACGTGTACAATACATTGCTTATATGAGAAGCAATGTTAACCCTTTCCCGTCGCTGCCATTTTTCGGATTTTCACTTTTTCGTTTTTTCCTCCCCACATTCCAAAAGCCGTAACTTTTTTATTTTTCCATCAATATTGCCGTACGAGGGCCTGTTTTTTGCGGGACGAGTTGTAGATTTTAACAGCACCGTTTACTGTACCATATAATGTAGTGGGAAACTGGAAAAAAATATATGTGGGGTAGAATAGGAAAAAAACAGTGATTCCTCAATATTTTTGGTCGTTTTGTTTTTACGGCGTTCACCGTGTGGTAAAAATGACATGTTAACTTTATTCTGCCGGTCAATATGATTACAGCGATACCAAATTTATTTGTACAGTAGCTTAAAAAGCCTAAAAAAAAGTGCTGAAACTGTGTATAAATGCAGCAGTTTTTATCTAATTGGTGATCAGAAGACTGGGCATACTGTAGATCTTAGACTGCTTTTATTAGTGTGACTGGAATTTTTCAGCAATGGGTTTTTTGAATTACCAACACTTAGATTTCGATTATGCAAATATGAATTATAACACTCGTATCCGACCCCTGGTGATCAGCAGGGGGAAGCTTCAACTGGACATCAATTTTTCTTGCAATGACCGTCCATATAAAACATTGAGGTGCGGAGTTAGCCAGGATAAGAGCTGCCGTTTGCAGCGACTCTGACTTGTTGTGTGGGGCCCCGAGCGCGGGAAAACCCTCTTTGACCTCTATACACCCTAACAGGGCAAATGGTCAATGGTCATCATGATGAGACAAACCCTTTTTATCGTTGACTGAAACTATCAACAAGAAGTACCCCTGTAAGCTATGACAGATGCGCTAATAACTAAAATAGTTCTCTTCATGAGACAACCCCTTTCTTGCAGAATGTTTATTGAAAAGTATATAGTATAAAGTTGAACTCCCCGTTGCGCCTCACTTGTTTTTATTCAGCAGCTTAACTTTTCATTGTTGGGAAGGTGAATCATGTAGTAACTTGCAAAATGGAAAGATATGTGGAGGAGTACATAAACTATATCAATATCTTCATATGTTAAGGCTCCGCTTGGATAGAGGCCTCTTCATATCTGATGTCTGTACAGCTGGAAAAGAAGCAGATCTAAGAGACATATACATAATGCTTACTTAGGAATTCAGACTAAGTTGTCTAGTTTGTAATGGCAAAAGCAAAGAAAAATGATACAAATACATTCTAATTATCCCTAATTACTGCCTAAGGAGAAACTACTCCTCCCTATTCCTTGTATCTACTTGTTATTTTTTTTACTAAAAAAAGGTAATAATATGGCACCCACACATAGACAAAGTCCTTGCCCCTGGCCATGGTGTCCGCCTTGTTATACTTAGAGCACCCCAGACTGGTCTCTGTAATGTGCACAAACCTGAAGGGGGCCTGAAAGGGTTAATTCTTGTTTCTTCGAATATTCTCCTTTCACTTTCTGGTTCTAATTGCTGACAATGAAAAAATGCGAGAAAAAATTACATGATTAATAAAGTAGTTAAATAAATTAATTAATTAATTAATTAATTAATTACGAAGTAACTTGGCACTGCCAATAGCCAGTTATCAGATTCCATTATCCACTCACAGCTGGAAATACATAGGGGAAAGAGAGTCCTAATTGATTCCAATTCTTGATGATGTACCTCATACAATAAAAAGGATGAAAAACATTGCATATACCCAACTATGAAGACCATATATTATGTGTGGTTGTGGCAGCTGATTATCTAATTTGTGGGACAAAAACACAGGTTTTATTAAGCTGCTTTATGTCGTCTACCATTGTACAAACTCTGCAAAAGGGGTTGTCTCTTTAAAACAACCCCTGTCCATATGTCCTATTAGGGCCTATGGATATCATAAGGGGGGTACCCTACTTGGAACCCATTTGCAAAAGAAACTTAAAGTCGTTTTAAAGCTTTTCGATCAGGGCCTGACTCCCTGGACCCCTGCCGATCAGCATATGAGCACTGCTTCCCCTTCACTCCAATGGGAGAAAAGGCTGCAATACCTGTGAATCGCCACTAAATGCATGCTGACGGTTCACAGTGGGCAAAAAGAAATGAAAGGGAAGCAGCGTTCGTACAAATGTTGCGGCCCCTTCAGCATAGCTTATCGGAGGGCCTCCGGAAAGTCAGATCCCGACCCATCAGCTATTGATGGCCTATACTGAGGATAAGCCATCAATTTTTTCTGGCTGGAAAACCCCTTTGAGGCCAAACAAAGCATTCCCCTGCAATGACAGCTAAACTCTGGGGATTCCAGGAGTCAGACCTGCGTCAAGCAGCTTATCTGAGGAGTGGTTGTCTTTAGAAAAGGGGTTGTCTTCATGAGACAACCGATTTTAAGTCTTCAGTCACATCTATAGTGTCTCCAAATTTCGTAATGCACAGCAAATGACTATACATCCAAAAATCTGGCCCATTATAATGTAAGCCGCTCATGTATAGTATAATTTTAGAATAAAATATAGCTTAGACCTCTGCATTTCTTAAAGAATGTATGTAAAAGGTAATATAGCCCCCCTCTATTTCTCATTTCTAAAAAAATGACAACCTAACCAGGTAAATAATAGTACTTAACTGTCCTGCATCACTGCATATATTACCATTAATTCCTTCACTATCCTACACAACCAGGAATATTAAGTGTTAACCTCTAGCCCAGGCCCGGCATAAGGTTAATGTGGGCCATTGAGCGATATAGACTTTGCGGGGGGACTTCTGGCGCTAGTAAAACAGACGAAAACGGCAGTTTGTGGTCCCATATAAAAGTTAGGCACTGTTTATGGCCTAATGTAGAAGTTAGGCCCCTAGTTTGTGCCCCCCATATATACAGTGCCCTTTATAAATAATGCCACTGTACCCTCTGTAGATAATGCTGCAATGGCCTCTGTAGATAATACCACAGTGCCTTCTGTAGATAGTGCCACAGTGCCCTCTGTAGATAGTGCCACACTGCCGATGTAGATAGTGCCACACACAGCCCCCTGTAGATAGTACCACACACACAGCCCCCTGTAGATAGTGCCACACACACTTGTAGATAGTGCCGCGCACACAACCCTGTAAATAATGCCACACACCCCTGTAGATAGTGCCACACACACGCCCTTGTAGATAGAGCCACACACCCCCTTGTAGATAGTGCCACACACACCCTGTAGATAGTGCTACAGCCCCTCCTTGTAGATAGCATTATTGGTGCTCCCTTTAGGCATGGAATCCCCAGCCAGAGCATTGCTGACAGCCTAGCTGGGGATTCAACTGTCTATATATGGACAGGGATGTCAGGGCCTCCCTCAAGGAGTGGAATCTCTGGCCAGAGCATCGGCAGCGCTCTGGGGGATTCCACTCTTAGACAGGGGCTCCCTCTAGGAGCGGATTCCCTGCAATATTGTCAGCAATGCTCTGGCAGGGGATAAAACTTCTGAAGAAGCCCCTGATGTCACTGTCCATATATGGAAAGTGACAGAGGGGCTTTTCCAGGAGCGGAATCCCTGTCCAGCGCATGAGTGGAATCTCCAGTCCAGGAGGAGCCCCTGACGTCGTTGTCCATAAATTGACAGGGATGTCAGGGGCTCCCTCTAGGAGCGGAATCTCTGGTCAAAGCATTGGCAATGCTCTAGGGGAATTCCCATTCTAAAAAGGGCCTCCCTCTAGGAGCGGAATCCCCGACAAGATCGTCAGCAACGATCTGGCCGGGGATTCCGCTCCTGCAGGAGTTAAGATGGCAGCCCTGCTCTAACCCCCCTAGTCCCCCATAACACTATGAATATGTGTTAATCCCTTTGCCACTCAAAACACCTAGAGATATTAGGTATTAACTTCTAAACCAGTCTAGTCCACCAGGGATATTGATGGGAATACTATCATATATCAAGTGATGTATTACAGTGAAGTTGGCAAATTGAGTATAATGGAGGATTGTCATTCCCACTTTAAATACCCTGCTTACAGCCTTGTAAACATTGAAAACCAGTGATAAAATAACATATAAGGCAATAAGGTATTCTACAGGGGGAATGTAAAGGAAATGCAGAGTTTTTAGAACGGTCACAGTTATGGGTGATTGGGACATTGTGATATTTGATTTGGAATCTACAGTGAAGGAAATAAGTATTTGATCCCTTGCTGATTTTGTAAGTTTGCCCACTGTCAAAGACATGAACACTCTAGAATTTTTAGGCTAGGTTAATTTTACCAGTGAGAGATAGATTATATTTAAAAAAAAACAGAAAATCACATTTTCAAAATTATATATATTTATTTGCATTGTTCACAGAGAAATAAGTATTTGATCCCTTTGGCAAACAAGACTTAATACTTGGTGGCAAAACCCTTGTTGGCAAGCACAGCAGTCAGATGTTTTTTTGTAGTTGATGATGAGGTTTGCACACATGTTAGATGGAATTTTGACCCACTCCTCTTTGCAGATCATCTGTAAATCATTAAGATTTCGAGGCTGTCGCTTGGCAACTCGGATCTTCAGCTCCCTCCATAAGTTTTCGATGGGATTAAGGTCTGGAGACTGTCTAGGCCACTCCATGACCTTAATGTGCTTCTTTTTGAGCCACTCCTTTGTTGCCTTGGCTGTATGTTTCGGGTCATTGTCGTGCTGGAAGACCCAGCCACGAGCCATTTTTTATGTCCTGGTGGAGGGAAGGAGGTTGTCACTCAGGGTTTGACGGTACATGGCTCCATCCATTCTCCCATTGATGCGGTGAAGTAGTCCTGTGCCCTTAGCAGAGAAACACCCCCAAAACATAATGTTTCCACCTCCATGCTTGACAGTGGGGACGGTGTTCTTGTGGTCATAGGGAGCATTTCTCTTCCTCCAAACACGGCGAGTTGAGTTAATGCCAAAGAGCTAAATTTTAGTCTCATCTGACCACAGCACCTTCTCCCAATCACTCTCAGAATCATCCAGATGTTCATTTGAAAACTTCAGACGGGCCTGTACATGTGCCTTCTTGAGCAGGGGGACCTTGCGGGCACTGCAGGATTTTAATCCATTACGGCGTAATGTGTTACCAATGGTTTTCTTGGTGACTGTGGTCCCAGCTGCATTGAGATCATTAACAAGTTCCCCCCGTGTAGTTTTCGGCTGAGCTCTCACCTTCCTCAGGATCAAGGATACCTACGAGGTGAGATTTTGCATGGAGCCCCAGATCGATGTCGATTGACAGTCATTTTGTATGTCTTCCATTTTCTTACTATTGCACCAACAGTTGTCTCCTTCTCACCCAGCGTCTTACTTATGGTTTTGTAGCCCATTCCAGCTTTGTGCAGGTCTATGATCTTGTCCCTGACATCCTTAGAAAGCTCTTTGGTCTTGCCCATGTTGTAGAGGTTAGAGTCAGACTGATTAATTGAGTCTGTGGACAGGAGTCTTTTATACAGGTGACCATTTAAGACAGCTGTCTTTAATGCAGGCACCAAGTTGATTTGGAGCGTCTAACTGGTCTGGAGGAGGCTGAACTCTTAATGGTTGGTAGGGGATCAAATACTTATTTCTCTGTGCACAATGCAAATAAATATATATAATTTTGACTATGTGATTTTCAGTTTTTTTTTTAAATATAATCTATCTCTCACTGGTAAAATTAACCTAGCCTAAAAATTCTAGACTGTTCATGTCTTTGACAGTGGGCAAACTTACAATATCAGCAAGGGATCAAATACTTATTTCCTTCACTGTATGTCTGTTCCCTCTCCTTACGATTTTCCGAATTTTTGTTGTCTGCACCCTTAGTGTAATGTAACACATTTGACAGATACATGAAGTCAGAAGTATACACTTAAGATCGCTGTCAGCCGAACGCTTGTTCAGCCAACCACTATTCCTTCCAATTCCTGCATACAGGTGCACGTTTGGCACAGATACATTATTTTGTTTTTAGTTCGCTGCATTTCAGCGTCCAAAACTTTTTTTCATCCAAAGAAAAGCAGTCCAGCACTCAATCCAATATTTATTTATTACCTCTAAATCCAATCAAAAGACTTCACAATTCAGTCACTTATGCGTTTCAAGCACCAACTGCGCACTCTAGACTAACTCTAGACTAACTCCCCAAGACATTTCAAATCAAACCCAACAATTGATCAGTTTACTTTTTTATTGACGTGGCTTTATGAGGCCTTTTTTTCTGTGGGAGAATTAGTATTTTTTTTATTCTGCGCTGTTTGGGAAAACATATAAATTAATGTGGAATTTATATCATTATTTTCAGCGCAAATATACAGTACTGTGCAAAATTCTTACTTTGCTGCATTTTTGCACAGCTGCCTAAAAGTTTTGCATAGTACTGTAGAAAAAAGTGATTTTCAGCAATTTGTATTGGTTTATTATTTTATACCATTTACGTTTCATACTAAATAACCTGTTGATATTGAAATTGATTCAACAGGTTATTACAGTCTTTATATATATATATATATATATATATATATATATATATATATATATATATATATATATAAATGTATTTATATATGTAGTTAGCTTAGTGAGAGAGTTGGTAGTTGATGTCCAGTGAAGATGGGGTTGAGTAGGTTTGCTGACAGTGTTCAGTTTGGTGGCAGATGATTGGTGCATTAACTGGTGTCCATTATGAAGGGATAGTTGGTGTCCACTAAGGCACAGTAAACAGATTAGATGGAAGCTGAATAGGTTACCCCAATGGCATACAAAGGGCAGGGCGGACTTAGGGGTGTGTGTCCTGTGCAATTGCACAGGACGCATCACTCCAACAGGTGGAAGGAGGCGCTGCGCTCGCCTGCTTGTTTCAGAAGTGTCCGGGCCCAGCAACTAAGCAGCTGCCTTTCCGCTTTCTTCTCTCAGTGTCATCGCTACCGCTGTAGCAGCCATAGCGGCTGCTAGTGGCGACACTGGGCATGAGGGTGCCTACGATGGCCCCCCTCCATGGCCGCTGGCACCGCTGGTAGCAGCCTGAGGTATCTCCCTGCTCTACTATCTACTAGCACCACTGTAGCTCCCTGAAGGCCGGGGATTCCGCTCCTGGTTAGCAATGCTGTGGACAGGGATTCCGCTTCAGGAGTTGCCCCTGATGTCACTGTCCATATATGGACAGAGACTTCAAGCACTCCGTCCAGGAGCGGTATGCCCTGGCCACAGGGGGATTCCGATCCTTCAGGGAGCTACAGTAGAGCTATTTACAGGAAGGGTGGTGCCATCTAAGAGGGGGTTTTGTGGCACTACCTATAAGGGGGTGTCTGGCACTACATACAAGGGAGCTGTGTGGCACAACCTACAGGGGGTGGCACTGCCTACAAGGGGGCTGTGTTGCACTACCTACAAGGGGGCTGTGTGGCTTTACCTACAAGGGGGCTGTATGGCACTACCTACAAGGGGGCTGTGTGGCACTACCTACAAGGGGGCTGTGTGGCACTACCTACAAGGGGGCTGTGTGGCACTATCTACAGGGGGCTGTGTGGCACTATCTACAGGGGGCCGTGTGGCACTACCTACAAGCGTGTGGTGTGGCACTACCTACAAGGGGGCTGTCTGGCATTACCTTCAGGGGGCTGTGTGGCACTCGCTACAAGGGGGCTGTGTGGCAATACCTACAGGGGGCTGTGTGGCACGAACTACAAGGGGGCTGTGTGGCACTACCTACAAGGGGGCTGTGTGGCACTGCCTACAGGGGCTCTGTGGCACTACCTACAAGGGGGATGTGTGGCACTACCTACAAGGGGAATGTGTGGCACTACCTACAAGGGGGTCGTGTGGCACTACCTACAAGGGGGCTGTGTAGCACTACCTATAGGGTCTATGTGGTACTACCTACAAGGGAGCTGTGTGGCACTACCTACAGGGGACTGTGTGGCACTCACTACAAAGGGACTGTGGGGCAATACCTACAGGGGACTGTGAGGCAATACCTACAGGGGACTGTGTGGCACTACCTACAATGGAGTGTTCTACCTACAACTCAAGGGGGTCTCCATGGGAGCCAAATTCTCCCCCTCCATAGCTAATATAGTCATGGCCTGGTGGGAGGAGCACACAATTTTTTCTACTAACAACCCGTTTGGACATCATATTGAATGGTACAAGAGATACATTGACGACCTATTGATCATTTGGAAAGGAGATGTCTATCTAATCCCTAAATTTTTGGAACATCTTAACGACAATATCCATAATCTCAGATTTACCTATAGTCACCACAAAACAGACATCATCTTTCTAGATTTGGAATTAAAAGGCATAGAAGGAAAAATTATTGGATCAAGCACGCATCGCAAACCCACTTCGGCAAATACCATTTTGCATGCAAAGAGTAACCATGCCAAAAAAACCATTATGAATATCCCGATAGGAGAAATGTACCGGGCAAGAAGGAATTGCAGTTCTAATGAACAATTCAATTTAGAACAAAAACAAATATGCTCGAGGCTGCAAAAACGAGGGTATCCGAAGTGGTCTCTGAACAGAGCCACTAATATCACAACTAAAATTACAAGAAAAGAGCTACTGAGTTATGATAAAGAGAACATGAAAGAGAACAAATCTAAACCAGAGATACCCACATTAATACTACAACAAAGCAACCAATTCTCTGAAATCAAAAAGATAATACATAGATATTTACCAGTATTATTCGAAGATGATAGTTTACGCTCCATCCTTGAAGGGGGAGTTAGAATTGTTGCTCGTAAAGCCCCTTCTCTCGGCAGCTCACTTTCTCCGTCACTTTTTTCATCAAAGAATTCTAAATCTACATGGTTAGAAAATAAGGGTTTTTTTAGATGTGGGCAACACCCATGCAAAATGTGCACATATGCGTATCCAAGTAAACACTTTTGGAATTTTGACAATACTTTGACATTTACGGTACGAAACTACATTAATTGCAATACAAGTGCAGTCATCTACACGATAGATTGTACACAATGTAAATTAAAATATGTGGGCTGCACCAGCAGGAAACTGAAAATTCGAATATTGGAACATCTAAGCTATATTCGCAACCCCAACATCGTAAATGTGTCAAACGCCGCGAAACATTTTATCCATCAACACAATAGGACTACCAATTTTTTCCAATGTCAAGCAATAGAAAAAGTCCATTTACCAAAAAGAGGGGGAGATCTGCAATATAAAATATATCAACGTGAAGCCCACTGGATCTTCAAAGTGAACACACGATTCCCTAATGGCCTTAACATAAGACATGATCTATATTTTCATTACTAAAATCTAAATTGATATTTAAATTCTCATTGTATTAATATATTCAGTTTTTAATATAGAAGGCTCACATCTACATTAGAGTTATACCATCAGTAAGAAATCTAACACAGTAATAATAACTGCAAGGTAAACCTTTTTCATTTATAATGTGATGTATAATACCTAAGATTGAGAAAACCTATGATTCAGAGCCACAAGGAATCATTTCGCCCTAAATAAAACGTAAAAAGTCAATAAACTAAAAACAAGAAACTTCAAACACACAACTAATATAGAATACAGACAAAAAATTATTAAGATTACATAAAGAATTTTCTCTGTACTAAATGACTATACTAATAAATAACTGATGGGTTATAGTCATTCGCTTGTAAATAATGAGCCACTATTAGATATACTACACTGAGTATGTATACAAAAACATATGTTCTTCTCCCGTTAAAGTATGTACATTGTTTCAACGATGTAGAGTGTATGTTATATGTTTATTACACATCAACATCTTTTAATGTCACCTAGTTTGATATAAGTTAACATATTTAATTTCTGCCACTCCGATTTTCTTTTCTTTTGTTTTCATCCATTTCCCATATAGAGTGTTGTTTTTTACAATTTTTCATCCTTCATAAATTATACTCAGCAGCTGACCAACAAGAATTCGAACATTAAGTGTCTCTCATAGAAGTCACCCACCTTAGAATACATGCTGCGCGTGATTTTGGCCCGCACATCGGTCCAATCTTAGTGTAAGTACATATACTTAAAAATTAACCCAAATAGGGTTTCCAACTACCCTATCGATACTACAATACATCTTGTCTACACACTTAGCCAGTATTAAATATGACAATATATTTACGATCGATTCAAGTTTCTGTCAGGTTTCCAGAGGTAGAAGTGTAACTTCCGGTTTTGCGGTCCACCGTTACCATGCCGTATGGAACGCAAACAAAAAATAAAAAAGAATCTTACGTCAAACCGGAAATGTTAGAACTCAGTAATTAATGAACATGACCATTCTATAATAAACTATTATTGAACCTACGCTCAAACATAGATACTCTGAATGTGACTGCATTACACTCGATCATCCTTAGTAACTTATCATAAAGTATATACATAAAGTCTATAATACAAACGGAGTTTGTGTGAACACATGTAGACACTAATTAGCGCCACTTACGAACACCTGTGCAATCTAACATATAAGACACACATCCCTCTAAGTCAGCTAGCTTCAGCCATGATTAAGGACGCTTGAAGCGTCAGAAACGCGTAGGCTTCCTACCATCATCAACCATTTTTCCCTACACCACCAGGATAGCACGCTGTGCTCTTTACCCCTGTTTTTACTAGCCAAAATGCTCTTGGCACATTAAACTTGGAAAAACCCGTTCCATTTTATTCAATCGTTGGTGCTGGATCTCTACTTCCTTTTTCCTTTGGTCTTGTCTACCGTGTGCCAACACGTAGATCCGTGCACAACGTTTTCTGGTACCACAACAGCAACAAGGTGAGCTGGAGGTCTCTCTTTCTTTTTTCTCTTACTATTGTATTGCATTACTGGCTTGTACCTCACGTGCCCACCATCGTCTACGTTTCCTCAAAGTAATCCTAAAGCCTTGGATTTTTCTATATGTAGACTTGCAAATAACGCATCTAAAAAACGCATCCAAACACAATGTGAATTGGTGTCAAAAAGGAAAAATAATTTGTGTTGATGATGCTGAATATTAAGTGTATACAAAAATAATGTGATTAACGATATTCGGTTATTTCTCAAAGAATTTGTGAATAACATCATACCTTGTGATATTGAAACAAATATTCAGTGGCAAAAAGTTTTTTACATATCTTTGTTTTTATACTGCACTAAGAACAAGTACCTTTGAGGTTGAAAGAACTTTCATGTCATCATTATTCAGACAATACAATCTACAATATTTCGATTTTGGAAAAATCTTTTTGTACAATGTCTAGCAACCCACAAAAATCCAGGGCACAGATGGCAGCCAAAGTGTTTGGTAATCATGAAGACTTAACCACACATAACCAGGATTTGGAAAATCTTTTCCGCGATATGGAAAAACACATGATCCAACAGGCGAAAGTGTGGTGGGACCTGACCACACTTAAAACATATATCGAAAAAGACATGATTCCAAGAGGCCTGAGAATCAAAAAATTTCCTACATTCAACTATTCAGATACCTTTTCCAAGGAATGGGAGCAGACCTTAACAGAATGCTCAATCAAATTAATGAAAATTATAACCAAAGAAGAAGAAGCAAAATTAATAGAACTGGAAGTCACAATCTCTGAAATAAAAACAAAAATAAATGACCTTCCCAGCTCACCTGAAGTTGCATTTTTTGATACCAGAACGTCATCCTATATAGAAAAACTTGATCAGTCTCTAGCAGAATCGAAGAAAACTAAGTTCCTTAGAGACACAAAGGACTATCAAAACAATCAAATATATAATTGGAACAGAAGAGACCAAAATCGTCCTAGACCCAAACCAATTCTGAAAAAACAAAATTACCAAAAACAAAACAGACACAGAACCACATCAAGCAGAGTGAGTTTCAGCTCCACAGAGCCAGAATCTACTGAGGGATTCTCGGAAGATGAAAATCTAGGAGCTCGTCCTAAGTACCCACAAAGATCCGATGTCAATCAATATATGCTATCAAAAAACGAGGAAGGAGGGGCGGCAGGAAACACAAGAAGGCTGGAAACAAACCAGAGTCGTCACCTCCGATCACGGAAATACCAACTCTAATACCAAACGTGGTCAACTTATCCTCAACAGTACTTACCCCGGCACAGAATGAAGTTCTATCTCTAGGCTTGAATTTCGCACCCACCAATAAATTTGATATCTTTCAAACGATACTAGATATCAATAAATTTATAAGGAATCTTACTGTAAAACGCCATTTTCTTATGTCCGAGTCTCAAGATACAAATATGGAAATAACATCAGACTTCATATCCAATAATGATGGAAACCTATCAGAGAACCACATTCCTGTACCGCCCGGTCCAGCCATTGAGCAGAAAAATCTGAGCCTGAACGTAGAGGCCTCTGGAAATTCCCAAAAAGAAATCACAGATAGAGTTATACCATTATCCAACAATATTCATCAATCGATACTGGCCTTGTCCTTTCAGGAATTACAAACTATCTCGTGTTTGGACAGTCTTAGGAAAGATAACGATAACCAGGAGAACAACACCACCAATCAATTATCTAATTTCTCTACTACCAATAACCGCTTTTATCCAACTAAATCAAGGACTGATTCTATGGATACTTTTCAAAATCTAGTAGAAAAAGAATTTCAGGCATTATGGAATAAGACGAATCAAACCACACACAAATCAAATCTGTCCAAAAGACTCAAAGAGGCAAAAATATCTCTGGAAAACAACCAAGAAATTATAATTAAAATGGCAGATAAGGGCGGAGGAGTAGCATTAATGGACAAATCTGATTACAAAGCATCCATATTGGACCTCTTATCAGATAACCAAACGTACAAAAAATTGGAAAATAATCCAATCGAGATAATTCAAAAGAAACTGAAACACCTCCTAGATGAAGGCCTGGTCAATGGGCATATTAGCCAAAAACAATTAAAATACATATATATAGAACAGCCCATTACTCCCATTTTTCACGCCCTCCCCAAAATTCATAAATCTATAAGACCCCCACCTATGCGTCCTATTGTGTCTGGAATTGGTTCTATTCTAGAAAGGCTATCTGAATGGCTGGACACATTATTACAGCCAATAGTCCAACTTACTCCAGCGTTCCTGAGGGACACACGAGACGTTTTGCGATCATTCCAATATAAAGAGTGGAAAAATGACTACACATGGCTCACCTGCGATGTAATATCGCTTTACACTTCGATCCCTCACCAAACTGCACACAATGCTCTAGAATTTTATTTAGCTACAAAGAGTACATACACGAATAATTTTCAAATGTACATCCTTCAGGTGCTTAACTTCCTCATGACTCATAATTACTTCTTGTTCAATGGAGTGTTCTACCTACAACTCAAGGGGGTCTCCATGGGAGCCAAATTCTCCCCCTCCATAGCTAATATAGTCATGGCCTGGTGGGAGGAGCACACAATTTTTTCTACTAACAACCCGTTTGGACATCATATTGAATGGTACAAGAGATACATTGACGACCTATTGATCATTTGGAAAGGAGATGTCTATCTAATCCCTAAATTTTTGGAACATCTTAACGACAATATCCATAATCTCAGATTTACCTATAGTCACCACAAAACAGACATCATCTTTCTAGATTTGGAATTAAAAGGCATAGAAGGAAAAATTATTGGATCAAGCACGCATCGCAAACCCACTTCGGCAAATACCATTTTGCATGCAAAGAGTAACCATGCCAAAAAAACCATTATGAATATCCCGATAGGAGAAATGTACCGGGCAAGAAGGAATTGCAGTTCTAATGAACAATTCAATTTAGAACAAAAACAAATATGCTCGAGGCTGCAAAAACGAGGGTATCCGAAGTGGTCTCTGAACAGAGCCACTAATATCACAACTAAAATTACAAGAAAAGAGCTACTGAGTTATGATAAAGAGAACATGAAAGAGAACAAATCTAAACCAGAGATACCCACATTAATACTACAACAAAGCAACCAATTCTCTGAAATCAAAAAGATAATACATAGATATTTACCAGTATTATTCGAAGATGATAGTTTACGCTCCATCCTTGAAGGGGGAGTTAGAATTGTTGCTCGTAAAGCCCCTTCTCTCGGCAGCTCACTTTCTCCGTCACTTTTTTCATCAAAGAATTCTAAATCTACATGGTTAGAAAATAAGGGTTTTTTTAGATGTGGGCAACACCCATGCAAAATGTGCACATATGCGTATCCAAGTAAACACTTTTGGAATTTTGACAATACTTTGACATTTACGGTACGAAACTACATTAATTGCAATACAAGTGCAGTCATCTACACGATAGATTGTACACAATGTAAATTAAAATATGTGGGCTGCACCAGCAGGAAACTGAAAATTCGAATATTGGAACATCTAAGCTATATTCGCAACCCCAACATCGTAAATGTGTCAAACGCCGCGAAACATTTTATCCATCAACACAATAGGACTACCAATTTTTTCCAATGTCAAGCAATAGAAAAAGTCCATTTACCAAAAAGAGGGGGAGATCTGCAATATAAAATATATCAACGTGAAGCCCACTGGATCTTCAAACTGAACACACGATTCCCTAATGGCCTTAACATAAGACATGATCTATATTTTCATTACTAAAATCTAAATTGATATTTAAATTCTCATTGTATTAATATATTCAGTTTTTAATATAGAAGGCTCACATCTACATTAGAGTTATACCATCAGTAAGAAATCTAACACAGTAATAATAACTGCAAGGTAAACCTTTTTCATTTATAATGTGATGTATAATACCTAAGATTGAGAAAACCTATGATTCAGAGCCACAAGGAATCATTTCGCCCTAAATAAAACGTAAAAAGTCAATAAACTAAAAACAAGAAACTTCAAACACACAACTAATATAGAATACAGACAAAAAATTATTAAGATTACATAAAGAATTTTCTCTGTACTAAATGACTATACTAATAAATAACTGATGGGTTATAGTCATTCGCTTGTAAATAATGAGCCACTATTAGATATACTACACTGAGTATGTATACAAAAACATATGTTCTTCTCCCGTTAAAGTATGTACATTGTTTCAACGATGTAGAGTGTATGTTATATGTTTATTACACATCAACATCTTTTAATGTCACCTAGTTTGATATAAGTTAACATATTTAATTTCTGCCACTCCGATTTTCTTTTCTTTTGTTTTCATCCATTTCCCATATAGAGTGTTGTTTTTTACAATTTTTCATCCTTCATAAATTATACTCAGCAGCTGACCAACAAGAATTCGAACATTAAGTGTCTCTCATAGAAGTCATCCACCTTAGAATACATGCTGCGCGTGATTTTGGCCCGCACATCGGTCCAATCTTAGTGTAAGTACATATACTTAAAAATTAACCCAAATAGGGTTTCCAACTACCCTATCGATACTACAATACATCTTGTCTACACACTTAGCCAGTATTAAATATGACAATATATTTACGATCGATTCAAGTTTCTGTCAGGTTTCCAGAGGTAGAAGTGTAACTTCCGGTTTTGCGGTCCACCGTTACCATGCCGTATGGAACGCAAACAAAAAATAAAAAAGAATCTTACGTCAAACCGGAAATGTTAGAACTCAGTAATTAATGAACATGACCATTCTATAATAAACTATTATTGAACCTACGCTCAAACATAGATACTCTGAATGTGACTGCATTACACTCGATCATCCTTAGTAACTTATCATAAAGTATATACATAAAGTCTATAATACAAACGGAGTTTGTGTGAACACATGTAGACACTAATTAGCGCCACTTACGAACACCTGTGCAATCTAACATATAAGACACACATCCCTCTAAGTCAGCTAGCTTCAGCCATGATTAAGGACGCTTGAAGCGTCAGAAACGCGTAGGCTTCCTACCATCATCAACCATTTTTCCCTACACCACCAGGATAGCACGCTGTGCTCTTTACCCCTGTTTTTACTAGCCAAAATGCTCTTGGCACATTAAACTTGGAAAAACCCGTTCCATTTTATTCAATCGTTGGTGCTGGATCTCTACTTCCTTTTTCCTTTGGTCTTGTCTACCGTGTGCCAACACGTAGATCCGTGCACAACGTTTTCTGGTACCACAACAGCAACAAGGTGAGCTGGAGGTCTCTCTTTCTTTTTTCTCTTACTATTGTATTGCATTACTGGCTTGTACCTCACGTGCCCACCATCGTCTACGTTTCCTCAAAGTAATCCTAAAGCCTTGGATTTTTCTATATGTAGACTTGCAAATAACGCATCTAAAAAACGCATCCAAACACAATGTGAATTGGTGTCAAAAAGGAAAAATAATTTGTGTTGATGATGCTGAATATTAAGTGTATACAAAAATAATGTGATTAACGATATTCGGTTATTTCTCAAAGAATTTGTGAATAACATCATACCTTGTGATATTGAAACAAATATTCAGTGGCAAAAAGTTTTTTACATATCTTTGTTTTTATACTGCACTAAGAACAAGTACCTTTGAGGTTGAAAGAACTTTCATGTCATCATTATTCAGACAATACAATCTACAATATTTCGATTTTGGAAAAATCTTTTTGTACAATGTCTAGCAACCCACAAAAATCCAGGGCACAGATGGCAGCCAAAGTGTTTGGTAATCATGAAGACTTAACCACACATAACCAGGATTTGGAAAATCTTTTCCGCGATATGGAAAAACACATGATCCAACAGGCGAAAGTGTGGTGGGACCTGACCACACTTAAAACATATATCGAAAAAGACATGATTCCAAGAGGCCTGAGAATCAAAAAATTTCCTACATTCAACTATTCAGATACCTTTTCCAAGGAATGGGAGCAGACCTTAACAGAATGCTCAATCAAATTAATGAAAATTATAACCAAAGAAGAAGAAGCAAAATTAATAGAACTGGAAGTCACAATCTCTGAAATAAAAACAAAAATAAATGACCTTCCCAGCTCACCTGAAGTTGCATTTTTTGATACCAGAACGTCATCCTATATAGAAAAACTTGATCAGTCTCTAGCAGAATCGAAGAAAACTAAGTTCCTTAGAGACACAAAGGACTATCAAAACAATCAAATATATAATTGGAACAGAAGAGACCAAAATCGTCCTAGACCCAAACCAATTCTGAAAAAACAAAATTACCAAAAACAAAACAGACACAGAACCACATCAAGCAGAGTGAGTTTCAGCTCCACAGAGCCAGAATCTACTGAGGGATTCTCGGAAGATGAAAATCTAGGAGCTCGTCCTAAGTACCCACAAAGATCCGATGTCAATCAATATATGCTATCAAAAAACGAGGAAGGAGGGGCGGCAGGAAACACAAGAAGGCTGGAAACAAACCAGAGTCGTCACCTCCGATCACGGAAATACCAACTCTAATACCAAACGTGGTCAACTTATCCTCAACAGTACTTACCCCGGCACAGAATGAAGTTCTATCTCTAGGCTTGAATTTCGCACCCACCAATAAATTTGATATCTTTCAAACGATACTAGATATCAATAAATTTATAAGGAATCTTACTGTAAAACGCCATTTTCTTATGTCCGAGTCTCAAGATACAAATATGGAAATAACATCAGACTTCATATCCAATAATGATGGAAACCTATCAGAGAACCACATTCCTGTACCGCCCGGTCCAGCCATTGAGCAGAAAAATCTGAGCCTGAACGTAGAGGCCTCTGGAAATTCCCAAAAAGAAATCACAGATAGAGTTATACCATTATCCAACAATATTCATCAATCGATACTGGCCTTGTCCTTTCAGGAATTACAAACTATCTCGTGTTTGGACAGTCTTAGGAAAGATAACGATAACCAGGAGAACAACACCACCAATCAATTATCTAATTTCTCTACTACCAATAACCGCTTTTATCCAACTAAATCAAGGACTGATTCTATGGATACTTTTCAAAATCTAGTAGAAAAAGAATTTCAGGCATTATGGAATAAGACGAATCAAACCACACACAAATCAAATCTGTCCAAAAGACTCAAAGAGGCAAAAATATCTCTGGAAAACAACCAAGAAATTATAATTAAAATGGCAGATAAGGGCGGAGGAGTAGCATTAATGGACAAATCTGATTACAAAGCATCCATATTGGACCTCTTATCAGATAACCAAACGTACAAAAAATTGGAAAATAATCCAATCGAGATAATTCAAAAGAAACTGAAACACCTCCTAGATGAAGGCCTGGTCAATGGGCATATTAG
The DNA here is from genome assembly GCF_050947455.1 of Rhinoderma darwinii. Lineage (NCBI taxonomy): Eukaryota > Metazoa > Chordata > Amphibia > Anura > Rhinodermatidae > Rhinoderma > Rhinoderma darwinii. The sequence continues at coordinate 40,484,742 of NC_134699.1, read as the reverse complement.
CCAAAAACAATTAAAATACATATATATAGAACAGCCCATTACTCCCATTTTTCACGCCCTCCCCAAAATTCATAAATCTATAAGACCCCCACCTATGCGTCCTATTGTGTCTGGAATTGGTTCTATTCTAGAAAGGCTATCTGAATGGCTGGACACATTATTACAGCCAATAGTCCAACTTACTCCAGCGTTCCTGAGGGACACACGAGACGTTTTGCGATCATTCCAATATAAAGAGTGGAAAAATGACTACACATGGCTCACCTGCGATGTAATATCGCTTTACACTTCGATCCCTCACCAAACTGCACACAATGCTCTAGAATTTTATTTAGCTACAAAGAGTACATACACGAATAATTTTCAAATGTACATCCTTCAGGTGCTTAACTTCCTCATGACTCATAATTACTTCTTGTTCAATGGAGTGTTCTACCTACAACTCAAGGGGGTCTCCATGGGAGCCAAATTCTCCCCCTCCATAGCTAATATAGTCATGGCCTGGTGGGAGGAGCACACAATTTTTTCTACTAACAACCCGTTTGGACATCATATTGAATGGTACAAGAGATACATTGACGACCTATTGATCATTTGGAAAGGAGATGTCTATCTAATCCCTAAATTTTTGGAACATCTTAACGACAATATCCATAATCTCAGATTTACCTATAGTCACCACAAAACAGACATCATCTTTCTAGATTTGGAATTAAAAGGCATAGAAGGAAAAATTATTGGATCAAGCACGCATCGCAAACCCACTTCGGCAAATACCATTTTGCATGCAAAGAGTAACCATGCCAAAAAAACCATTATGAATATCCCGATAGGAGAAATGTACCGGGCAAGAAGGAATTGCAGTTCTAATGAACAATTCAATTTAGAACAAAAACAAATATGCTCGAGGCTGCAAAAACGAGGGTATCCGAAGTGGTCTCTGAACAGAGCCACTAATATCACAACTAAAATTACAAGAAAAGAGCTACTGAGTTATGATAAAGAGAACATGAAAGAGAACAAATCTAAACCAGAGATACCCACATTAATACTACAACAAAGCAACCAATTCTCTGAAATCAAAAAGATAATACATAGATATTTACCAGTATTATTCGAAGATGATAGTTTACGCTCCATCCTTGAAGGGGGAGTTAGAATTGTTGCTCGTAAAGCCCCTTCTCTCGGCAGCTCACTTTCTCCGTCACTTTTTTCATCAAAGAATTCTAAATCTACATGGTTAGAAAATAAGGGTTTTTTTAGATGTGGGCAACACCCATGCAAAATGTGCACATATGCGTATCCAAGTAAACACTTTTGGAATTTTGACAATACTTTGACATTTACGGTACGAAACTACATTAATTGCAATACAAGTGCAGTCATCTACACGATAGATTGTACACAATGTAAATTAAAATATGTGGGCTGCACCAGCAGGAAACTGAAAATTCGAATATTGGAACATCTAAGCTATATTCGCAACCCCAACATCGTAAATGTGTCAAACGCCGCGAAACATTTTATCCATCAACACAATAGGACTACCAATTTTTTCCAATGTCAAGCAATAGAAAAAGTCCATTTACCAAAAAGAGGGGGAGATCTGCAATATAAAATATATCAACGTGAAGCCCACTGGATCTTCAAACTGAACACACGATTCCCTAATGGCCTTAACATAAGACATGATCTATATTTTCATTACTAAAATCTAAATTGATATTTAAATTCTCATTGTATTAATATATTCAGTTTTTAATATAGAAGGCTCACATCTACATTAGAGTTATACCATCAGTAAGAAATCTAACACAGTAATAATAACTGCAAGGTAAACCTTTTTCATTTATAATGTGATGTATAATACCTAAGATTGAGAAAACCTATGATTCAGAGCCACAAGGAATCATTTCGCCCTAAATAAAACGTAAAAAGTCAATAAACTAAAAACAAGAAACTTCAAACACACAACTAATATAGAATACAGACAAAAAATTATTAAGATTACATAAAGAATTTTCTCTGTACTAAATGACTATACTAATAAATAACTGATGGGTTATAGTCATTCGCTTGTAAATAATGAGCCACTATTAGATATACTACACTGAGTATGTATACAAAAACATATGTTCTTCTCCCGTTAAAGTATGTACATTGTTTCAACGATGTAGAGTGTATGTTATATGTTTATTACACATCAACATCTTTTAATGTCACCTAGTTTGATATAAGTTAACATATTTAATTTCTGCCACTCCGATTTTCTTTTCTTTTGTTTTCATCCATTTCCCATATAGAGTGTTGTTTTTTACAATTTTTCATCCTTCATAAATTATACTCAGCAGCTGACCAACAAGAATTCGAACATTAAGTGTCTCTCATAGAAGTCATCCACCTTAGAATACATGCTGCGCGTGATTTTGGCCCGCACATCGGTCCAATCTTAGTGTAAGTACATATACTTAAAAATTAACCCAAATAGGGTTTCCAACTACCCTATCGATACTACAATACATCTTGTCTACACACTTAGCCAGTATTAAATATGACAATATATTTACGATCGATTCAAGTTTCTGTCAGGTTTCCAGAGGTAGAAGTGTAACTTCCGGTTTTGCGGTCCACCGTTACCATGCCGTATGGAACGCAAACAAAAAATAAAAAAGAATCTTACGTCAAACCGGAAATGTTAGAACTCAGTAATTAATGAACATGACCATTCTATAATAAACTATTATTGAACCTACGCTCAAACATAGATACTCTGAATGTGACTGCATTACACTCGATCATCCTTAGTAACTTATCATAAAGTATATACATAAAGTCTATAATACAAACGGAGTTTGTGTGAACACATGTAGACACTAATTAGCGCCACTTACGAACACCTGTGCAATCTAACATATAAGACACACATCCCTCTAAGTCAGCTAGCTTCAGCCATGATTAAGGACGCTTGAAGCGTCAGAAACGCGTAGGCTTCCTACCATCATCAACCATTTTTCCCTACACCACCAGGATAGCACGCTGTGCTCTTTACCCCTGTTTTTACTAGCCAAAATGCTCTTGGCACATTAAACTTGGAAAAACCCGTTCCATTTTATTCAATCGTTGGTGCTGGATCTCTACTTCCTTTTTCCTTTGGTCTTGTCTACCGTGTGCCAACACGTAGATCCGTGCACAACGTTTTCTGGTACCACAACAGCAACAAGGTGAGCTGGAGGTCTCTCTTTCTTTTTTCTCTTACTATTGTATTGCATTACTGGCTTGTACCTCACGTGCCCACCATCGTCTACGTTTCCTCAAAGTAATCCTAAAGCCTTGGATTTTTCTATATGTAGACTTGCAAATAACGCATCTAAAAAACGCATCCAAACACAATGTGAATTGGTGTCAAAAAGGAAAAATAATTTGTGTTGATGATGCTGAATATTAAGTGTATACAAAAATAATGTGATTAACGATATTCGGTTATTTCTCAAAGAATTTGTGAATAACATCATACCTTGTGATATTGAAACAAATATTCAGTGGCAAAAAGTTTTTTACATATCTTTGTTTTTATACTGCACTAAGAACAAGTACCTTTGAGGTTGAAAGAACTTTCATGTCATCATTATTCAGACAATACAATCTACAATATTTCGATTTTGGAAAAATCTTTTTGTACAATGTCTAGCAACCCACAAAAATCCAGGGCACAGATGGCAGCCAAAGTGTTTGGTAATCATGAAGACTTAACCACACATAACCAGGATTTGGAAAATCTTTTCCGCGATATGGAAAAACACATGATCCAACAGGCGAAAGTGTGGTGGGACCTGACCACACTTAAAACATATATCGAAAAAGACATGATTCCAAGAGGCCTGAGAATCAAAAAATTTCCTACATTCAACTATTCAGATACCTTTTCCAAGGAATGGGAGCAGACCTTAACAGAATGCTCAATCAAATTAATGAAAATTATAACCAAAGAAGAAGAAGCAAAATTAATAGAACTGGAAGTCACAATCTCTGAAATAAAAACAAAAATAAATGACCTTCCCAGCTCACCTGAAGTTGCATTTTTTGATACCAGAACGTCATCCTATATAGAAAAACTTGATCAGTCTCTAGCAGAATCGAAGAAAACTAAGTTCCTTAGAGACACAAAGGACTATCAAAACAATCAAATATATAATTGGAACAGAAGAGACCAAAATCGTCCTAGACCCAAACCAATTCTGAAAAAACAAAATTACCAAAAACAAAACAGATACAGAACCACATCAAGCAGAGTGAGTTTCAGCTCCACAGAGCCAGAATCTACTGAGGGATTCTCGGAAGATGAAAATCTAGGAGCTCGTCCTAAGTACCCACAAAGATCCGATGTCAATCAATATATGCTATCAAAAAACGAGGAAGGAGGGGCGGCAGGAAACACAAGAAGGCTGGAAACAAACCAGAGTCGTCACCTCCGATCACGGAAATACCAACTCTAATACCAAACGTGGTCAACTTATCCTCAACAGTACTTACCCCGGCACAGAATGAAGTTCTATCTCTAGGCTTGAATTTCGCACCCACCAATAAATTTGATATCTTTCAAACGATACTAGATATCAATAAATTTATAAGGAATCTTACTGTAAAACGCCATTTTCTTATGTCCGAGTCTCAAGATACAAATATGGAAATAACATCAGACTTCATATCCAATAATGATGGAAACCTATCAGAGAACCACATTCCTGTACCGCCCGGTCCAGCCATTGAGCAGAAAAATCTGAGCCTGAACGTAGAGGCCTCTGGAAATTCCCAAAAAGAAATCACAGATAGAGTTATACCATTATCCAACAATATTCATCAATCGATACTGGCCTTGTCCTTTCAGGAATTACAAACTATCTCGTGTTTGGACAGTCTTAGGAAAGATAACGATAACCAGGAGAACAACACCACCAATCAATTATCTAATTTCTCTACTACCAATAACCGCTTTTATCCAACTAAATCAAGGACTGATTCTATGGATACTTTTCAAAATCTAGTAGAAAAAGAATTTCAGGCATTATGGAATAAGACGAATCAAACCACACACAAATCAAATCTGTCCAAAAGACTCAAAGAGGCAAAAATATCTCTGGAAAACAACCAAGAAATTATAATTAAAATGGCAGATAAGGGCGGAGGAGTAGCATTAATGGACAAATCTGATTACAAAGCATCCATATTGGACCTCTTATCAGATAACCAAACGTACAAAAAATTGGAAAATAATCCAATCGAGATAATTCAAAAGAAACTGAAACACCTCCTAGATGAAGGCCTGGTCAATGGGCATATTAGCCAAAAACAATTAAAATACATATATATAGAACAGCCCATTACTCCCATTTTTCACGCCCTCCCCAAAATTCATAAATCTATAAGACCCCCACCTATGCGTCCTATTGTGTCTGGAATTGGTTCTATTCTAGAAAGGCTATCTGAATGGCTGGACACATTATTACAGCCAATAGTCCAACTTACTCCAGCGTTCCTGAGGGACACACGAGACGTTTTGCGATCATTCCAATATAAAGAGTGGAAAAATGACTACACATGGCTCACCTGCGATGTAATATCGCTTTACACTTCGATCCCTCACCAAACTGCACACAATGCTCTAGAATTTTATTTAGCTACAAAGAGTACATACACGAATAATTTTCAAATGTACATCCTTCAGGTGCTTAACTTCCTCATGACTCATAATTACTTCTTGTTCAATGGAGTGTTCTACCTACAACTCAAGGGGGTCTCCATGGGAGCCAAATTCTCCCCCTCCATAGCTAATATAGTCATGGCCTGGTGGGAGGAGCACACAATTTTTTCTACTAACAACCCGTTTGGACATCATATTGAATGGTACAAGAGATACATTGACGACCTATTGATCATTTGGAAAGGAGATGTCTATCTAATCCCTAAATTTTTGGAACATCTTAACGACAATATCCATAATCTCAGATTTACCTATAGTCACCACAAAACAGACATCATCTTTCTAGATTTGGAATTAAAAGGCATAGAAGGAAAAATTATTGGATCAAGCACGCATCGCAAACCCACTTCGGCAAATACCATTTTGCATGCAAAGAGTAACCATGCCAAAAAAACCATTATGAATATCCCGATAGGAGAAATGTACCGGGCAAGAAGGAATTGCAGTTCTAATGAACAATTCAATTTAGAACAAAAACAAATATGCTCGAGGCTGCAAAAACGAGGGTATCCGAAGTGGTCTCTGAACAGAGCCACTAATATCACAACTAAAATTACAAGAAAAGAGCTACTGAGTTATGATAAAGAGAACATGAAAGAGAACAAATCTAAACCAGAGATACCCACATTAATACTACAACAAAGCAACCAATTCTCTGAAATCAAAAAGATAATACATAGATATTTACCAGTATTATTCGAAGATGATAGTTTACGCTCCATCCTTGAAGGGGGAGTTAGAATTGTTGCTCGTAAAGCCCCTTCTCTCGGCAGCTCACTTTCTCCGTCACTTTTTTCATCAAAGAATTCTAAATCTACATGGTTAGAAAATAAGGGTTTTTTTAGATGTGGGCAACACCCATGCAAAATGTGCACATATGCGTATCCAAGTAAACACTTTTGGAATTTTGACAATACTTTGACATTTACGGTACGAAACTACATTAATTGCAATACAAGTGCAGTCATCTACACGATAGATTGTACACAATGTAAATTAAAATATGTGGGCTGCACCAGCAGGAAACTGAAAATTCGAATATTGGAACATCTAAGCTATATTCGCAACCCCAACATCGTAAATGTGTCAAACGCCGCGAAACATTTTATCCATCAACACAATAGGACTACCAATTTTTTCCAATGTCAAGCAATAGAAAAAGTCCATTTACCAAAAAGAGGGGGAGATCTGCAATATAAAATATATCAACGTGAAGCCCACTGGATCTTCAAACTGAACACACGATTCCCTAATGGCCTTAACATAAGACATGATCTATATTTTCATTACTAAAATCTAAATTGATATTTAAATTCTCATTGTATTAATATATTCAGTTTTTAATATAGAAGGCTCACATCTACATTAGAGTTATACCATCAGTAAGAAATCTAACACAGTAATAATAACTGCAAGGTAAACCTTTTTCATTTATAATGTGATGTATAATACCTAAGATTGAGAAAACCTATGATTCAGAGCCACAAGGAATCATTTCGCCCTAAATAAAACGTAAAAAGTCAATAAACTAAAAACAAGAAACTTCAAACACACAACTAATATAGAATACAGACAAAAAATTATTAAGATTACATAAAGAATTTTCTCTGTACTAAATGACTATACTAATAAATAACTGATGGGTTATAGTCATTCGCTTGTAAATAATGAGCCACTATTAGATATACTACACTGAGTATGTATACAAAAACATATGTTCTTCTCCCGTTAAAGTATGTACATTGTTTCAACGATGTAGAGTGTATGTTATATGTTTATTACACATCAACATCTTTTAATGTCACCTAGTTTGATATAAGTTAACATATTTAATTTCTGCCACTCCGATTTTCTTTTCTTTTGTTTTCATCCATTTCCCATATAGAGTGTTGTTTTTTACAATTTTTCATCCTTCATAAATTATACTCAGCAGCTGACCAACAAGAATTCGAACATTAAGTGTCTCTCATAGAAGTCATCCACCTTAGAATACATGCTGCGCGTGATTTTGGCCCGCACATCGGTCCAATCTTAGTGTAAGTACATATACTTAAAAATTAACCCAAATAGGGTTTCCAACTACCCTATCGATACTACAATACATCTTGTCTACACACTTAGCCAGTATTAAATATGACAATATATTTACGATCGATTCAAGTTTCTGTCAGGTTTCCAGAGGTAGAAGTGTAACTTCCGGTTTTGCGGTCCACCGTTACCATGCCGTATGGAACGCAAACAAAAAATAAAAAAGAATCTTACGTCAAACCGGAAATGTTAGAACTCAGTAATTAATGAACATGACCATTCTATAATAAACTATTATTGAACCTACGCTCAAACATAGATACTCTGAATGTGACTGCATTACACTCGATCATCCTTAGTAACTTATCATAAAGTATATACATAAAGTCTATAATACAAACGGAGTTTGTGTGAACACATGTAGACACTAATTAGCGCCACTTACGAACACCTGTGCAATCTAACATATAAGACACACATCCCTCTAAGTCAGCTAGCTTCAGCCATGATTAAGGACGCTTGAAGCGTCAGAAACGCGTAGGCTTCCTACCATCATCAACCATTTTTCCCTACACCACCAGGATAGCACGCTGTGCTCTTTACCCCTGTTTTTACTAGCCAAAATGCTCTTGGCACATTAAACTTGGAAAAACCCGTTCCATTTTATTCAATCGTTGGTGCTGGATCTCTACTTCCTTTTTCCTTTGCAGTGTGGCACTACCTACAAGGGGCTGTGTGGCACTACCTACAAGGGGGCTGTGTGGCCCTACCTACAAGGGGGCTGTGTTGCACTACCTACAAGGGGGCTATGTAGCACAACCTACAAGGGGGCTGTGTGGCACTACATACAAGGGGGCTGTGTGGCACTATCTACACAGGGAATCTGTGAGTTGCGGGCTGATGGTCATTTTAGTGAGAGTGGCGGGCTGGTTTCCATCTCCAACCTCCAACTGAAATTAATCGGAGGCAGAAAATACCTGCGGTGCTCGTTTGAAGTGCTTTTTTGTCTGCGTCTTTTGCATTAACTTCAACGGCTTTAAAAAAAAATGCAACAAAAATATGTCCAAACAACGCTGTCAATTCAAAATCTGGCTCAAAATTCCTGAAGGAATTTTGAGGCATATTTTTTCTGCCTTGCAAAAATGCTGCATGAACAAACCCTAAGAGTGTAGTGCTTGTTTTTAGCCATTTTCTCTAAACAGTTTTTGGTAGGTGTGCCCTAAGGATTTTTTTTTCCCAGGGATGCCTCAAGTCCGAAAAGGTTGGGAAACTCTGTACTAGCCTACAGGATCACGCCTTCGTAGAACAGTTCAGTTCGTCGTGGCGGGGCACTGGCTACAAGGGGGAGGTGGGGGATGTATGGCAGTGTCTACAGGGAGGAGGTGGGGGATTATGACACTTTCTACAAGGAGGAGGTGGGGGAATTATGGCACTGTCTACAGGGAGGCTGTTTTGCTCAATCTACAGGGTGGCACTATCTACAAGGGAGGGCTGTGTGTGGCAGCCAGGGGAGGGGGGAATTATACTGTGTGGAGGCCACTAAGCAGACATTATACTGTGTAGGGGCACTACAGGGGGCAATATACTGTGTGTGGCACTTAGGGGGCATAATACTGTGTGGGCACAATTAAAGGACAAAATACTGTGTCCTTGAAGGGTTTATAATATCTTATATTATTAAATATTATTATTAAACTGGGGCACTATATAGAGCATTATACTGTGGGGGGCATTATATAGGGCATTATACTGTGGGGGGCATTATAATTCTTATGGGGCATTTTTTTATGGTCAGGGTGGGGCGCCGATAAAAATTGTGCACGGGCTCCATCTACCCTAAGGCCGGCCCTGACAAAGAGGATGTAAGATCCCATAGCACAGATAAAAATTAGACTGTGTTCAAGGGCTGCTTGACATCACCACTGGACGTTCCTTCCCCTTCCTTGTTTGCTAACATTGCAGTACCTTTGGAGACCACATCCCTGTGAAGCTTCTAACCATCTCTTAAAATTGGGAGGTGATAAATCTGAAATGAGCCCCCTCTCTCAGGGGCCCCATAGCAGCTGCATGGCCTGCCTCTATACTACATAGACCCTTGGATTATCCTGTCGCTGAGTGGAGAGAGGCAGCACATATGGTAAAATCTCTGACCTCTAGGTATTTGTACTGCACAGATCACAGGCTGTGTTCATCCAGTGATTACTCCATGTAATTGAATCTGCCCTGATTCACTTAAGAGGCTCTGTCACCAGATTTTGCAACCCCTATCTGCTATTGCAGCAGATAGGCGCTGCAATGTAGATTACAGTAACGTTTTTATTTTTAAAAAACGAGCATTTTTGGCCAAGTTATGACCATTTTTGTAATTATGCAAATGAGGCTTGCAAAAGTCCAAGTGGGTGTGTTTAAAAGTACAAGTCCAAGTGGGTGTGTATTATGTGCGTACATCGGGGCGTTTTTAATACTTTCACTAGCTGGGCGCTCTGATGAGAAGTAACATCCTCTTCTCTTCAGAACGCCCAGCTTGTGACAGTGCAGATCTGTGACGTCACTCACAGGTCCTGCATCGTGACGGCCACATCGGCACCAGAGGCTACAGTTGATTCTGCAGCAGCATCAGCGTTTGCAGGTAAGATCGACTTACCTGCAAACGCTGATGCTGCTGCAGAATCAACTGTAGCCTCTGGTGCCGATGTGGCCGTCACGATGCAGGACCTGTGAGTGACGTCACAGATCTGCACTGTCACAAGCTGGGCGTTCTGAAGAGAAGAGGATGTTACTTCTCATCAGAGCGCCCAGCTAGTGAAAGTATTAAAAACGCCCCGATGTACGCACATAATACACACCCACTTGGACTTGTACTTTTAAACACACCCACTTGGACTTTTGCAAGCCTCATTTGCATAACTACAAAAATGGTCATAACTTGGCCAAAAATGCTCGTTTTTTTAAAATAAAAACGTTACTCTTATCTACATTGCAGCGCCTATCTGCTGCAATAGCAGATAGGGGTTGCAAAATCTGGTGACAGAGCCTCTTTAGTGCTTTCCGACAGTGAAGCAGAAAGAAATCTCATCCTCTGTAAGCCATTGATGAAGGCTTGCAGTGCACCGTTTCTTAAAGGTTAAGTGCAAGACTTGAGCTTAAACTTTACAGTTAAGGGCTCATGCACACAGCTAATGCTAGCTCCGTTCAAGTTTAGAGCCTCACAGAGCCATAATATGGCACTTATAGAAGTCTATGCATTCCTACTAAACATTAATACGCCTATGATATTCTCGACAAATAACTCAAAATAAAGATCCATCAACAGCAGATTGTTATCGGTTTCCAAGCAGAGTTCTCAGAATATAATTGAAAAATACATGTAAATAGCTAAAAAGGTAACGCAGATATATTACACATACTGTATATGCTAGATTTAACATTTGCTGCTGACAGTCATATTTATTTTTTTCGAATTTACATTTTTATTAATTTTCAAAACGTACAAAAAATATATAGCAGAGCGTTCCACATAGTCAAGACAAAATTAGAGTTCTCGCAGGAACTAAAAATATTACAATCAGTATCTTGAGCAGTATTCACAAAAATGCAGGATAATAAAGTGCTGCTATAAAAAAAAGAAGAGTAAAAAGAACAAAACGGAACAATACTCATGCATGAGTTACATTAGCTATCACACACTATACAACATAATGCGCTTATGATCATACATACAAAACGAGACAGTGACCGAAACCCCAGACCAAGGTGAAACTTTATGATCATACGTTAGATATTGAAGAAGTGGGAAAAAAGTGGTAGGCATTAAGTGTAGCATGTGGAATAATATGCAATATACTTCAACCTGGATAAGGTGTGCGTATTATTAGCTAAAAAAAAATCCATACTATATGCAAATTGAATAGTATGGCGGAGCTCGCCAATAGTTAAGGGGGTGCTAGACTTCTAGGATTTTGCAATCATTGATCTAGCTGCGAGTATGATGTGCCCAATCACCGTTTCTAGAAGTAAAGGGAAATCAGTCAGACCCGGAAAACATAAAGCTAGTTTGGGCTGCAACTGGACATCCAATCCAGTGACCGTTTTAATAAGAGCAGCTGTGGCCAGCCAAAAGGAAGGCACTAAGGGGCATTCCCACCAAACATGCATGTAGGAACAAACTAGGCCGCAGCCTCTCCAGCAATGATGCGGATAAGATGGGTTTAATTTCGATATAAGTGCAGGGGTAAGATACCGACGCAGCATTATGTTAAACAAAGTTTCCCAGTAATTCGCTCCCTTGGATACAGTATTTATCGCTTTCACCAATCCTCCATATTTATGGATACATGTAATTCTTGTTCCCATTTTAAGATATAAGAGGGTTTGATGATGGTATGTGGATGGAGCAATAATTTATAGAACAGAGAGATCCCGTGTGTATTGGGGTTTAGAGAGGAGAAGAACTGATAAATGACCGTTGGAAATATCTGTTCGGTGATTGAAGTATTATACAAGGCATGGCGAATTTGAAGATAGACAAAAGGATAGAAGAAGTGGATCCAGCGCTGAGTTGTATGTGTCCATTAAAATAGGAAGCTTCTTCCAAGTTTTATTCGAAAATGATTAAAAAAATATTGAAAAAAATGTGCAAGTGTTTCCCCAGTACAGAGAGTGGTTTGGTGGCATCGAGAGGTGCCTATGCGTTTCAGACGCTGACCGCGTCCTTAATCATGGCTGGTTAACCAGTTGATCCAATACTGCAGCCATATAATTTATTTTAAGACTGACAGTCATATTTAATCAAATATAGAACAGTAAAATAAAAAAAAAGCTCAAACATATGAAGCATATTTAAGTTGATATCTCCTCTGAAAATGGGATAAACAGTGGCCTGTATCTAGAGCCAGCAGGGAAAGGGGCTGCAATGTTCTACATGTAAACAGTCTATGTAGGAAGGCAAACCAGGAGCTATCTTTGCCCAGATGTGTTGTCAAAAGACTATGTTTTAAATATAAGTACTGTTAATCCTCATTCAGACATTTCCAATGGAAAACAAACATAATGGTTCTAGAGTATTTGGAAAAAAAAATTTAAATAACCATCACAAGAGATAATTTGACAGATTAAAGAAACATCTATGTTTTCATCTTGTATGCCATTTGGGGAAAAACTTGGTTCATTCAAAGAAAAGGGTCAAATTTTACTTATGTGTTACATCCGCTATAGACACCCAAAATGTGTCCAATACGTCTGATAATGGGCACTGGTGGATAATTCTTATGCCTATGGTAACAATATACTTCTGTGCATAATCATTCCAAAAATATGTGTATATGTACCATAGAGGTCCCCATAAGGCTGCAACAAGTTTGGTCCCACCTTCTGGCCAGTAAGTCATAGTCACCTGCGCAGGACTCCTCCTTTCCAAAGACACTGCCATTTTTAATAAATAAGGAAAGAAAACAGACCCAATAGTCATAACACACTTCTACAAGTGCAGGGGCTCAAGTGCTAGGTGCCCCTAACTCAGAGTTGAGCACCAAGGGTCAAATTTAGATGTTCATCTTGGGACCTTCTCTTTTTTATTTCTGCTCCTCCCAAAACATGAAGGAAAGTTATTACCGCAGAGAAAAACCTTAGTGCCTATTGCAGACAGGCCCACCTCTGTATTCCCAAAATTCTCCCACATATTATTTGTCTCTTTCAACATAAAACCTGTTATCTCTTGGCATAACACCTCTTATCATTCCCTGCACTGGATTCAATTAGTAAAAAAGAAGAGTTATTTCAAAGTTTAATGTCAAGCAGTTTTCATTGTACTGTATCTGGAATGCGGGAGATTAATGACTGAGATAAATTCTTGCTGTGCAGCACAAACCGGTCTCCAGTCTTATCCATTATCCTCTGATTTTTACTTTTCTTCTCTTTTCTGTTTGTTCCATTTTTCATTCCCTTGACAAGAAATTTTTATGATTGAAAAAAAAAAAATGACCCACGGCAAATGTTTAATTACCGACCCTTTAACAAACATAGACACTGCTTGGAATAGATTTTATATAGACTGTCATTGTGATGGGTGGGATAACGGCAATACGACACAAGTCATTGTATAAACATTGTGTAGGTGAGAGTCATGCAGGACGGAGACATAGAGAAAGGTGTGGTTCTGATTTAGCTCAAGTCTTCTTGAAATGATCAAGCAGATATTAGAAACTGTGCATCAATACCTTACAGAGTATAGCATATAACAACATATCTTGCAGTCCAATCCAAGATAAAAGTCCCTTTGTAAACAAGTTTTCCAGAAACTTTTTAACCTCTTATGATTCCAAAAATACACAGGAGAGGTAAAACCATTTTACCTTTATTGACGTACCTAGAGCTGTCTTCAGATATTACATTTCTTGGTTGGCATGAGCGTTCACAATGTCTAAAGCCACCAATACACTAAAGATTTCTCCTGATTCTACCAGAAATACCCACGCTCAGCCGAGCTTGCATGTTTATTTTAATCTGGAGAGTGGAAGAAGCCCCTGCCAGTCACTTCTGGTACTGGTTTATATCTTGAGGGAACACAGGAATCCAATATACCCGGTTCCTCTTTCCCCCAACATCTGCTGTTGGGAACCATCAAGAGGACTCCGCTGATGCAAGATAGTTGTCAGATCCTGACAGGATCACCAACTTTATCTCCAGTGTATGGCTTGCTTTCCCAATCAATGTTCAGTGGGAATTCAATATAGAGGCATACAGAGTTTCCATATGGGGACTTAGTGACAAGGACAAGTTGTAAGCAGCAGGCCCTCTAAGGACACAAATTTTGCCAGCATAGTTCTGAATTTCTTCGGCCTGTACTGAAAAACACGCTGGTACTGTTTTTTATGTTTTTCTTTAATTCAGCTGAATCCAAGATCCAGAGCAATAGTTTCAACTTGGTCTTTTCATATAACTGATGGATGTTATTATTTCAGAATGTACAGAGTTCAACGTCCACAATGTCAGACACAGAAATGAGACCAGTCCCAGCCAAGCGTAAGAGATTTTTTTTAATGGAGGCATCTGTAGCCGGCACTTATAGGGGCATCACATAGGCATTTATATATCAAAGTTTCAGGCACTTATTAGGTCATCTGAGGCTGGGGTGCCTACAGGGAGATTTGAGGCAAAAGAACATGAAGCTTGGGACTTAAGGGAAACCTAAAGAATGTATGGGGTTATCTGAGGCTAAGCTACTAATGAAGGCATCTCTGACAGGCACTTATAAAGGAATTTGAGACCTATGCACTTAGGGGGAATGTGTTGCGAATGTAAACATTTTTTAGTAAGTTACTTATTTTTATTATATTTTTGTTATTTTTATTGGTGTCGTTTTTTTTTTTGTTTTTTTTCACAAGGTGGGAAGTATTAAAAATTAAATAATAAGTTGAATTGTTTTCCTATGTTGGCCACCAACAGAGCTCTTCCCAGAATTACAGCAAGGTGAATCTGTGGGGAATTACTTTTCAGTTGAAAGTACAAATGGCGTTTATTTGACAAGTTTTTGGCCGTAAAAATGTAGAAAAACGCATAAAAAACACTATATTAAGTGCAATGGGAAAGTGCGCCATTAGTACATACAACACACTTTTTTCCACGAGTGTTTTTAAAACATGCACTGCAGAAACAAAAAAGCATAAGGTCAATTCTTTGGCATGTAAAACGCACCAAATGTTCCCATAGTCAATGGGAGTCATAATTACATGCCAAAAACCGTGCAAAAAGCACTCACAAAACACATCAAATGGGTGAAAAACGCGTAAAAAATGGTTGATTGGGCTTCCTATTTACATCAATGGGAAAGCGAGCCAATAGTACATAAAACGTGCTTTTTGACGCAAACGTTTTTTAAAAAATGCTTTGCGTAAAAAAGAAGCGTTTGGTCAATTCTTTGGTGTGTAAAATGCGCCAAATGTTCCCATAGTCAATAGGAGTCCTAATTCCGCGCCAAAAGCATGCACAAATCACGTCAAAGTGTTCTGTATTTTAAAAGGCGCTTCACAAAAAATGCTAGTGTATTTCACACATTCACACGTTTTGTTTTTTTGAGTGCCGTGTGAACGTGCCCTAAGGGAATTATTTTTCATTGGCCCTTACTTTATATTGCAGCGCAGGGGAGAAGTCAGAAGACTGCTGTAGGTGAGAACAGGGCCAGCTCCTGGTTTATGTGGGCCCTTGGGTGACACAGACTTAGTAGGCCCCTTTGCGGGGCAACTCACGGTGGCATTAAAATGGCAGAAAACCATATAGACATTAGGCCCTGTTTATGCCCTCATATAGAAGTTAGGCCCCTAGTTTGTACACCCAAAAATTTAGTGCCCTCTGTAGATAGTGCCACACAGCCCCACCTCCCAGGTAGTGCCACACAGCCCCCTCCTCCCAGGTAGTGCCACACAGCCCCCTTCCTGGCAGTGCCACACAGCCCCCTACGCCCAGGTAGTGCCACACAGCCCCCTCTTCCCAGGTAGTGCCACACAGCCCCCCTCCCTTGTAGTGCCACACAGCCACCCTCCCTGGTAATGCAACACAGCCCCCCTCTTTGTAGGTAGCGCCTTTGGGTTTCCCTCTAGGAGTGGATTCCCCAGCCAGAGCATTGCTGATGCTCTGGCTGGGGATTCCGCTTCAGGAGAAGCCCCTGATGTCACTGTCCATATATGGACAGTGTTGTCAGGGGCAACCCCAGAGCCATAGTCACGAGCAGAGCACTACTAGCACTCTGCCTGGGACTCCTGCTCTGCTCCTGACATCACTGTCCATATAATGATGTCCGAAGCAGAGCTGAAGTCCTGGACAGAGTGCTAGCAAAGGCTCTGCTTCGGTACTCCAGCTCTGAAGAACCCCCTAACATCACTGTCCATATACTGCTAGTGATGTCAGGGGCAACCCCAGAGCAAAAGTCCCGGGCAGAGCGCTACTACCTGGGACACTGCTCTGCTCCTGACAATGCTGTCGTTATAAGAACAGTGATGTCAGGGGCTTCCCCAGAGACGGAGTCCCGCAGCAAAGCCGCTTCTAGCTCTCTGCCTGGAACTCCTCTCCTCCTGACATCACTGTCCATAGATGGAGAGTGATGTCAGGAGCTTCCCCAGAGACAGAGTCCCGGAGCAGAGCCGCTTCTAGCGCTCTGCCTGGGACTCCTTCTCTCCACCTGACATTGCTGTCCATATATGGACAGTGATGCCGTGACGACGGCAGTGTCAGCACCCAGTGGCCGAGTGGGCCTCCCCAAGGGTATTGGGCCCCGGCACATGCCTGTGTTCGCCGGGTGTTGACACCGGCCCTGGGTGAGAAGGCATAATATTTTTCATATTACTGACTTTATTTTTTTGTTTTGCAGGTTCCGCTGGACCGTTTGGACTACGGCGTAGATTCGTTGGACTACTTTGATGATCTATGTGTTGTTTTTTGTTACCGAGGGTTGTGTGGGGGAGTTTTTCATTTCAATAAAATAATATTTTCTTAGGGTGTACACAGTGCATTTTTGCTGCGTTTTCGGTGAGCGGAAACGAGCATCGCAGGTTTTTCCTGCCTCCCATTGATTTCAATGGGAGGTCAGAGGCGGAAGCCGCAGGAAAGAAAGTACAAGCCTCTTTTTTTTCCCTGAGAACGGCCGAACGCCCGGGAAATATACTCCTTTGCCTCTCATAGAAATCAAAACGGGGCGATTTCGGGGGTTTTATTATGGCGCTGATTAGGACGCGGTTTCTGCATTAAAATCAGCGCCAACTCTGTGTGCAGGAAATTATATCTGTTCTTTAATACTTTATTAGCCCCTTAGTAATGACAGCAGTCTGTTTGACAATGTCCATTACTAAGGCGGGGCTTAGTGTTAGCCAGTAAAAAGGCTAAGGGTATGTTCACACGCAGTGGTTTCAGACGTAATTCGGGCCGTTTACGCTTCGAATTATGCCTGAAAAAACTGCACTATTACGCCTCCAAACATACGGCGCGTAAAAAGACGCTCGCGAAAAAGAAGTGCATGTCACTTCTTGGGACTTTTTTTGAGGCATTTTTCATTGACTCCATTGAAAAACAGCTCCAATAACGGCGTAAAATACACAGCAAAAAACGCGAGTTGTTACAAAAACGTCTGAAAATCAGAAGCTGTTTTCGCTTGAAAACAGCTCAGTATTTTCAGAAGTTTTTTTGCTAAGCGTGTGAACATACCCTGACACTAACCCCCATTAATACCCCGTATGCACCACCACCAGGGGTATTGGGAAGGGCCGGGTACGATCCAGTACCCGACCATCTGTAGTGACAATCTGGCACTGGTGCGGCCGCAGGCTGGTATTATCAGACTGGGAAGGGACAAAAAAAGTGTAATGCTAGGCTGCTGCTGCTATGTAGTATCTGGCTGGTAATGAAAATGAGGGGACCCCACATAATTGTCATCAATTATTTTTTATTTTTTTTAAATGATGTGGGGTCACCCCCCATTTTCATAACCAGCCAGATACTACATAGCAGCAGCAGCCTAGCATTACCAGGGTGGGAAGGGCCATGGTTTTCAAAATGGGGTCACTTCTCAGGGGTTTCTGTTATTATTTCACATCAGAGCCCTGCAATTGTGAACCAATTGTGACCCTAGGGCTGTCTGTTCGTTATGCCTGCTGTTAGGGTACGCTATGTATAATGTAATTTTATAGCTGCTAGAAGACAACTATAAAATATTTAGCTGGTCATGAATGGAGTTAATGGCAGATGTATGTATGCAACTGTATAGTTGCATATATTTGGCGATCCAAAAGAAAAATGGTAGTAATCCAGCACTCCAGAGTTATCGGTTGAAACTTATTGATGCATTAAAAATACATGTCCAATAAGGAGGAAGCAATGGTTAAAATGGCTTACATGTTTCAGACCTGTGTAATGTTACGGTCCTTACACATAGCCTGATATTTGGCAACACTGTTCAAATAAGTACGATGAGCATACAAAAGAAGTTGCAAAACTTTTGAGGGTGGATTCACATATTTGCATACTTGCTGTGGATCTGCACCGAAATTCTGGAACAAAGTACAGATATAGCCATCTTTACCTTGACTCTGATAACTTGCTGCACCTTGATATCACGCAATAAAAGCCATTGAAAAGTCATTGAAAAAGTCAAGATAAGGGATCTAGCCACTGTTTATTTAATGCGTTAAAAGTAAAGATAAATACGGCTACATCTGTACGGTGCAATCTTAGTGAATAGGATTTTAACTAACCCTATTTACTCGCAACGTAAAAACATTTTTCTCAGTGGATTTCACTCAAATCTGCGGTTCAATTCCGCACCAAAATCATGTAACGTGGATTTCATTGAAGATTTTGGTACAGATATTAGACCTTGTTCCACAGCATATTACACAAGTGGCTTAAAAATACATTAAAAAATACCTAAAAAATTACGCAACATTAATTCCGCAGTGGAAATACTTTTGCGGATCTTGTGCCAAATTTGCTCTGTATTTGTTTTGCATATTTCAGTGCAGAATTTCACATATCATTGAAGTCTATGATAAAATTCTGTATCCAAAATCCGCAACACATACAGAAAACTCTGTGTGAAATATTTCTGTAGCGGCAAAATTCATCACGGGAATTAAATTATGTATGTGCTGCAGATTTCATTTTCACCCATTTTATGTACGTGCAGCAGATTTTTCCGCAATGGGAAATTATGCCACGTGTGACTGCACCCTTAGGGTATCTTCACACGCTTAACAAAAAACTGCTGAAAATATGGAGCTGTTTTCAAAGGAAAACAGCTCCTGATTTTCAGCCGTTTTTTAAGCAACTTGGGTCTTTTGTGGCGTTTTTTTCGTCCGTTTTTGGAGCTGTTTTTCTATTGAGTCAATGAAAAACGGCTCCAAAAACGGCTCAAGAAGTGACATGCACTTCTTTTTACGAGGCATGTATACACCTGAGAAAAAGCCTAAGAAAAAACAATCAATATACCAGCTAATGGATGTGTAAAATAAGTTATGTAATAAAAGGGTTAATTGTTAACATTAAATCGGCATTCCTAGTAAAACATCTACCCTCAGCTTATTGAATAGATTCAGTATACCCCTCCTTGTACCCTACAATTCACCACATCCAGGGGTAAAATGTATAAAAATTCTGAGCCCGACTATGTAAAACATGATTCCGCTACTCGCACATATTTTGACTCACAATTCTATTACAAAGCACCATTGTATAGGTGCCAATCGCTACCAAGACATTTTTCCTCTATTCATACCCGCTAATCTAAATGCCAGTCTATCACATATTATCCTGTGGAAATAAAGACCTTTGGAGGTATCCAAACAAAGTTAGAGTTTATAAAAACATTTAACATCCGGAGTTATAAGCCTTGTGATAGTTTACAAAGCTGTGCTCCTAGGCACTGAATGGGTTAATAAACTCTGCCTCCCCTCCTTTGCAAACTGTCACCCTTTGCCTGGGCTATGAGTAAAGTTCTCCCTGTGAGTCCCACCCAAGGGGTGTGTGCAGGAGACTCTGTATAAAAACTTTTTGCTATAGTTAGGATATACTCTTAGTATTGGAAGGGAGGTCATTGCAGGACCTGGACCATGGCAGAAGGTACTGTATGAAAGACGTCTTGTCAGTGTGTGTGTGTATATATATATATATATATATATATTATCTAGAAGCAGAAGTCTGTACAGCTGCCAAGTGCATGTACTTTATTTAGAATTGTAGAGTGGAGCTGAGTCGGACCGATGCAGCAGACTGAGTTTGTCATTTGGCACGAGATGTGATATATCACCATGTGTTTCTGTGGTTTGTCATTGGACTGTTGGTTATGTTGGCTCCAACGTTGTCACAGTACACAAATTCAGCTGTGTAGTCCTGGACTGTGAAGTTATAGCATGCAGTCACGGGTCATATATTAACTAAACGACATTGTTTAAGTCACCAATCTCTAATTGGCTCTGAGGAGTATGCTTCAAGTTAGGGCCTGTTCACACCACCGTTGCCCTTCCGTTGAGGGGTTCCATCAGAGGTTTCCGTCAGGTTAACCCCTTAACGGAAAGGCAAATGGAACCCTAAGCTTCCGTTTCCCTCACCATTGATCTCAATGGTGATGGAAACGTAGCTAATGGTTTCCGTCTGTCACTGTTGTGACAGGATTCCATTGTTCTTGACGGAACCAATAGCACAGTCGACTGCGGTATTGATTACATTAAACGACGGAACCCTGCCACAACTGTGTCAGACAGAAACCATTAGCTAGGTTTCCATCACCATTGAGTTCAATGGTGAGGGAAACGGAAGCTGAGGTTTCCATTTGCCTTTCCACTGAGGTAACCCCTCAACGGAAACCTCCGAAGGAACCCCTCAATGGAAAGCGACGAGGATGTGAACACAGCCCTAAGCCGGCTATAGATATTTTTTTTGTTGTACCAAAGTGGTGGATACACATCCTCTAAACTGTTATAAAAATGAAACATTTTTATTTATTTATTTTTTTAAAGGATAGTCCCATCTCAGACTTTTTTTTTATTTGTCTATGGGATATGCCATAAATGTCTGTGAGGTGTGGGTCTCACCTGTGGGTTTCCTGTGGGTTTCCCTTGACCCCATTTTTCCAAGTCACAGTGGTAGCGGTCCCCATTGAAGTCTATGGGAGTTATGAAAAAAGCCAATTGCCAATTGGGACCCCCATTCTCCCGACAGGAAATGTTCCGGCATCTATGAAGAATTTATGCTATATCCTGTGGATATGCCATACATGTTAAAGATGGGGGAAAACCCCTTTAATTTTAATTGATTGTTAATTGTATTGTCACGTGTATTTATCATTCTGGTCATGAATGATAATTTACTACAGACAGTGACCGGCTGATCGTGGACTTTCAATAGAAGATCAAGCCTGTATGAATGAATTTGTATTCTTACAAGTGATTAGTCTATGGGACATTTGTCTGATTTGTTCTGATGAATAATTGATAGATTTTTTTATCAGGTTTTTTTTATACTCCCTAGGGCTTTGCCCATTTGTGTTTTTCTCTTGACTTTCCTGTGCTGGATGCTTTAGAATATGTATTTGTTGAGGGTCTATATGAATATGTATATGAAGACCGGTCCAAACATATACTGTTAGTCTATATATAGCATATAGTTACACCTCTCTGCCCAATAAGTTATATTGTAAGAAAACAATAATAAAAAAGTACCGTCACTGATATGCTTTTTTGTTCTATGCATTACAGTATATTTTTGGATCTTTTTTTTCCTCAACAAACACATATATATCAGACATATGTTATGTGAACAGAACGATATCTGCAATATAACAGGCCCATCAGCTGTTTGAGCAGGATTAGGCCAGGTCCAGAATGTGTTTTAAGCATCTGGATGTAAACAAGAGTGCTTTTATTCACTGACAGTAAGCAGAGCTGGTGATGAGTTGTAACACAATGTATCTTATTTTAATATTGTAAAGTTTTCATTATACAATATTTAACCCTTATTTACAGAAGACTAGACAACACTTTATATACAGTAATTTATTTACAAATCAGAACCTTGTTTATGATGACATTGGAATTTCAGGGTTATGAGGGCAGATCTATCACAATACAGGCTGCTGTATATCGTGCCAACATTCTGCTGGGCACCAGTGGCCCTATAAAGTTAAAATTAGGAGGTTCCAAATATAACAAAGGTGAAAATCAAGTTAACAACATCCTCTGCCATGTTACCTTGTAATCTCAGATGATACCAGTGAAGGGGGTACTTAAGCTCACCAACCCACCGATTCCTTTGTAAGGTATACAAATGAAGAGCTGGTAAGACAGTCCCATCACTGGAAGTGGGAGGCAACATGCACAAGACCGTTTGCGTTTTGCAGACATCAAAACACGGATCATAGTAGCTTCCATGTGCTGACTTTTTTTTTGCGGCCCCCTACACTTGAATGGGATGGACCGCAAACACGGACAAGAATGTGACAAGTACTATAAGACCGCAAACACGGACAAGAATGTGACAAGTACTATAAGACCGCAAACACGGACAAGAATGTGACAAGTACTATAAGACCGCAAACACGGACAAGAATCGGACACATTATATCATTTTGCGTAAAGGACACACAGATGCGCAAAGAAAACTTATGTGTGCATGGCCCCATAGAAATGAATGATTTAGCATGCTATCTGCAAAAAAACGGATGGGACACTGTAGAAGTCGTGTGCATGAGCCCTAACTCAGTTCTCACCCTCCTGCGACTTTGATCTCAGTTGGCAGGGGGCTGACTAATAGCATTTTCTTAAGGTGCTTTTACACCGGCCAAGTTTGGCCAGTGAAACGAGCGCCGATCAACGAGACAGCTCGTTGATCGGCACTCGTTTGCTTCTTTCACAATGAGCTATGGATGGGGACGAGTGCTCGTTACTCCGGTCGCTCATCCCCATACATTTCTATCATGTCGGCAGCGCGTCTCCCTGATTACTCCGGGAGATGTGCTAACGATAATAGTTTTCACATTTAAAACGATACGATCAGCAGATGAACGAACGTATGAAAATATAATCTAACTTTTTTATTTTTCTGCAAAGCTACGTATTTTGTTTCTTAGAACCAACTTTTAGTGTTTTGTGGTTTGTTTGTTTTTACATACCAAGTGGCTCGAGGTTGTATGTGATATTTTTTTTGTATAAATTACCAGGAAGATTTAAAAGGCTTTATTAGATTTTCCATAATAGCAACGGGAGCGAGAGATGGGGAATGTAGTTGCAGATTTGCCCGGGGTGAAACATGTGTGCAAAATAGGTTCTTTGATGTTCCCTTTAAAATAAACATGAGGAAATGTTTGCATTAAAATTCCTTTCAGCGAACACAATATCAGCAGTGGCCATAGTGGAAAACCTCTCAACTATCTTAACACCACAGAAGAATGTGACACTAGATAGGACCTAGTCCAAAGAGACAACAGTGAACATAGTGCTGTACCAAGAATAAGCCGGATCTGCCAGGCTGTCTTCATTTGTGGTTCAGAGATCTTAAAGCGAGGAGGATATGAGAACTATTACCATTACAAGGTTTACCATTATTGCTTGTGTATAGAGATGAGCGAATCGTAACAAATCGAACTCTGTCCTAATTTCCCAAAAGTTTCAGATTCAGCAAAATCAAAAAATGTTGGAGTTCTCGGCACACAAATTGTGCCGCCGGCCGCCATGTCAAAGATTAGATAAAGAACCACTTGATCTTGGCGGGTTTTCCTAGGTGCAGCCTAGGATCCCGTGATTCAAACCTCTTTTGCTCCATGTGCAAACAACCAGCCTCATATATATGTCTTGTAATGTATTAGTCTTTGATAAATAGTCATGAGATAAAGTCTGGAGACCAAAAGCTACAGACCCTGGACGCTATGCATGGTAGAAGCAGGAACTCTGAAGTCAGGGTGAAGCTCAATTCAGTCTGAAAAAAATAAAAATAAAGGGTTGCTCGTGACCAATCATCATAAGTCCCCTGCTCTGACCATCTGAAATCCTGGGAGATATATTACTTGTGCATGCATGGGCATAACCACCAGGGTAGCTACTCTGGGGCACAGCAGCAAAGGGGCCACTCAGAGATGTGTTGCAGTTAGTGATCACTGTTGATCTATCGAAGAGGCAGTGTAATATTGAATGCAGATAACTGGTAGACCACTGTCTAAGGAACTCCACTACCTTCATCAAGATGATTCACAGCATGGATTAACTGCCAGTCTGATGCTTAGCTTGAAAACTCCTGCATTGAGGTGGCACTATATGGGCTTGATATGGCGGTGGTATTTGAACACCCAATAATGCTGTTGTTTGTGCTCTTTATGACAGTATTTGAGACTATCGTTGCGAGTGTGCTACTGTTTAATATTTGGATATATTATAGCAGTATTATTTTCATCTTTTACCTCTAGCCTGGTTTTCCTGAGCTAGTCTCCATTTCTTCCAAAAAAAAAAGGGAAGGCACTCCACACACTTTTTAGTCCAATGGTCTCCAAAAACCTTGACCAACATAAACTCAAGTCCCATGTCCTAAACTTACAAGGTGGTGGTGTGGTGCCCCTATTCCAAGCTTTTCTATGAGGCCTTTGGCTAGTTGTCAACCCCTGTAGTTGTGGCACGTTATCAATCACAGTACAAGGACATTACTTCTTGCCTACAGTACAGTTTTGTTTGGACGACCATGAATCGCAGTGGAACGTGTTTGATTAACTGAACTGGATGTTTGTCTGTGGGTGATCGATGTTATAACGTCTGTTAATTCCACAGAGCAAACATTACATGAATACGAATGTTTACACTTTAAAATCAGCGATAACGGCGCCAGTCACTTTGAATGGGGCGATATTATAGAGGAACAAAAGACAATTGAAAAAGCGCTTGGAGTGGATGACTTAGATCTAATGATATTACTAATAATGCAACCCACAAACACAAAGATCTAAAAAGAACTACCACCAAAAATAATAGTAACCTGTAAACATAAAGCTGGCCATAGATTCGAGATAGATATCGGCCAACTCCTACTCCTGCCGTCTCCACCTGATGGCCGATCATATGTATTCTTTTTTTTTTTATGGGAAAAGCAGAATAACCTGGATCAGGCATGTTGAAATCCAACGTGCTCCATCCTTCCCCCTGGGAGGGTTGGGAGAGTCCCATATACATTAGATCTCTGAACCCGCCAATTTAGCCGACTTTTATCTAATGCGTATGGCCAGCTTGATGCCAAGTCCTTAAACCATTTCTTAGTTACTGCTAATAGCTGCGATTACAGCTTCCATAGAGGTTATCACCTAGCTTTCCTAGATTCTTGAATGACAAATGAGTAAAATTGATGGGTATATGTCCCTGCATGATTATACTTGTCAATTGGGAATGTTAGAGTCGTGTGACAGCCCCTGTGGGTTGCCACCAAGCTTTCCCAGAAGCAGATATCCGGACTTCCCGCAATTCTACTGAACCAAACATAAATCGACATTGGATCCTTTGGTCATCTAAGTCCAGCTCATTAGAACTGGGGAAGGTCCAGGTATTGCGCCTGTGTTTACGGCCATCTAAATGTGGCCTAAGAATCAATGGAAAAGATCTGATACATTTTAGGACTGATTAAATAGATTTCAAATATCAAAAACTAAACAGTTGTTACATTTGGCAAAAATAATAATGACAACAAATAAAGACAATTCCAGAAATAGCACAAAAAACATGAATGCTGTTAAGTCACAAGCCCCTGTATGTGTACAGTTCTGTGATGTCTGAATTAGCGGAATATGCAAATCCTAGACATAATTACAGCAAAATTACCCCTTAAATACACATAATTATACCAAAGTGATGCAGCTGTACAATACTGCTCAAATGGGAACACTATGTACTGTAAATAGAAAGACCGTCAGTGGATATAGTCAATGTCTGACTGTAGCATTGTCTTGAGATCTGGCAGTGTATGGAGGCTCTGAGACATGGCGCAGAGTCCAGGATAAAGAGTAGTATGTCTGTCCTTCCTGCTGGAGGATGACATATTGGAAAACTATTTTACCGTAACACTTACTAATCCCACATTCTGTGTCCAAGTCTATATGGAATATGGGTGTGTACGGCAGCGTAAGTGAGCGTTTAACTATACCCGCTGCACCAGAGGTTCTCTCTCCTGGCTCATAGTATTCAAAGGGGGTTATGAATTAGGAGAATGGTTGTTTTTCCCCTAAAAAAAACAAGAATAGATAGTAGTCACAGCTAGGTCTGCATGTAGAAGAGGTGGTAAAACCGCAGATTCACTTTTACTGCAACTAGACCTGCAGATTTAGTACACAGGAATGTATGAAGTTGGCTGGTTGCCAATTACACCAACTTGGGCATTAATTTCTTCCTCTCTGACTTCAGTGGTTAAAACCACATGTAAAAACCATATGTGTGGTGTTACGAGCAGAACCACAAATGTGGTTTTCTATAGGAATATTTTGTAGAACTTTGTAGAAGTTTCTTTAAAAAAAAAACACAAACCCAATTATTGCAGGTTTTTTGGGGCGAGTCATTGATGCTTAGGAGAGTAACTAATATTTAAAGGACCCAATAACAAGGTGAGGGATTGGTCACCTGACTGGTAGTAAACTGAGCTGTGGTAACAGTTAACAACTTGTGTATTTGTAACGTGCCATATCGCAGAATGTCACCTCCTTGTTTTTACCCACTAAAAGGATGACATTCTTGCATCTAAGTGGGGCCCCTCAGCCACCAAGCCCCATAGTTGCTGCTACAGCTGTAGTTAAGCGCATGCTGGTGAAGTCAGGAACCACACTATCATAGTCCAGTGTGAACTAATAGAAAAGATGGTTGAGATCACTGTGTACTGTACAATATTATATTAATATTATCTAGAATATTGAAAAATTCATCATTTGTACGTAAAAATTGTTCTCATTCTATTGTCTTCCAGTAGACTTCTTCCTTCTGTACTCTACCTCTAGTACCATGCCCTTAGTACTTCGATCTCATGGTCTTTCTAATCGGTAGTATAAGATTGAAATGTGGAAATGATGCCCTAAAGGGGTTGTACAGGATTAGAAAAACATGATGGCTTTCTTCTAAAAACAGTGCCACACCTGTCCATAGGTTGTATGTGGTATTGCATCTCAGCCCCAGCAATGGAGTTCGGCAAGCGTTCACACTTGTTCATTTGCTATGCTTAATGCCCACTTTGGTCTTTAAAGGAATTGGGCCCTCATCAAAGTAAATTTACATCCATATTGATCTGGTTTATCAATATTCAAGACCAATGTAAAGGTCAGCATTTTTTGGGGCTATTAATTTAGAACTATATCAATAGGTGTAACTATATTGGGCAGATATAGTAAGACTACAAGAGTTTTGTTATTCTGGTGTAAATAAAGTGGGCATCACTGGTTACATGTTACAATTTATTGGGCAGGTCTGGGGCACTGTGATTCAGTGGTTATTTTTGTTCTATGGGAACTAGGCTCAAATCGGATGTGTTCTTAACATTATGTGGACTACCTCCATGTGCTACAAAGTTTCTCCAAAAACCTAAATAGAGGAATTAGACTGTGAACACTATGGGGGATATGGATGATGTAAGCTGGTGCTCTTCACAGCTCCATGGCATATGTTGACTGAATAAATATCTTGTCCCGATACTTATTCGTTTTGGAATATACATTGCTTTGTTTGTTTGGGTCATAAAATCCAATGATTGGTAAAAAAAAAAGATGTACATGTCCCCTTACCAATCAATGGGTTCTGGTTATTTATTGAGGGAGAACTCCAATTTATTAGTATTATTATTATTATTTTATTTAACCCCTTGCCGCACCAGTATGCACCACTACATACTGTATTGCAGTGCTTTAAGGCACCGGGACATACTGTTGCGTCCTAGCTAACAACTGTCAAAGGACAGGGTGACATAACTGTTCCATCAACTGTTTATGACAGTTGATCGGCACAGAAAGACGTCAGGGGACAACTCACAGCGGTCCCCTGTCGGTGATCGCTGTGATTGTTTAGTCTGCTGTGATTGACCAATCACAGCTCCTTTAGAACGTGTATGTGAAGGAGCTGGCTGAGAAGCTGAGCCAGCGCCATCACCGCCGGGTGTTACGGACAGGACTGGAGACTAATTCCAATAAGTTTAGCAAACAAACTGTGGGGTCAAAATGCTAACTATACCACTAGATAAATTTCTTGAGGGGTGTAGTTTACAAAATTGGGTCACTTTTGGGGGGTTTCCACTGTTTTGGGACCACAAGACCTCTTAGAACCTGACATGGTGCCTAAATTATATTCTAAAGAAAAAGGAGGCCCCAAAATCCACTAAGTGCGCCTTTGCTTCTGAGGCCTGTGCTCCAGTCCATTAGCACGCTAGGGCCACATGTCAGATATTTCTAAGAACTGCAGAAGCTGGGAAATAAATATTGTGTTGCGTTTCTCTGGTAAAACTTTCTGTGTAAAGAAAAAAATGTATTACCAATGATTTTTTGCAAACAAATATGAAAATTGTAAATATCCCCTCTACTTTGCTTTAATTCCTGTGAAATGCCTAAAGGGTTAAGGAACTTTCTGAATGCTGTTTTGAATACTTTGAGGGGTGCAGTTTTTAAAATGGGGTGATTTATGGGGACTTTGTAATATAGGCCCCTCAAGGCCACTTCAAAACTGAACTGGTCTCTGAAAAAATCGCCTTTTGAAATTTTCTTGAAAATGTGAGAAATTGCTGCTAAAGTTCTAAGCCTTGTAACGTCCTAGAAAAATAAAAGGACGTTCAAAAAACAATGAAGACATAAAGTAGACATACGGTAAATATTAACTAGTAACTATTTTGTGTGGTATTACTATCTGTTTTACAAGCAAATACACTTAAATGTAGAAAAATGCTAATTTTTGCAAATTTTCTCTGAATTTTGATGTTTTTCACAAATAAACACTGAATATACTGACCAAATTTTACCAGCATAAAGTACAATATGTCACGAGAAAACAATCTCAGAATCGCTTGGATAGGTAAAAGCATTCCAAAGTTATTACCACATAAAGTGAAAGATGTCAGATTTGGAAAAATTGTCTGTGTCCTCAAGGCCAAAACAGGCTGTGTCCTTAAGGGGTTAATATTTATTTAGTAATAGGTTTAGCTTGGGTCATGCCCTAATGTCTAAATACTCATTTCTGTTCTTTCGCAGCACTGATAATGGAGAACTGTGACTTCGACTGCAGCACCAATAACCGGAACCACTACACCGCAGATGCTGGATGTACGAGACTGATTGTCCGCAGAGGCCAGGCTTTTGAAATCAAGTTGCAGTTCTCGCCAAGGGGTTATGAAGAAGGAGTGGATCAGTTGGCCCTTATAGCACAAACAGGTAGCTATATACCTGGCTTGCATGCATTGATGCTACATAGTGAAACAAGCAAAAGAACTAAAAGGATGTCAGCACCCAACGGGCCAGAATTTCTGATTATTTGTGAAAACAGTCCCAATGTCTCCTTTAATCCCCCCCCCCCCCCCCCACCAAAAAAAAAGCAGTGAAATGAAGAAGGTGGTTGGCTGCGTCCCGAAAAGCAAGAAGTGGATTGCATCCGAAAGAGTTTTTGTTTGTTTTTTATTATTATTCGGCAGATTAATATATTTGCAAGATTAAAGATAAATCTGGTTATATGTCTGTTCCACAGGACCTGAATTATCAGACATTGGTGAGAGTCTATTTTTTGATGGTACATCGAGAAGCTTGTTACTATGGAACCTGAATTGCTAGTTGCTTTATGAATTAGCTTTTTCTCATTTATTTCCCATCTGCTGTAACCTTTCTGGAATGAATTAATGTTTGTAAAGTAAAGATATTTTAACACAAATTAACACATTCAGCCCAGATAGTTGGAAGTGAAGGAGCGGAAGCAGAAGTAGAATACTGCTGAACTGTGAAAGTAGGTGGTTAACCATTGCAGGGGATTTACAACACAATTTGCTTTGCCTTTGAAGGGGGAGTTCACGTCACTTGGGAGCTACCCCACCATGGTTCCTGATTGTTTTAGCTTATCTAACTGTGTGTGCATAGGTCTTAGTGAAGGACAAGGTGAGGGAGTGGTTTCTGACCTTGCTGTTTCCATTTCATACTTCAGTTCCTTAACACAATGTCAGGAAATAGAAAAGGACACAATGTGAGTCAAGCTCGGCAGTGGAAGAATACTGTCTTCTTCTATACCTATAATAGCTTCTTCAATCATACAATGGAAGAATAGTTATACAGTTTTAAGATTGGTATCATCATTGTACCATGTGGAGTGACAAACACTTAATTTTGTGTTTAGTACCAGTTCCAGACCGATTCTGATGACCTTCTGTCAAACTATAAAGAACATGTGGATGTCCATTTTTAATTCTCTCCTAAATGATGTTATTATTATTGTGCATACTGGACATATCAGTAATACTGTACATTCTAATAAGATATTGTTGAATCAACTAATGATGGTGATGGTCTCCAAACAAGGTTGATATCTACTGGACCTTTGGGTCTTATTGTTGAGTTAGAGCATGGGCATACAGGAGGATCCTTTTATACTCTGGTGGGCCAGTCCGACCCTGTTCAGATCTGTCTACATTTTATGATGCTCACATGGAGTTGCCCCACAGTTAGGCTCTGTTCACACATGGGTTAGACCCTGTTTACATCTGCATCGTAGGCTCCATTAGAGGCCTCCATCACAGATTCCGTCGTTTTTACCGGACAAAATATGGAGCGCTTTTTTTTTGTCTGGCAATATGACGGAAACTCGACGGATCTAGCGCTTCTGTTATTCTTATTGTGCTAAATCGACAAAAACAACGAAAATAGCAACACAGCTATGAACACCGTCTAAGTTCTCTGTCCGGTTTCTGTTTTTTTATAGAATAGGTTAGCATCTCAATTTAGAAAAACAAACAGAAACCTGTCAAACTTTTTAAGTGAATGCAAAAAAAATAATTTGATCATAAAGTGTAATAATGGATCAGCCTTATTAGTTATGGATAAAAGCATTGCTTCTAGGGACGAACACCTCCATAATATTGTTTTATACGGAGGCACCATACTGCAGCAGATGGAGTGCATACTGTGTACTCAACTCTGCTGTGTGAATGAGTCCTTACTGAACCCAGTTGGTGAGATAAGGATTTAATGATTTTTAGGTATGCATTTCAATTGCTCTTTACCAGAAAACACAATAATTGCCAATTTCCTTCCAACTATTGAAAGTGTACGCAGAAGCAATATGTGTCTCATGGTACAGGTAGTCCCATGTTTCTTTAAAATGAACAAGTTTTATCCTTCTTTAGGTCCATGTCCCTCTGAAGACTTTGGCACTGAAGCGCACTTTAAAGTGACGGACACATTGCAAGAAGGAGAATGGAGTGCCACAATAAGCAGTGTTGATGGTGAAAACCTTGTACTGTCTGTTATCTCTCCATCTGATGCCCGAATTGGAAAGTATGCCCTCTCTCTGGAGACTTCCACAGGAACTGAGGAAAACAGTTGCAACGTCGGGGAATTCTTCCTGCTTTTTAACCCCTGGTGCCCAGGTATGTGAATGACAATAATACTAATGGAATATTTCCGAATTATTAATACAAAACCATCAGATCCTTGACTTACTCAGGATCATGGAACACCAGAGCCAAGAAGAAGGGTAAGCCGGAGGATCCTACAGGGAAGGTGGAAAGGTTGAGAAGACCTATTGTATTCTCAGCAGACTTCATGCCTGTCCAATGTTTGTCCAATATAATGTAAGTCGATGGCTGTAGTTGAAATCCCTGTAATATGGCAGGTTCCCACTGTAGGTCACTTCAGACTTTCTCATCATAGATGCTTTGTGTGCTCTAAACTATAGATGTATTTTTAGGCCCTGTTCACACTGAGTTTTTTTTTGTGCTGATTTTGATGTGGAAACCACATTGGAATCAGCGACAAAAAAACATCTCAAATCTTCTATTGATTTCAATGGGAGTCAGAGGCGTTTTGTTTCCTGAGCGTTTTTTTGTCCGGTCACGGTAAAAAAAAGCAACGTAACTTTTCTTGAGTAGTTTTCTGCCTCAAAAACCCCATTGAAATCAATAGGAGATGGAGAAAAACGCTGCGAATGTCCGCGGCCATTTTTTGACATAGTTTTTGACGTGGTTTTTTCCTTTGTTTAAGAAAGAGGTAAAAAAAAACTGGCTTTTTTTAATCAAATGCCTAAAAACTCATGAAAAAACGCGTGTGGTACAAAACCACTTGGAAAAAAACTGGAGCTGATTTTTCCATACCCTAATTATGCCAGTATCCTTTCAGTAGAATTGCCATGCTGTCCTCCAAAGATCATTTCCAAAGTTATATTCCTGTCACTTCAGACCGCAGCCACCACAATAACATTACTCTTTTTAAAGAGGCTCTGTCACCACCTTATAAGTGCCCTATCTCCTACATAATGTGATCGGCGCTGTAATGTAGATAACAGCAGTGGTTTTTATTTCGAAAAACCATCAATTTTGAGTTATGACCTATTTTAGATTTATGCTAATGACATTCTTAATAGACAACTGAGCGTTTTTTAGCTTTTGACCAAGTCGGCGTTGTAAGGAAGTGTATCACGCTGACCAATCAGCATCATACACTTCTCTCCATTCATTTACTCAGCACATAGTGTTCTTGCGAGATCACAATATGCTGTCACTTACTCACACGTTAACGTTACTGAAGTGCCTTGAGAGTGAATAGACATCGCTTCTAGCCAGGACGCGATGTCTATTCACACTCCCGACACTTCTGTAACATTTGTGTGGGACTTAATGACAGCAGGCGTGATCTCGCGAGATCACGCTGTAAATGACAGCACAGCGTTATCTCGATGTGCTGTGCTGTAAGTCCCACACAAACATTACCGAAGTGTCAGGATTGCGAATAGACATCGTGTCCTGGCTGGAGCGATGTCTATTCACTCTCAAGGCACTTCAGTAACGTTAATGTGTGAGTAAGTGACAGATCACGATGTCTGAGTACATGAATGGAGAGAAGTGTATGGCGCTGATTGGTCAGCGTCATGCACTTCTCTTTACAACGCCCACTTGGTCAAAAAGTTAAAACACGCCCAGTTGTCTATTAAGAAAGTCATTAGCATAAATTTAAAATAGCTCCTAACTCTAAAATTTATCGTTTTTCGAAATGAAAACCACTGCTGTTATCTACATTACAGCGCCGATCACATTATGTAAGAGATAGGGCACTTATAATGTGGTGACAGAGCCTCTTTAAGGCCAGGCCTACGAGTCTTCCTTTCCCTCCATTTTTCTAGACTCCTATATGTTGTCACTGTACCTCCTGTGCTGGAGTCAGCACTAGGCTAACCTAGGTAGATGCCAGGGCACACTGAGCTTGAGCGGCCATGGCTCTACACTCATCAAACTTAGGGGTAGACCGGGTGCTCACTGTGAATCGACCGTCCAAGAACCCCTGAAGCCGGCCCTAAAACTCGTTAATAATTTTTAATAGTCACTCATGAATATTCACGTACTGCTGTAGTTCAATAAAATCTCCCACTTTCCCAAAGTAACAGGAGACTGTGATTTTGAAATCTATATTCTCTTCTGCATTTTTTTTCCTCACGGTTTCTGCAGAACTATCACTTTATATAACATGTATAACAAGTCTCCTGCATAATCCAATAAATTCTCATAAAAGAAGGCTACATGCAAACGTTGCGTATTTTGCTACGGAAAATATGCATCAAAACTGCAGGAAAACACAGGAAATTCGCAGGTAAATGCAGCACATAATCGTGCGTTTTTTTATGCGTTTTTCTGTGTGGTTTTTTACATTTTCATGCGTAAAGCAGTGCGTTTTCACGCTGCGGGTTTTGGTGCTTTTTTCCTTACAACTAGACAGATACAATGCGCAAGCGGAAACCAAGATAAATTGACATGCTACGGATTGTAAAATATGCACCGATGGTCAATAATACGTGCAGAAAAAAAAACCGCAGCATGTACATGAGATTTCCTGAAATCTCATTTAATTTAGTGGTACTGTATTATGCTGCTGATTTGTGTCGTGGGCATTGAGCCCAAGGCTGGATTCACACGAGCACATTACGTCCGTAATGGACGGAC
The DNA here is from genome assembly GCF_050947455.1 of Rhinoderma darwinii. Taxonomy (NCBI): domain Eukaryota; kingdom Metazoa; phylum Chordata; class Amphibia; order Anura; family Rhinodermatidae; genus Rhinoderma; species Rhinoderma darwinii. The sequence continues at coordinate 40,450,304 of NC_134699.1, read as the reverse complement.
GTATTTCGGCCTCAAGTCCCGGACCGAACACAGTGCAGGGAGCCGGGCTCCTAGCATCGTAGTTATGTACGATGCTAGGAGTCCCTGCCTCTCCGTGGAACTACTGTCCCGTACTGAAAACATGATTACAGTACGGGACAGTTGTCCGGCAGCGAGGCAGGGACTCCTAGCATCGTACATAACTATGATGCTAGGAGCCCGGCTCCCTGCACTGTGTTCGGTCCGGGACTTGAGGCCGAAATACGTCCGTCCATTACGGACGTAATGTGCTCGTGTGAATCCAGCCTTAGATGTGTCCTCCACAGTCTGTTATCTAAGCATGTTGATGCAGACACCAGGTTTGGACATTATTTATGTTCCACACATCTAGTTTGATTTCCTCTTTGTATTATAATTTTGTTAATATACAATAATTAAGCTCTGACTGATGTCTCAATGCACAAACCTACACAAAGTGTGTAACTGTCTCGTTTCCTCAGAGGATTCTGTGTACATGGAGAATGATGAGGAGCGAACAGAGTATGTTGTAACACAGCATGGAATCATCTTCCAGGGGACCAAAGACTCAATCACTTCTGTTCCTTGGAACTTTGGACAGGTAAAAAAAAATAATTATCTGCTTATGCCCCTACGTTGTTTAAAGGGAAGGTCCAGTTTCTCAAGCATTTATATTTTTATTCAAATGCATCTAAAATTTAAAATAAAGCAACTTTGCATATAGCACGTCTTTAATTAAAACTATAATTTTGTTTGTACAGCTTCTATGCAGATATAGGTGTCTCCATGGTGACAGACTACAAACAAACCCTGTTTAGTCTGATCCTGCAGTTATATAGCAATCCATCTGTCCCTTACTTCTTGCTGTAGGGACTCTTACAGGGGAGTATGACTGCAAGATCAGACAACACAGGGTTTATTTGCAGTCTGTCGCCATAGCGACATATAGATCTCTATAGAAGCGGTAGACAAAAAATTATAGTATATTTGTCATTAAAATTATGCTTTAATGCAGCCTTGTCAGAGTTGTAACCACATCTTGGCTCTTACCTGCAAATTAAATGGTGATTGTTCAATTTTTCCATAGTGACCAAAATACCTGTTAATAAGGATATATTTAAAAAAAAGTATATGTTAAATAAGCAAATATTTCCTAGATATAAAGAAACAATGAATATTCAAAAATATTTTTCTAAATCATTTCACACTCAAATGGCATTATGTCTTAGTATTAACATTTCCCTTAATGTCACAGCGTGTCCTCGAATGACCCAGCGGCCTTAGATGTGCCCTCAATACATTGCTGTCAATGTGTAGTACGGATGTTGCTTTACAATGACACTAAACAGATATTCTGTGTATACTCTAGGACTGAAGTCTGTTCCGTCTCCGACTTATCACTAGGGCCCCAGTTGTACCCCTTCCCTAGGTGTCTTATCTCCCCTACACATGCAGCCACATTCTATTTCTTCCCTTGTCTATGTTCGAAGTGTTTTCTCAGGACAAGTATCCAGCTTTGCGCAAGTGCAGCGCGGACGCTCAAATGTTGGTGTTTTGCCATGTTAGGACAAGACTTTTATTTTATTCCATAAAAGGTCTCCTACAAATAGAGGAGTCACATGGAGTTGATTCATCCTGATGATAATAATGCCTTTCTGAGATGATCGCTCATAAGGAAATATGAAGTTTGAGGGTTTAATGATCTTTACATAACTACCCAAAAAATTTCTATTCTAAAATCTTCTTACTAAAATCATATGTGGGATATTGTTTCCTGGAAACCCCCCGAGCTACTTATCCTTTGTATCTACTCATATAAACAAGGAAATAGTTTATGTAGCAATCTTACTTATGAGAAATGACTTGTGCTCTTTTGTGTAAACTGTGACTATTTCAGTGTTTAAAGGGGTTGTATAAAATTTATAAAAACATTGTTGCTCTCCTCCAGAAACAGCCGCACTCTTGTCCATGGGCTGTATTTGGTATTGCATCTCAACCCCATTCAAGAGAATGGGACTAAACTGTAATACCAGACATAGACTACGGACAAGTGTGGCACTGTCATTTTAAAATCTGCCTTTTAAACATATAAAAAATCCACGTGGCATCCAAACCGTCTAGCCAGCCCTGCTGGGACTATTTGGGTGCCATGTGATGTTTTTCTATGTTTGATTGCTGATTTTAAATTCATGTTTGTGAGTATGAATAAACCCTGTCAGAGTTCCTAACACGGGGTGAAGATGTTATTAAACTATTTCTATATTTAATTTTTTGCTGAGGACATAACTTTGGGAAGATCCTATTGAACTTAAAGAGCAGAACAGTACTTCAGAAAACTTTTGATATGTCATAGAAACATTTCAGAAGTTTTGATGTGTGGGGATCCGGGTGCTGAGACCCGCACCATCACTGAACCCGAAGGTGCATAAGCACTTAGCTGAGCACTCTGCACTTTCATCTCTCCTTATCAACCTGAAGATGGGTGGATGGATTTATGTGAATAAATGTCTATAAGCCAGTTTTCAGTCTAAAATTGAGCGCCGATCACAGGCTAAGGTGCTGAGCGCTTCTGCTCCTTCAGTTCAGCGATCATGAAGGTTCCAGCAACCGGATCCCAACTGATCAAAACGTCTGATATGTAGCTATGACATATGAAAAGTTTTCTGAAAGTACAGTTACCCTTTTAAAGTAAAACTGGGCTTCCAAACCCCCTTGTTGGCTATGGACACCGGTAGAGTGCAACGGGCATTTCACAAACCAGAGATTTAACCCACTAAACTCTACTTCAAGTAACTCCTAAAAGTTGCAGGTGACGCAATAAAATAGGGTTAGCCGGGATGTGAATTTTTTTTTACTAGAGGCTGTAAATGGAAAAAAATAAAATAGAAAAAGCAATACTTACTATTCTTGCCCCCACTGGCCCAGCACTGAGGCTCCTGTGGTACTCCCGGTGGGGGGCTCAGCGGTGACAAATCTTATTTTTGGCATAATGGCCAAAATACAACATATGACTGCTGAGCTGACTGATTGACTGCAGCGGTTACATGCTACGTGCATGTAAATAATCATCGGTAGTACTGCAGGAGCCTCAGCGATGGATTGCCGGGGGGCAAGGATAGATAAGTATTGATTTTTTGGTTTATTTCTTTAATTTTCAGCCTCTACTAAATAATTTTCAGAACCCGTGTAACCACTTTAATCCATATGAGAAACTGATACTGTGATCAGCCAATATATTCCAGAACAAAATTTTGATATCAACTAAAAAATGTTGTGGGGATTACCCTTTCTTACAAGATACAATGATATTTCTTTGATAATGCTCACACCCTCATGTTGTACATTCTTTTGTTCTTGTTAGTTTGAGGATAGTATACTGGAAGCTTCCCTTGAGGTGTTAGATAACAATCCCCGGTTTAAGGAAGACTCCAACACCGACTGTACACAGCGGAATGACCCCGTGTATATTAGCCGTGTTGTCAGTGCAATGGTGAGTTCATAAATCCTATTATAGAACTGTAAAATTTACATACATAGTTTCATAACTGGTAAAATGTATACAGTTTCTAACATTTAGATAAAATAAGGATGGTCCTCCTTGGCAGAGGCTGTGCCCCCATATCATTAAGCCCATTAGTAACTCTGGGTAGCTCCTGGAATGGGATTTTATTGTACTGCCCATTTATGGAATCGGGCATAATTTGGCAATCCCAGTATGTTGCTATTTGAAATTTGTCCATGGTCCTGCAGGTGAACTGTAATGATGACAACGGAATCCTGTATGGGCGCTGGGACAACTGCTATGGAGATGGAGTAAGCCCAATGTTCTGGATTGGAAGTGTGGACATTCTGAGAAGATGGAGAAAGTTTCGTTGTCAGGCAGTGCGATATGGGCAGTGTTGGGTTTTTGCTGCAGTTGCCTGTTCAGGTAAGGAGAATAAAAACAAAAGATGCGAGAAAAGTCCTTTAACGGGCATTACACTAAATTATTTCATGTTGCATTTCAGTTCTAAGGTGTCTGGGCATCCCAGCTCGCATCATCACCAACTACAATTCCGCACATGATACTAACAGTAATTTGGTGATTGAACAGTACTTGGATGATAAAGGCAAGAAACAGACGAAGCAAAGAGACGTGATCTGGTAAAATGATGGGTTGGCCCACATCTCTGTGTAAATAGCTGTAGACCTATTGCCAGCTGACTAGTGTAGGTTAAAATGTAACATTGTAAGATCTTTACCCGCTTTATATTCAAATTTATTAAGCTTTTTTTTTTTTAGATTCATATCAAGACAAAAGTTTTGCTCCCATGACAAGTTCTTTGCCTTTTCTTTGAAGGAACTTCCACTGCTGGGTTGAAGCCTGGATGACCCGCCTTGATCTTCCTGAAGGATATGATGGATGGCAGGTTGTCGATCCAACGCCTCAAGAGAAAAGTGATGGTGGGAATTTTACACTTTTCCTTTCTTTGTCCTTCTCATATTAAAAAAGTTTTTGTTTCGTGAGCATCTGGCTTATTATATGCCCATCTTATATTTTATAGTATTAAATGTTTAGCTTTTTTTTAATATATTAATTACATTACATATTAATATGTTTTAAAACTGGAAATCTGGACTGTCAAAATTAGCACACGGGTCTGGTACTAGTTCGTGCCAACACAAATCCCCATCCTAAGACAGGCGAGGACACTCCATGCTTTGCTAAGATTTTGGAGCTTGTGTATAGCCTTATGCATATTTACACTGCTCATAAGGATCAAGGTTGTTTCTGTGACAGATGTGCCCACAGGGCTTTATTTTATGATTTATTCATGCTACTATTTAGAAGCCACTATTTCCACATAGAAGAGAAGTGGGCCCTCCACCATTATGGGTTTTGGCACCCAGGACAGAAGGGTTTGTTTCGGCCCTCCATACCCTTTCTACAACGTTTGGGCCAATTCTTCACCCCTGTTTACAAATAATGCAGTTCCTCTGGAGAGGGGAATCTGACACAGGTTCTCACCACCCAGTAACAAATCGGATGGAAAGAAGCAAAATGATATTGCAAAAAGTTTAGTTCATTTTAAGTAAATAGTAATAAAAACAAACAGACGAGTAGAGAATTTTATAACCTGATCCGTGGAGATGAGGAACCCGGGGTATCTCTACAATGTGATTAGCCTTTTTTTTAATGTGGATCGTGCAAGTGCATTCCCTTATATACAGTTTCCTTTATGTGACGTGCTATCCAATTTGGCGCAGGTCTCTCTTCATTTACCTTGTTGTTTTAAATAAGTAACTTTACGTTCCGTAATGTCGTGATCTGCTGCCATCAAGATCTGGATACTACAGTCCAGCCCTGGTTTTTGCCTTTTTTGTCCACTACTTTTTGCATGGGCTTAACCAGAGCTGGTCCCCCACTCTCCAAGGGCCACAGACACTGCCTCTATGGTACATTTGACTTTAAGCTTCAAGTGACCAAATTCTTATAAGAAATCATTCTCGGTCATTTTTGTTATAGTCAATACTTGACCTTCTCTTCTCTTGCAGGTGTATTCTGCTGCGGTCCCGCTCCTGTTCTTGCTATCAAAGAAGGTGACCTTGCTATAAACTATGATGTCCCATTTGTATTTGCTGAGGTGAATGCAGATGTGATTTACTATGTAGAGCAGAAAGATGGAACTTCCAGACAAACAAAACACACCTCGCAGGTTGGACAGAACATCAGCACTAAAGCAGTGGGAAAAGACAGTCGGGAAGACATTACACTAAACTACAAGTATCCTGAGGGTGAGTGAAAAAACTCTGAAAGCCAAAGTAAAGACTTGGCCAATCTTTATACTGAATGACATCTGATGACAATTGGTCAAGTGATTTCTGAGTTATATACTGTTTAACCAGGACTGTATAGAATGGCAGATTTACAATGCCGCTATAAGGTATATCATATTCCTATTATCAGAAAGACAAGGTGATTTTTTTTCTCTCAGAGTAACTAGTCTGCAATACTTTTATAGTCACTTTTAGGGCTCATACACACTAATATATTCAGCTCCGTACAACCTTCAAGTTGTAGGGAGTCATAATAAGTCTGTTTATGGGGCCTTTTTTTTTTTAACGAATTTCATGGAATGCTTCATCGGATGTCGTATTACAGGAACGCTTCTAAGCGAGAATATTTCTTTAATACAGTATTAGGCCTCACACACACGAACGTAGCCATGTGCACGGCTGTGATTTTCGGGTCGGCCGGCATCGGACTGTCAGCCGCAAGCCGCCCGCAAATCGCGGGCCATGCACCTGGCCGCGGCCATTATTTTCAATGAGCCCGGACTGCAGAAGACGGCCGTAATAAGACATGTCCGTTCTTTCTGCGGTGTGGGCTTCCAGGCCATGCATGGACCATAAAAACTACGGCCGTGTGCATGTCCCCATAGAAATGAATGGGGCCGCAATTCTCCGGTGGATTTTCAGGGGGATTGCGGCCGCAAAAGCACATTCGTGTGCATGGGGCCTTATACAGTGGCACACAGATTGACCACGACTCCAAAATATGGAGCTCCAGGCAGTATGTGTACCACCATACTGGCCCAGTTCACATGGCTTGGTCTTATAGTAATGCAAATAACTGAGAATAGATCATGTCTACTATTGAAGTTATACTATTGGCAGGTTGTTGTGATCTGTGTCCTTTCAGTCAGTCAAATATAGCACACGTACGTAGCAGAGCTGACCTTCAAATCTGAAACACTGCCCAAAAGAAGCAGTTGACAAGATATATATATATATATATATATATATATATATATATATATATATCACCAAGTTGTATGTTCAGAAAGAATCTGATATATATATATCAGATTCTTTCTGAACATACAACTTGATGATATATATATATATATATATATATATATATATATATATATATATATATATATAAAAGGCTGCATGGTTTCTGTTACTCTTTTAGATGTAGAGTTGATGTCACACCGCCCACTCAGATTTACATTTATAACATTGTTTATTCCAGGATTCCAGGATATATCTGGTTAACCAGGGTCACATGTAATTTTAAGTCACATTGTGATTCATCACGAAATGGCGTTCTCTTTCCTTTGAATTATTTAGTATATTTTTTCATCAGAATAAAGTGTAACATTTGTGTAAGTCTTACCTGCAATGTTCTTTTAAATGGAGAAAACTAAAAACAGAACATAAAATACCTCGTGGAGATTACTTTTGTCTAGACACCATGGAAAAGGGTTCATGGCCATTTAAATGAATGTTGACAAGAAGAAACATGTGAATATATGTATACATACAGTAGTTCATTAACCACAAATGTTACAATGTTTCTTTTTCTGATTTCTTTGGGCAAAGTCCCAAGTCATTCAAGAATGTCTATTATAGGCTATGTACACTTTTAAAGTGAAAATTTTTTTATATATATTTTTTTATAAATCAATGTTTTATCTGATTTTAAAAAACTTTTAAATAGATTTTTATTAAAAAATAGTTTTACCTTTTGAGATACAGCTTCTATGTATCCTGTATACATAGAAGCTGCATCGCTCCCTCAAAGCTGATTCCATCAGGTCAGCTGAATATGGCTCGGCAGAAAAAAACAACACCTTTTTCCTAATCTCCTACAACCCCTGTAGTAGGTGTCACCCACAAAAACATATATATTTACGATGAGTTGTTGGTTGAGTTTTATCACTTTAATGTCACAACTTTCTCTCTTCCTAGGTTCGGAAGATGAAAGACGTGTCTTTGAAAAAGCAAATGAGCACACTGCAGTTCCCCGAGAACAGAGGGCGGAAGTCCCATTTGCAGTTGACATTAAGATTAAAGTATCTGAAGGGATGGACAAGGGTAGAGATTTTGATGTGTTTGCAGTTATCAACAACCACACTGAGGAGGACAAGGAATGTCGGCTTATGTTTTGTGCACGTCCTACCAGCTACACTGGTGAGGTGGGGCCAGAATGTGGAATGAAGGACCTTCTCAAACTCAACTTGCAGGCAAACGCAGGTAAAATACACTTTGTTTTTTTTTCCTTTTATTATCAGTTTTTTAACAATTAGTACACTTTAAATGGTCATAATCGGCAAATTGATATTGGTATGCAAACATACAGATGTAACAATCCTTATCTTGTCTCTGATAAGTTATCATGCTCCAGCAAGTTATCACTTAAGCCATTGAAAACCTTTGAAAAAGTCAAGTTAAAGATTTTTGCCACGGTGTATTTAACGCATTAAAAGTCAAGTACACAGATGTGACAATAATAAACCAATAATAATATTTCTAAATATTATCCCATAGCTTGAAGAAACCTATTAGGCACCCCTAGGAGTTAATAGAGGGTGGTCTACCATTCCGGATCCCCATCTTTTAACAAGAGCAGTGAGTGGCTATGACTGTCACCTGTCACGATGCGGGGTGTGGACCCACTGGGCCGTACCGCGTAGCGGAAAGGCAGCTGGCCAACCAAGTGCAAGGGTACCTGTGGCAATGTAGACAGTAGCGGTGATTCAGGCTTAAGATGAGGCTCCGGCAGTAGGCAGACACATCCGGTGGGTGTAACACAGTAGATGCAGCGGAAGACACAACTCGACTTCAACTCTAGACGGCATAGATGCACGGTAGCACAGGACACAGGGTACAGGCAGCAGGAACGGGTAACACTGGGAACTGGAAAACACTAGGAGACCATTTGCAAGACAAATTAAGGTAACACAACAACGCTCAGACAATGATGAAGAGGGCAGAGCCCTTTTTATAGTACAGCAGCATTCTGGGATGATTGCAGATTCACTGCAACTGGATGTGTACTGGCCCTTTAAGGAAAGAGATGCCACCGAGTACTCCGATGTCCATGGCTGCGGCCGTCAGAGGGTAAGTCAGAACGACGGTCCGCTGCCATAGAGGTTACATCACCCTTGAAGAACCAGCACGTCCATGCATTACACACACAGCCCACTGATCTCAACAGAGACTGTGTAATTCTTCAAATCCCCTTCTTAAAAGGATTTTCCAACATAGACAACCCCAAGTTAGGTGAAGCCTCGATTGGCTTTTTACATAATTCACAGGCAGGTTTAAAATTATTACTAACGAAATCCCCACCAAAAAAAATAAATCCCAAAACCCTGAAGAGTAAATACAGCCCATGACATTTTGTGTGTGGTCTGGTCCTTGTTTGTCTTTCCTAATTGAGTAATATGGGTGGTGGAGCTTTGTTGATGATGAATGTTTCTTCTGAGGTCAGTGGTATACTCGCAAGCAAAATATTTCCAACTTAAGGTACTGTATAAAAGTGGAAACTGTTAAAGAACATTCTACACATAACACAAATGGGTGTTTGCTCAAGACGTGAGGTGTGCAAGGGAAAGATTTTCCTCCAGCAATTACACATATCTTTCCTACCTTTTTGGAGAACAAATGTTTCACACTATATTACAGTTCTTGGAGCTGATATAGACCACACATTCACATTTCCATGTAATATTCAGTTCAGCAGTGCCTTCATTCCTTGTATGGATGCGTTGTTGAGGAATTTAGATAACTGGTTTATTTCTCCTCATTATTTTTGTGGTTTTGAAGAATGTCTTGTGTGAAAGGCCACTGACATGGTTTATCTATCCAAGTCTTCACACACAGATCGTCGGTCAGATGAAGTTCTGCCTTTTTATGCAGTGTTCACCGACTGCCTCCTTCTATAGTATGAATTTGGGGAAAAAACTCTTCTTCTACAAAACCCGTTATATTTAGCTGTGTAGTGGACAACAGTAATATCTATATATGATATCTAAAAAATATACACTGTTAGGAAAAGCTTTCTTTACAAAAAGTTGGATAAAAGTCCATCAAAAAGGAAGGCTCTTTTAATGCAGAGTTGGAATGTACACTTAATACTATAGTGTAATTTGTGGAGATCTTCTATAGGTATCAATAATATAAACAATAAGTAGGACTTAAAGGTTGTAATTCCTTACTCTAAATGTGTTAAAGTTTGTCACCCTATGCAGGGCCAGCATTATGGAAATTGAGGCCCTGGGAAACAAATTAGGGACCCCTTAAGGGCCTTTACATCGGCCGACAATCGGCTGATACAGCGAACGCTGATCAACGAGACATCGTTGATCGGCGCTCGTTTGCTCCTGTCACACGGAGCTCGTTCATCTGCTGATCGCTGCTCTGTTTACACAGGGCAATTATCGGCAACGAGCATTATACGAACGCTCGTCTGCACGATAATCGCCCAGTGTAAAAGAGCCTTTACTTACAATTTTTCCTCATTTAATCATAGATACAATTCCGCATTTCAGTACCCAAATAATACTGCATATATCACTGCCATATGTTTACCACACCATGCCGCAATCAAATGCAGTAAAACTTTCTGACTACTGGAATGGACAGTAAAGCAGAATGTTTCCCTCTCAAGTTGCTTCTAGTGGTCTAGTCCTCAGTGGGAATTTAAGCAGAAGCCCTGGGCAACTGCCCAGTTCGCAACTCCCAAAACCAGCCATTACCCTATGCAACTCGTCCCAAATGTGGTCAGAATAGAGCTTCAGATGTCGATCAATATGCAAAGGATTTTATTTGTCCCCCACACAATGTGGGCAGCCACTCATCGCATACAAGGAGCAAGATAAAAGTTGTTTGAAGGCCTCATGATGCACCAGTGCAGCACCCAGGCAACTTTTAACATTGAAGCAGATAAAACTTCATCATGAATATCTCTGGACATTCATATATATATTACAACAATAAGATGAGAAGCTTAAGGTGTCCATACACATTAGATGACAGTCATGTGAAGAACTGCCTGTGTAAACATTTTAAAAACAAATTTTATTAAACATAATTCATTATTAAAAAATGTAGGGCAAAAGTTGCCAAAGAAATCAGGTGTATCCATTCTCGGGTATCTATTGCTATGCTCGGTGTAATGCTGTCCCCCCTTTTTTTTTTTTTAACTTTTTTTTTATAGCAATTTTTTTTTCTTTTTTTAATTTTTTTTCTTTTTTTTCTTTTTTTAAATCTCAGTGTGACCAGCGTCTTTAAACACCTTACCAAAACTTATAAGGAACACATTAGGTCATGGTGGGAGGTTCAAACCATCGAGACCTATTTAAAAAATAACCTTGTACCAAGGGGACTTAGAATCTCACTCACTCCAGCGGTTAGGCTTCGATCGGCGGAGCTACTCGCGAAATGGGAGAAGGAGTCTATTGACTCGTCTCTTAGATTTATGAGTATTCTGCTGGAGGAGGAGAGAAACTTGCTGGTACGCAGTTCTAGGGAGCTGAAGGAGGGAATAGAGCATGTCAAAAAATTCTCTGGCAGTGCTGACTTTGAGAGAAAAGAACTTGCACTCCAACAGGCCATTGAGAAGTATACCGCACATATCAAAGAACGGAAGCACTTTCAGTTCGTTCGCGACACTACCGATTTTAGGGAGCCGGATGTATCCGACACCGATACGCAAAGATACTCATTACGTACTACCCGGAATAAAAGAACTCAGGGCAGGGCTAATCCGCGTACCATGCAGAGAGGGGGAAATAGGGGGGGGTGGTTTTTTAGGCAGAAGCCACCCCATTATGGACTACCTCCAAAGGGACCCCAGGGATGTTTAGCTACTGCGGGTTCACATAGCGACGATGAGATGTCAATTTATCTGATAGAATCCTATCCCACTCTGAAATTGCAGTCCTCGGAAAGGGGTTATCATTCGTTCCAACTAATAAATTTGATCTCTTCTCGTGGGTAAAAGACTTAAACTTGTTCGTTAGAAAATTGAAATGGAAGAAGTTTTTCCGTACCCACGAAAGGAGACAATGTGCTGAATTAGGTATTGAGGAGGAGGATCTCCCCCACGTTAGGGTCCTACAGGGATTACTTGATAAGGGACAGCGAGTGGTGGGGGAAGGTCCTTTTACTGATCTCAGAGTGGCTTCAACCACTAATCCACCTATTAATGATAACACACCTCTAGATGTCTTCCTGACGGTGGTGACGAACCAACTTAAAAAACTTGAGATTGACAAGCGTCTCCCCTTTAATCTTTCCAGGGAGGAAGCATTGGCACTAATGACATTGGAGAATGACAGCAAAATTATTAACAAGCCCTCGGATAAGGGGGGCAATGTGGTGATAATGAATCGGGCACAGTATGTCACCATGTGCACGACTATCCTTAAAGATAAATTATGCTATCGGGTATTGGAAGACAATCCAACAAAGAAATATATGGCTGAACTGAGAGGTATCCTTACAGAGGCAAAATGTGCCAGAATTATTGATGCACGTGAACTCTCCTTCATTATGGGGAATTTCCCACAGGTCGCAACATTTTATAGCCTCCCTAAGGTCCACAAGGGTCTGAGTCCGCTCAAGGGAAGACCAATTGTTTCTGGCATTGACAGTGTGTCACAAAACGCCAGCTTATATGTGGACAGGATCCTGAGGCCCTTTGTCATGGCACTTCCATCATACGTGCGTGACACGATGGAGGTACTACGGAAATTAGAAGGAATCAGAGTTGATTCTGGTGTCCTGTTGGCAAGTCTCGATGTAGAGGCCCTCTACAGCTCCATTCTACATTCGTTGGGATGTGTAGCTGTGGAGTATTTTTTGAAGGAGAGAGGTGCTCAGTTCTACGCACATAACCAGTTTGTTCTACGGTTGCTCCAGTTTGTACTTGAGCATAATTTCTTTGCTTTTGAGCACAAGTTCTTCCACCAGCTCAGAGGAGTGGCTATGGGTAGCCCTTGTGCTCCTAGCTATGCCAACCTTTATCTGGGCTGGTGAGAGAGGGAAGTTGTGTTCTGTGACGCGATGGAGAAGTATTTTTCCTCCATCGTGTTATGGATAAGATTCATAGATGATGTCTTCATCCTATGGTCAGGGACCTCAGCGGAATACAAGGATTTTGTGTCGATCCTAAATGTTAACAGCCTGGGTCTCTTTTTTACATCGGAGATCAGGGATAGGAGGATAACGTTTTTGGACATACAGATAGAGAAGACGGATCAGGGGTACATTAAAGAGGCTCTGTCACCAGATTTTGCAACCCCTATCTGCTATTGCAGCAGATAGGCGCTGCAATGTAGATTACAGTAACGTTTTTATTTTAAAAAAACGAGCATTTTTGGCCAAGTTATGACCATTTTTGTAATTATGCAAATGAGGCTTGCAAAAGTCCAAGTGGGTGTGTTTAAAAGTAAAAGTCCAAGTGGGCGTGTATTATGTGCGTACATCGGGGCGTTTTTAATACTTTCACTAGCTGGGCGCTCTGATGAGAAGTAACATCCTCTTCTCTTCAGAACGCCCAGCTTGTGACAGTGCAGATCTGTGACGTCACTCACAGGTCCTGCATCGTGACGGCCACATCGGCAGCAGAGGCTACAGTTGATTCTGCAGCAGCATCAGCGTTTGCAGGTAAGTCGATCTTACCTGCAAACGCTGATGCTGCTGCAGAATCAACTGTAGCCTCTGCTGCCGATGTGGCCGTCACGATCCAGGACCTGTGAGTGACGTCACAGATCTGCACTGTCAGAAGCTGGGCGTTCTGAAGAGAAGAGGATGTTACTTCTCTTCACAGCGCCCAGCTAGTAAAAGTATTAAAAACGCCCCGATGTACGCACCTAATACACGCCCACTTGGACTTTTACTTTTAAACACACCCACTTGGACTTTTGCAAGCCTCATTTGCATAATTACAAAAATGGTCATAACTTGGCCAAAAATGCTCGTTTTTTAAAAATAAAAACGTTACTGTAATCTACATTGCAGCGCCTATCTGCTGCAATAGCAGATAGGGGTTGCAAAATCTGGTGACAGAGCCTCTTTAAGACAGAGATGCATAGGAAACCCACTGCCACTAACAATTTGCTGAGATGGGACAGTTGGCATCCTAGATCTTTAAAGATGGGAATACCCAAAGGACAATATATTAGAGCGAGACGAAATTGCACTACTATATCTGACTTCAGAGCATCTGCCATGGGGTTGAAGAATCGTTTTGAGCGTAGGGGGTACCCTGGCAGTGTGCTGAGATCGGCATACCAGCATGCCATGGCATCTGACAGGGAGTCCTTGCTCAATCCCAGGGTGCGGCCGGTTGATGAAAATGTCATTAGAGTGATTGGGACCTACGATGCTGCTCATCGGGAGGTTAGGAATATATTGGCATCCCATTGGGACATACTCAAAACGGACCCTGATGTGGGTAGTCTGGTTGGGGACTGGCCACAGATCACTTTTCGTAGAGGCTGTAACCTTAGGGATCGACTGGTGCACAGCCATCTTGAGGGAACGGGTGCCACTACCTGGCTGTCTACCAATACTGTTGGTTCATATCGTTGTGGTCGCTGTAAGGCTTGCACATCTGTCCTCAAGAGCAAGACCTTTAAGAGCAATGTAACGGGGGAGGTGTTTGACAATAGGGCTTTTATCAACTGCCTTACAAAACGGGTGGTGTACCTTATTACCTGTAGCTGTGGGTTGCAATATGTGGGCAAAACTAAAAGATAGTTCAGACAGAGAATCCGTAACCACATATGCGACATTAATGGCAAAGTTGATACCACGGTCTCAAGGCATGTTTGGGAGTGTCACTCTGGAGACTCTTCTGTCATTATGTTTCAAGGTATGGAATTGGTCAAGGCACCCACCAGAGGAGGGGATTGGGACAGGCGTATTTTGCAGAAGGAGGCACGGTGGATTTTCAAGATGCAGACTGTTAAGCCACTTGGTCTGAATGAATCCATCTCCTATGTCCCGTTCCTCTAACCATAAGGGGGTATATGCTTTTCCCTGATACATCTTTGTGTGGGTGCGACTCTTTTTATTGTCCCCGTTCTCCACCTTGAATTTGGTCTGCGGTTTGTCTGTGCGGTTTAGGTGTATTCATTCTCGGGTATCTATTGCTATGCTCGGTGTGGTGCTGTCCCCCCCTTTTTTTATTTTTTTTTTACATTTTTTTTTACATTTTTTTTTTTATAAAAAAATTTTTTTATTTTATTTTTATTTTTTAATTTTATTATTTATTTGGGGGGGGGGGGGGGGTTTGCTCGCATTATCGGCCTGATTCGTGCTTTCTCTCTGTGACTCGTCTGATCTCCGCCTATGTTATTATGCGGTGTATTTGCCTCATTTTTAATTGGATCCTGATGTGCGTACTTTATGGTATGTTTGTGCCTTGGCGTCGGTGACTGATGCCGGCGTCTATGTCGTCCTGGCTCTCTACTCTGTGCTGTACGCGCATCCATTTACGGCCTTCAGGCTGTCATTTTCCGATTCTGTTTTCCTTGCTGTATCACAGCGTTCAGTTTGGTGCTATGTCGTCTTGCTGGGTTCGGCCGCCTTTGGCTCCCCCCATGTTACTAACGATGCTGTTTGCATCGATCCCTTTGGCTGAGTGGTTACCAGGGGGCCGGCTGATCGAATGGGCGTCTGTTCTGACGTCTTGTATTTTGATTGGTGCGGCTCGATCACGCCTCCGGCCAGGGAGGTGGGGCTTGATGTGCATAAGATCCCAGTGTTCTGCCGGCGCGTGTTGGGACCGACATCAGATGTCTCATACGTGCCGTAACTGAAATTTAAACAGCATAATACATGCTGACCGGCCCTTTACCAATAAAAATTAATAAGACAAGATATACCCCTGAGGACGCTCCCCTACTTGGTGCAGAAACGCGTTGGGAAGTGGTCTTTTTATATCTGTGGCAGGCAAACCCATTCAAATATTTTGCCAGCACACCTAGCAGCTGTGAATGTGTGGGGTGTTTATTACATGCTAGGCACTTCTATTTTGGTGCTGACTACATGTTCACATCCCGCAAGCTATTGTGTGCAATCCGGATTTGCTTGCCAACGCCTGTAGCTGATTTCTTTGGCAACTTTTGCCCTACATTTTTAAATAATGAATTATGTTTAATAAAATTTGTTTTTAAAACGTTTACACAGGCAGTTCTAAATATAAGTCAATACAAGTGAACGTATACCTACCACACCCATATTTTTGTGAATTAAAACAGTCATGTGAAGCTGCCGATTTTGGTGGGACTGTCCAACTATCTTATGTGTATGGGGGTGTCCTGACCGCAGATATCGTGGGAGAGAATGATCGGGCATGTTAGATTTCAATATGCCCGATATTTCGTTTCTGTCAGAAGAGGGTTATTTCCCCCTTTCTATTTAAAACACAAACGCTTGGCCGAGCCAAGTGTTTATGGGCGAGTCAGATCTAGAGTGTGGGGTCAACTTTTAGAGACCAGAATTTTTTTCCAATTAAGAAAAAAAACGTGCAGCTTTGTAATAAAATGGACAAAGCTAAGAAATCTGTATTTTGAATAGCACTTGTCTTGTATTATCCCCCCGGAGAGGATAGAAGATAATACGACCGTAGCCCCAGCTAAAAGCTGTTTGTTACAGCAATTGGCTCTGTAATGCCTTAAAATATATTAATGTAAAATATTGGCGTTTCATGTAAGCGTCAGTGCTGTGGGAACATTGTATTTCTCCTGTGTTGCAGTGTCAATAAGTCCATAATAAGCTTTTACTGCAGTTGTATTGCATTATAGTGAGATACTACTAGAGCAAGAGATGGCGGTTTTTCAGGCGTTTCACACAGATTGGCAAAAGTCTGTGTACTGTATATAATCTTTTAGAAAACCACATCTTTTTAACAAATCATTGTTAATGTTTTTTTATGTTGCCTGTGTGTTTATCAGACGTGTTTTTTTTTGTTTTATACAGTACCATAGCGATATAGGTTACAGAGCACGCAATTATCCCCCCTACTCTTGGTGGGATATGGGTTAGATCACTACGTAAGCTCAATGACCTATAATGTAGTGACAAAAACCTCACCGTACAAATAAATTTTTGTCTTCAATAAAAAAAATATAAAGAAAAACATACAGTATTACTTAAGGGCATTAAATAATGGAAAGTTTAATAGTAGGCATTCGGCCTAGGTCTATCTTTTACACTGAGACCCAGGAACTTCAAGCCTCTGTTATATTACTATACTGCTAGGTGTACACCACGCTTAGGCCACGTCCTAATGTATCCAGATGTAAACCTGTGAAACATATGCCAAAAGGAGACACTTTCTTGTTAAAAGTATTCACTGGGGGACACAGTATCATGGGTACAGGCTTCTGTCACTAGGAGACTTAAACTAGGTAAATATTAAAAAATGTGTGGCTCCGTCCAGTGGGCTATACCCTCTGCTGAGCACTCAGCTCCTCAGTTTGTACCAAGAGCAGTAGGAGAGCAGAGAAGGTTTAACACCCAGCGAAGGATCTTGGTGGATTCCTTCCATACAGTTCTGCTTCTTGTATCCAGGGCCGTACCCTCCATGAGACAAGATAAGCTTCCCCCTCCTCCATTAATTGAACCTATAGGACGCAGATACGATTACATGCATATGCGCTGAATGGCCGGGCAAGTGCCCGATCATTCTGCGCCTTACATTGACGCTGATTGGCAGGGCAGAATGACTTGCCCCACCAATCAGCACCTTTCAAAGATGCTAGCAGCATGATGACGTCATTGCGCCGCTTCTATCTACAGGGGGGCTATATGTAGGGCACTATCTACAGGGGGGCTATATATGTGGGGCACAATCTTCAGGTCGGCTATATGTGGGGCGCTATCTACAGGGGGGCTATATGTGGGACGCTATCTACAGGGGGGCTATACGTGGGCCACTATCTACAGGGGGATCTATGTAGGGCACTATCTACAGGGACCAGTGTGTGTGTGTGTGTGTGTGTGTGACACTGTGTATTGTGCTATTATAATCAGGAACACAGTGTATGGTGCTATTATAATCTAGGAAAACTTAGACTGAGCAACTTGGGAAGATGCTTATTTATGATTTAATTTAGTCTAGAAGGGATCATTGTATCACAAAACCACTAAATCACAAACAACCATGTCTAGTGATAAAAGCTCATGTCTAAAATTCATGCAAGAAGGATTAGAAAATGACAAAGGAAAATAAAAGTTGTAAGAAACCACATATTTCCATTCAAACAAGAATTCTACATATTGACATATAGGACAAAAAATATATATTAGCACTTAAGAAATTATCTAAGCCTTTTTTAAAGCCATGTACTGTTCCTGCTGTGACCAGCTCCTGCGGTCGGCTATTCCGCAGATTCACAATTGTGGCAAAGAAGGCTCGTCACCTCTGGAGATTTGAACCTATTTTTTCTTCCAGACTAAGGTCCTGTACACACAGAGTTTTCTGCAGGCAGAAGATTCTGTCTGGTAAAATCAGCTCCGTTTTTTTTAAGTGGTTTCTCGACGCGTTTTTTAATGCGTTTTTTTTTTACCTCTTTCTTCGACAAAGGAAAAATACGCAAGCGGCTTTAGCCATAAAATGTGTCATATGCGACGGGAGGCGACTTTGGCCGTTTTTTTGCTGCGGTTTCCGCCAGGGTTTCTGCATCAAAAACCGCGTTAAAAAAAACGTGCGAACAGGGCCTAAGGGATTGCCCTCTCTGTATGGCCATGTTTATACTTATACAAGTTAATCGTGTCTCCCCTTAGTCATCTATTTTCAAAGCTAATTAGGTTTTATTCTTTTAATCTTTCCTCATAACTAAGATTATTTTTGGCCGTTATTAGTTTAGTTGCTCTACTTTTTATTTTATCCAACTCCAGGGCATCCTTTCTATGAATTTTGAGCCAGAACTGAACTGCATATTCTAGATGAGGCCGCACTAATGCTTTGTAAAGTGGTAATATTATATCCCTGTCCCGCGAGTCCATGCCTCTTTTAATACACGACAATATCTTGATGGCCTTTGAAGCAGCTGATTGACATTGCATGCTGTTATTTAGTTTATGATCTACAAGTACACCCAGATCCTTCTCAACAAGTGACTCCCCTAGTATAGCTCCCCTAGGACATATGATGCATGCAGGTAGTTTGTACCCAGATGCATAACTTTACATTTATCAAAATTGAACTTCATTTGCGAAGTGGATGCCCAAAAACGTATGAACTTTATGAACATCTTCCACAGACTGAACTATACTACATAAATTGGTGTCATCTGCAAACCTATAATGGCGCTATTAATTCCATCCTTTATATAATTAATAAATAAGTTGAATAATAGTGGTCCCAGCACGGAACCCTGGGGTCACCACTTATAACTGGGGACCATTCAGAGTAGGAATCATTGACCACAACTCTCTGGATCTCAATTCCATCCATCAAAGCCAGACTCCACATATCAATTCCCACATCATTCAGGTGCACTCCATCATCCCTCCAAAATTTTCCTGTCCCTGACTCCAAGTCCCAGTGACGCACTGCAACACCGCCGATGCGTGCTACGAAGACAGAGACAGTCCTGTTGGCCTTAATGCGAGCCTTGGAGACTCTCGCCACAAAGCGAGCAATGCGTCAACTCTGCCACGGAACCATCTCTGACCACACAGTCACCAGGTTAGGATAGGAGGACCACAAGCAAAGCAAGTCATGCTTGACGTCCCACACCAACTCCCGAAAAGGGCGTAAGCCTAAATAGTTTCCCCTTCCCCCCAGGTGCAAAACCAGCACCTCTGGAGCCCTGTCTAACAGTACAGAGTTATGGAACTCAGGCAACACCCTGCTCCATGACATTCCTCGGAAACCTATCCAACGCAGCCCGCCGTATGACGCGGAATCCGGAGCTGTTGACCGTCCGGCCGTACGAAGGGCAGCCCAGTACACAAACAAATGCCCCATAATCCATACCATGCATGGGTTATGGCCTGTAAAACAAAGGGAAAACATACTCGCACCACGACTCACTCACTAGCATAAAGCACTTTACAGGCGGAATGCACACACCCGGAACATTATTACACAATACACAGATCACAACATATGCAGGCGAACATAAGAACGGAAACAAGCTGATTCCCAACGTCCTATACGCCGCACACCTGCATCGTCCAAACCCCACCTCATCGCCTCCGTCGCAGCCCCAATGCGGAAAGAATAAAACGAGCAATGGTCTGCCTGCACGCGACAAGCCACAAAACACTTCTTGAATACCGAGACAAACTGAAAATGCGATAAAAACTTGCCATCTGCATGTCGTAGCAACGGGGAATCCGAGAGGCCCATTCCAACTAAATAATCCCTGAGGCACAACACTGGACAAACCAGGTTCCCTGGTATCGCAAACACCACCACCCCTCTTCCCCTACCTGTCTGATCAGTTTTTGACCGCTGTAGAACTATCTCCACCCTATCCTCGTATAGATCCACATTATCTTGCAGCACCCCCCCCCCCCCCGGTCTAACCGAACTAGGCGAAACCACACCCGAAGAGCTCCAAAAAAGGATAGGGAAAAAGCCAACCGAAACAGCCTGCTCTCATATAATGAATGACACACCTGCCACACCACCACTTCCAGTGAACAGAACAATTGAAAAGACACCGGACGCCTCTGAACTCTCACCACCACACCCCTGTGGCATATGCAGCTAGGACGTGGATCTACATATTAGCGTCGGGTAGGGGTTAACTTGGACCTTCCCTTTTAGTTTATCTGTGAGCTCATTGTTTGGACCATAGTACTAATATGTGTGTACGGTCCTTACTGTGGTGTATCGGGAACAAAAGAAGGGAACAATTCTGGGCTGGGCACTGGGTTGAACAGAGAGAGAGGTCCACTCAATCACATGACACCCATGGTCCTCATCTGTCCAGGTCATGTGGATGTCAATGATCTACTAATTCCTCCCTACAATGTCCATAATGTACAGTATGCTTACAACCTACCATAATAAAAAGCTGGTCATGGACGTAACTTTCAGAAGATTTGTCATGTAAGACAATGAAACACTCCACTAATAGAGCATTAAATACACCCATGGCCAGCTTAAAGATTACAAATAAGATATTGAAGTGCAGTGGCGTCACTAGCAATGGGCATCTGGGGCCTATGACTCAGATCTTTTGCTCGGTGTCTTGGATCCTTATTACACGGATATAGTTAAAAGCTAACTACAGCGTGTGCAAGGGAACCATTGGCTCCCTCTCCCACTGTTCATCTTACAAAAGGTGGCGCAATGTGATGATGTCATGCTGCAGAACATAGGCCTTTTGGGAGGCATGTTTCTCTGATCTTTTAGGACCCTAGCACTGCCTCTCTTGATGTGTAACTGTCTAGATGTTTATGCATTATTCCTATTTTTACATTTTTTTATTAAAACGTATAGATTGACTGACTATTGATATAACGCTGTTCTTTACTGTTATTGTAGAGAAGACTGTGCCTCTGAGGGTTCTCTACGAGAAGTATGGCAGCAGTCTGACCCAGGATAACATGATCAAGGTGGTGGCTCTGCTCCATGACTATTCTTCTAAAGATATTCTCCTTGCTATGAGAGACATCCATGTAAAGAACCCTGATATCAAAGTTCGGGTAGGTCTGAATGTATAAAACAATGACGTTACATGTTCGGTTATTTCAATCAATTTGACAAGCAAATAAGACACAGATTATTTATATAGTGTGAACATATTACATAGAGAATTCCAACAACCACCTTCTGTCTGTTAGTTTGCACGTAAATGCCTGAGATTATGAATTTTATGATTGACAATTACTGGTGGATTGTTAGAGACATAAGGGGGGGGGCGATCTATGATAAGATATTGGAGAGCAAGGGGCCAATATATTGTTCTTGCACAGTGGCCCTCAGATGTCTGTGTCCACCACAGATTGGGAGACTGACAACACGTCCATGCAGCAGATAATGTAGGATTAAGTGGAGATCACGTGACCCAAAAAGTGTCCAAGAATGGAGTGGCTACCTGTAAAATAAAGCACCCGGCCCGCTAATACACCCCACTACATTTCCCCTCATTACAGACAACAAAGGGGGAGAGGGGAGGGACCCTTAAAAAAAACTATTAATTTGCTTCTAAGTGTTGGATCCATTGCCTAGTATGAAAGTGCGAAGTGTCACCTAGCTTCTATACTATACAAGACCACTGTGGTAATCAAAAATGTATCATGGGGTGCAGATACGTGGGATAGGAACAGGTGACTACAGCTCCATCTGTAATAGAGCATTAAATGCATTGACACAATGAATAACAGCTCCAAAAATGGCTCAAGAAGTGACATGCTCCTCCTCTTTAGGGCGGGTTCACACATGGCGGAATTGCACTTAAATTCCGCTGCGGACACTCCGCAGCGTTAATCCGCAGCGGAGCCGTTTCTACATTGACTTTCACTTTAATTTAGCAGTGTTCGTTTACACGATGCGTACAATTCCGCTGCGGAGCATAGGCTGCGGAGCGGAATTTGGTGTCCGCAGCATGCTCTGTCTGTTGCGGAGCAGTGGCGGACTCATGGCGGAATTTCTCCATTGACTTCAATGGAGATTCAAAGTTCCGCAATGAAGTCCGCAGCTGTCATGCACATGTCATGTGTGCTGCGGATGCGTCTTGCTTTTTTTACTTGACATTTCTTCATTCTGGCTGGACCTATGTATTTCTAGGTCTACAGCCAGACTGAGGAAGTCAATGGGGCTCCCGTAATGACGGGAGCGTTGCTAGGAGACGTCTGTAAATAGTCACTGTCCAGGGTGCTGAAAGAGTTAAGCGATCGGCAGTAACTGTTTCTGCACCCGGGACAGTGACTACCGATCCCAATATACATGTATCTGTAAAAAAAAATGAAGTTCGTACTTACCGAGAACTCCCTGTTTCTGTCTCCAGTCCGGCCTCCCAGGATGACGTTTCAGTGTAAGTGACGGCTGCAGCCAATCACAGGCCAAGCACAGGCTGCAGCGGTCACATGGACTGGAGCGTCATCCAGGGAGGTCGGGCCGGATGCCGAAAGAGGGACGCGTCACCAAGACAACGGGCGGTAAGTATGAATTTCTTTGACTTTCACTAGGGAAAGTGCTGTCCCTTCTCTCTATCCTGCACTGAATAGGGAGAAGAGAAGCACTTTTCCTGCAGTCCGCAGCGGCCAGTCCGCATCAATTTTCTGCACATTTTGTGCAGATCCGCTGCAGAATCTGCAACGCAGATTCTGTGCGGCATTGATGCGGACAGTTGCGGAGGAATTCCGCCATGTGTGGTCATGCCCTTACGGGTTGCTTTTTTTACGTGCCGTTTTTTTTAAACGGCGGCTTAAAAATAATGCGCTGTCTGCAGTGGCGGATTAAGTGTACCATGGGCCCTGGGCTGTTGACACAACTTGGGCCCCCTCCTTCCCCCTCACACACAATTCAACCCCCCCAACCTGCTGACACTGTACCAGTCAGTGCCACTGACCTGACGGATACAGGTTTTAGTACTAGATACAGCTGCTCTGTATTCAGGATATAAAGCAGCTGTAACTCAAAAAGTAAAAATAATTTTTAATAAGTATTTAGAAAGGTTGCAACAAACACCATACACAATTTTATTAAAAAAAACTTTTTGAAAAGTTTACATAGCCTTTAACACATCAAATAAAAACAAATTGTGACACCTCTTTTTAAAGGGTAAGTAAATGTTCAACAAACTTCTGACATGTCATAGTGACACGTCAGAACTTTTGATGGGTGGGGGTCCGGGTGCTGAGACCCCCACCGATTGCTAAAACTAAGAGGCAGAAGTGCTCATGCGAGCGCTGAGACACTTTGTTTCTGTTCGGCTTTTTCCGGAAACCAAAGTAGCGGTGTACAGCTCATTGACTTTCTATGAGCCCATACACAAACTGCTCAGCTTTCCGGAAACAGAAACCAAGCAGCTCAGCGCTCACATGCGTGCTTCTGCCGCCTAGTTTTAGTGATCGGTGGGAGTCTGCGAGCAACGCTGCTTCCGTAACTTTCATTCAGTTTTATGGGACTTACGGAAACAGCATAGATCAGCAAGCTACACTGTTTTCGTAACTCCCGACCATGTAATCAGGATGTGGCCAGGAGGCAGAGTGAGCAAAAACAGGTGGATATGTCATACATTTCCCTTATGGGAAAACTGAGGGCTGTATGGGGGGGGGAGGGGGATTATATTACACGGGGAGGTGAGGTTGTCTCACTGACTGCTGGGGGCTCTATGGGGTGGTCTGAGTGTCTGATTCTGACATCACTGTGGGGGGTATAGCCACCCCATAGAGCCCGCCGCTCAGACCTCCCTATAGAGCCCCCAGAAGTTAGTCACTCAGACCCCCCTATAGAGCCCCCAGCAGTCAGACAATTTGACTTCCCCATGCAATATATTAGTAACTAGTGAGGGCTCTATGGGAAGGGGGGATTATACTGAATGGGGTGGGGGGGGGGTCTAACCATCTAAGTGACTCCAGAGGACTCTATGAAGGGAGGAATAATCCCCCCCATCCCCCATAGAGCCCTCATTATTTCAGTTTTTATTATACAGCAGGGGGTGGGGGGTTGAGCGTGTAACTGACTGCTGAGTGTCTATGGGGGGAAATTATTATACCCCCATAGAGTCCTCTGCAGTGAGTTACACGCTCAACCCCCCACCCCTGCTGTATAATAAAAACTGAAATACTGAGGGATCTATGGGGGATGGGGGGGGATTATTCCCCCCTTCATAGAGTCCTCTGCAGTGAGTTAGATGGAAATCTCCCCAACTTGCTGTATAATTAATTCCCCCTCAGCGTCTGCCGATTGTTGCTTGGGGCAGGAGGCGAACAGCAGACTACCCTTCTTCCTCACCGCTCTTCTCTT
This sequence comes from Rhinoderma darwinii, assembly GCF_050947455.1. Classification (NCBI taxonomy): domain Eukaryota; kingdom Metazoa; phylum Chordata; class Amphibia; order Anura; family Rhinodermatidae; genus Rhinoderma; species Rhinoderma darwinii. Next base: position 40,425,586 of record NC_134699.1, on the reverse strand, counting down.
CTGTTCCTCACTGGCGTTACGTGCAGCGTCAAAGATGGGCGTGTTATACCACCTAGCAGACGCACGTCTGCTATTCCTATCCAGCCTCTGCTATTACTATCCGTCCCCCTCCTCCCACTCAGCACTGCGCTGGTGGCTCTATTCCCTTCCAGTCCGCCCCTCCCTCCCTTTCGCTCAGCAGCGGCCATTAGCGGCGCTAGCACGGAGTCTCTTAAGTGATTTTTAAAATGATGTACGGCCGCCCGAACCGCCCATATGATACTCCACCACTGCCCGTCTGAACGAAACATTTTTCACATTGACTTCAATGGCCAGATGTTTGTAGGCTATTATCTACCATTTTTTCAGGTGTATTTTTGGGCATTTACCCCACAAAATACGCCTGAAAACACACCCTAAAGGTATGTTCACACAACCTTTTTTCGGCCATTTTTCGGGCCGTAAACTCCCAAAAAAATCGGAAGTAGAACGCCTCCAAACATCTGCCAATTTTTTCAATGAGAAAAACGGCGTTCTGTTCTGAAAATAAAACGGCCGCGAAAAAGAAGTGCAGGTCACTTCTTGGGACTTTTATCATAGACTCTATTGAAAATAGCTCCAAAAACGGCCGTAAAAAAACGCCACAAAAATGGCAATTGACTTAAAAAATGGCTGAAAATCAGGAGCTGTTTTCACTATAAAACAGCTCCGTATTTTTGGATGTTTTTGAGTTTGAACATACCCTTAGTTAGCTTTATTTGACTGCCCTGGGGGCATTTGTTAGGCTCTAGGCTGTCAGTATAAAAGCACAATGCCGGGTTGATAGGGACTCGACAACGGGAGCCCTAACACAGATCGTGGTGTTTTAGAGGTTAAATGGTCAGGATTGTAGTTTTTGCTTCTAACCATTAGTGGTTCTTGTACAGTATTTTGCGGCAAGTACTTCCTGTTAATAATATCCATGTACATCAATTTGCCTTAAAGATATTTTAGTTCTTCTGTAGTGTTTGCCGACCATTAGTTTGGGTGAGGAGATCTTGGTAAACTCTGAATCAGATCCCCAGGAGGACAAGCGCAGTCTGTTTTTGTAGAGAACACGTTGATAGGTCGGGCTTAACATGTAGACTATGATTTCCAGCATGTTCATTACATCACTTACCCGTGTAATGACCAAAATCAAGCTGAGTATTTGCTCTGCAGGGACTGAATTGAACAGTTTCAGATGTTCTGTTGAGTGGAAATGACGGAGCCATGTAATTTTAGAAGAGTTGCGTCATTCTTTATACCGAGTTGCTTAGATCTGACCTCTATCTGACATTGAGGGGGGAATATTTAAATAGTCCATCAACAACCTAATTCTATACAGCGAAAGCCATGGAATAAACATTTGAACCAACGCTACTATTCTAATCACGCAACAGATGTAGAGCTAGGATTTAAGAAGTATACATCTTTACTTTCATCATTGCCTCATTCATCCTCATAAACAGTAATGGCAAACTTTTAGGTAGGAGCAGCTAGACTTTCCTTCACCTGCGCCACATAAGCAGTTGGCTTCCCTAGCCATGTCTCTAAATATCCTGATCAATGCAGCGTGGCGCTCTGGTAACCGTATTCTGAATTTAGCATCGGAAGTGGACAATGAAGAAAATAGTTATCGCATCAGCAATAATTTTAACTCCTTCTACTAATGGGTTCTTCCATAATTTTGACAGGTATTGGGAGAGCCAAAACAACAAAAGAAGCTGGTCGCTGAGATTTCCATAAAGAATCCTTTATCGGAGCCTCTGGTTGGCTGTAGCTTCTCCGTGGAGGGAGCGGGCCTGACGGATGGGCTTGTGGTTAAGGAACTGTAAGTAGGGTAAAATAAGTAATTGCAATATGTGTGGCTTTAGAATTGGAATCACTGGAATTTTTTGACCGTTTAGGGTATATTCACACAGGGCGTATACGCTGTGGAAAAGTCTGCAGCGTGTCGGACCCTGAACACACAGGGAAAGTCGGCTGAATATTCACACCAAATTATGCTTTAATTTGAATATACGCCCACTAACCTCCTGCCATTGACATGCGTCCCTGCTCCTTTGGATGCTGTGTGTCCAGGCGGTCTCATGTAATGGCATTTCATCACATGACCGCTGTGGCCTGTGATTGGCCTGTAATAAAACTCCTCACAGGGGGCGACCTGCACACAGAGCAGTCGTAAGAGTTGGGAGCCATTGCGGAGGCAGCACCGATGCGCATATATATATTTATATCTCTAGCTATCTATCTATCTATCTATATATAGAAATATATATGTATATATTATTTTTTTAACCTGCAGAATTTGCTGCGAAGACGCAGCTTAATGGCAGCAAATTCCACAAACAATGGCGGTTGTTGTGGAATTTGACTACACCATTGAACTTAATGTGGAAATACTACAACAAACGCGCAGGGAATTAGCAGCATAAATTGACATGCTGTGGATTCATAATCCGTACCGCAGGTCAATCTATGAACGTACTTTTGAGTGTCATGAGATTTCCAGCCCACAAATGCGGAGGGAAAATCTGAAGCATATATGCCCTGTGTGAACATACACTTAAGGATTTTAAAAAAAATGGGTCTGCTTTTTTGCTTTAGAAACTGCACTATTTTTTGTCCATGAGCTGTGTTTAGTATTGCAGCTCGGTCACATTCACGTAAATAGGGCTGAGCTGCAATACAGGCCATGGCCAAGAGTGGTGCCTTTTTTGTAATAAAAAAAAAAGTATATATATATATATATTTTTTTTTAAAAAGGCCCCTTTTTTTCCCCTAATACTCGAAATCCCATTTTGAACCCAAATTTACTAATTACTCATTATATTTTGCAACAAAACTTTTTTTATACGGTTACAGAGACTGCCCCATAGAACCAGGACAAGATGCCAAAGTACGGGTGGACCTAATGCCTCAGTTATCTGGACTTCGTAAGCTAGTGGTTGATTTTGAGAGCGACCGTCTGCAAGGGGTGAAAGGTTATAAGAATATCATCATCGCTCCGCTTCCAAAGTGAAAGATGTAGTAAGCTCTACAGCAGAGGAGCCTAGTCCTCACCTACAGCAAATGTTACACACGAGTCCTATAATGTGAGAAACTTTATTACATAAGCAGCCATATTTACAGGTATACACTCCCGCCTCAGCCGCTTGAGACGCACTGTGCCCTAGGAGACCGGACTTTACCACATTTTAAAGCAACGCAACGTCCAGAGCTCCTGCGCTTCTTTATAACTCGCACCCTGCCTGCTTGCCATATACCGACACCTAATCGGGGGGGATACAGATTTGTTACTATGATATTGTAAATAAAGATCATTAATACATAAAAACTATAAAAGGAATCTGCACGTTATCTTGTTTTCACTAGTCCTGGCCTTTTGCCTGCTCTCCCGAGTTATAGAATATTTTGATTTCCTTCACAAAGCCTGTTCCTGGAAGACGTGTGGCAACACGAGCCAGGTCTGGGATGCAGCCCATTTGGATTAGTTTGCTACCAGAAGGCTTGGCTCCCGTAAAACACAAGCACGTGTTTTGGACGTCCTCGTATACTAACATTATCCTTGATATTTCTCCAGAATACTTACGCTTCAGCCGCAAACCTTCACCAACATTTTCACGCTCATCAATAATGCACAATGTCAATTCTGATGTAACCACTGAGGCTGGATGAATGTTATACTGCTCCCCTTGCAATGAAAGGGGGTAGTATGGATTAGAAAAAACATTTGCCAATATGCGATTAGAACATTGTTCATAAATAGAGGGGATCCATTACTTGAAGCCTCTATCCATTTGTATCCGGAGGACCCAGCACATCTGCGCATTACACGGACAGCCCGTAGATTTAAATGCATGCCATATAATACGTAATTTCCTCTGTGGCGTCGCTGCACGGGAACTGAATAATTGCTTCCAGATTCACCTGCCTTCATTCCAAGATGCTATCACGTACTACCCTGTTTGTGTTTCCTTGAAAAATGAGGATTGCAAAAAAATTACTAAAAATGGAAGAAAAAAAGCAATAAAAAAATAAAAAATAAAAAAAAACAGTTGAGGGTGAATTAGAGTTGCACGTGTGTTAGATGGGAGGCCACAGAGAAGACCGTTGCATAGTCTAATCAGGAGATACAGAGGGCACATACTACCATTTTTGGTGACAGAGCGATGTGCGATTTGAAAGACAGAACGAAATTGAAAGGTTATCCTGAGGCTGCAGACTTGAGACTGGGAGAACTGTGGAGCTATTAACGGCTATTGATTATTCTGGTAAGAGGGTTGAGTAAGATGGGGAAAATATAATGAATTTAGTTTTAGGAAGCAGGAGGATAGACCGGTTATAACTCTGGAGAGCAGAGAGGTGACATCTGGACTTGAGTGCTAAATTTGTGTGTCGCTGGCATAGAAGCCGTACTGAAAGCCATGGGATTATATGAGCTGTCGCAAGCCAAAGGTGTAGATGGGGAAGAGCGAGGGCCCCATGAAAGAGCCTTGCAGGACTCCAACAAAAAGAAGTAGCACAGACTAATGTCTTGAGAGTAACAGTTAAAAGATCATTCGTCACTTTGGTTAGGGCCATTTCAGTAGAGTCGCAAATGAGAAGATTTTGTATCGTAAAGTGAAGACGTGGTAGAGAGTGTTAGAAGAGAGTCAGAGTGTACGAATAACAAGAGATTAAAGAATCCTACAAGGGGGGGGTGCAGTTGAAGAGAAAAGGGTTAATATTGTTAGTAGGGTTGCACGATGCATGGAAACTTCGATACGGTTTCGATACCGTGCACCCTGAAACGGTTCAATACCGTTAATTCACGTATTTCGATACTAAGCTGTGCGGCCGCCAACTAAGTATAGTAACACATGAATGTAGTCAGAGCGGGGCTGCGGTTCTGTAATGCAGCCATTGCCCCGCTCCCGAGTCCTGACAAATGTGCGCACGTTCAGCATGATGTGATGCGTCCAGCGCTTGTTCAGATACAAAAGGTCTGGTAGTAATCATACCTGGGGTGACTAGTGCAAGTACATCAACAAATGGGTTTAAGGTCAACTGGTTGATTTAATAGCTTAAGAATCTATTCACACTGTGTGGTTTTGCGTCATTTTTTTTATCGTGCGGCCGAAAACCGCACCTGTGCATTTTTTACAGCGATTTTCAAAATTGCGGCAAATCACGATAATGCATTTTTTATGCTGTTTTTCGAAAAAACCGCACCATGTGAATACACCTGAAGGGGGGAATGACTGATGTGCATAAGGCCAGGAAAGACTGATCTGCATTTTTCCTTCAATAATTGAAGTTATTTTAAAACAGCATTTTGTATTTTTAGTTTGGTTACTTTACAGTTTAATATTAAAAGTAGTTTGATCTGAAATATTCAAGCGTGACAAATATTTGGAAATTAGAAAGGGGGCCAAAAGATTTTCCATGGCATTGTATGTGCGTTCATGAGTAATAATACTTTCTGCCCATTATACAAGTCAGGGGGCATGTGCTCCGTGTGCAATTAGGAGGGAAGGTGGGGGGACGCCAACGCTCTGGCTGGGTATTTGCTCCTAGAGGGAGATTCTGATGTCCCTGTCTATATATGGACAGGGACATCAGGGGCTCCTCCTGGAAGAATCACTGGCCAGAGCATTGCCGACACTTCGGCCGGGGATTCCGGTCCTGGAGAAGCACCGGACGTCACTATCCCTATATGGACAGTGACGTCAGGGGCTCCTCCAGGAGTGGAATCACTGGCCAGAAGGTCGCAAACGCTCTGGCTGGGAATTCCACAAATAGAGGGAACCCTAATGGCGCTATCTATCGTTATACATTCTGTTTTAGTCAGGCACACGGACCTCTATTTATTTTCTGGTTAACTACCTTAAATAACTATATTGCTTGAAAAACACACAAAGTTGTTTTATGCTAGTTACATTAAAAAAAAAGTGAAAAAAAAAAAGTTACAACTCATTGATTGGTAGAGAAAGCAACCATGGCGAGGGGGAAGGAAATCTCGTGAAAGACATTCGGGGGCAAACGAAATCTTAGCCCTGGGTGCAGGAGAACCTAGCAACACCTCTGTATAAGTTGGGGGGGGGGGGTGTGTTTGTGTGTGTCCACTTTTATCTTCTCATTTTTTCCTGTCCAAGAGGTGCTGTCATGGGTGAGGGGTAAAATACAGGATACATAATGTGCTGCGCCCAAAAAAACAGAACATTTCAGTAGGAGTGACATCTCATTTTATCTTTAAAACAGACACAACTTTGCTATTGCGGTTTCACACTGGACATGCCCTAAAGTTCCTCACAAACTAAATGTTGTGTGTCACCTTATCAGCTGGACACACTTGCGCATTAGTCTCTTTTCACAAACGGATGAAGATCCAATTCCTTTAGGTTTTTATAATCTGCCCTCCGCTATATCCTGTTTCCCAGCTGCTTAGTGCATTAAATTTAAAAAAGACAAAAGATTTTCCAGGCACAGACCCAAAGCACATCTAATGGCCTAACAAGGAAGGCAAATGCCTGAGAACAAAGTCGTAGAAAGATATTATGGGATGTGATGAACATTATATATTGTACCAAAGATTAGTATCTGAATGACAATTCTCATGCTAAGAAGAGGTTATACAAAATATGCTTTATTTATTTTGGGACTGGCCAATATGAATCTCTACCATATATACATATCTGCTAGTACTTTTAGATACTACACCTGCCGACAAGGGGAGATGAGGTTACTTGATTACCCCATGCCATCTGAGTAAACGCAGGTCGGAATTTTTGAAAAAGAGAAAAAAGTGGTGGATATACAGTACTGTGCAAAAGTTTTAGGCAGTTGTGTAAAAATGCTGCAAAGTAAGAATGCTTTCAAAACTAGAAGTGTTAAGGTTTGTTTTTTTATCAATTAACAAAATGCAAAATGAATAAAACAGAAGAGAAATCTAAATCAAATCAATATTTGGTGTGACCACCCTTTGCCTTCGAAACAGCATTCCACGAAAACGTATACAATCTTATACATAGTGCAGGACCTAAAAGAGCAGTGCATAGTGATTTTTACATTTTGCCTGGAATATCCTTTTAAGATAAAACAAAAACCAAGACTACCAGCAGATGCAAAAACACCCTAAATACAGTCTTTGTACAAACCTTGGTCTCTGAGGAAATACCTTGTAAGGCCCTGTTTACATCACAGTTTTTGGCAACACCAGGTGAATAATTTGATATGCAAGTTAAAAACATAATAAAAATCTACGGTATATGTTTTTGTACCTTTCTTGGCCCCCGCAGAGATAGGCAAGTAATAGGGTGACATCTTTATTTATTTCTAAGTAAGGAATTAAAAATATGTATATATATATATATATATATATATATATATATATATATATATATATATATATATATATATATATATACACACACACACACACATATATATATTCTGACGCAAAAGGATGTCAAATATATTCCAAAGGATACCCCTTTGGCATACGTTTGACAAATTATGGTCTATAGATACGTCTAGGCATACGTTTTAATACTTTACATATTCGGAAATATACGCTCAGCGTATGCCAGAAACGTGATGTGAACATGGCCTAACCAAAACATTTATTTTTAGTACATAATTTTCATTAAACCTTGAGAATAAGGCAAAATAAAGGCTTCAAAAATGGCTGTGATATATCAGGTAAAATGACAGTAAGAACATAGAAGATGTTACTGCTAAATATATGCAAGTATAATTATCACATTTTTAAAAATATCTTAAGTTGGCCATAGATATCAGATTGCAACAGGATGTACCTGATAGACGACCCTTTGAAAGCTGTTGTCCAAGGATCCATGTAGATTTTCATATCCAATCCATGCCTGACATGCTGCAAGGAGTGCTACTCCATCTGTGACATACTTGAATTCATTGTGCATGGTTTCCCCAGATGAGAAGGCACAGATGAATTTGACAAAAATTCATATTACCCGCTCACTTAACCGAGAAGCAGGAGATCCTGTACTACAAAACGCATCTAAAAGGCGGGATTCACACGCGGCAGATTTTGTCGCAGAAATTTCTGAAAAGGAAAATCCGTCCCATTTATCTAAATGAAACTAATAGAATTCCATGTGCTCGCCGAAGAATGATACTGCACATATTTCTGCAACAAAATAGGTCACGTGTGAATACAGCCTAATAGTCTATTGATGTATGCAGCCACCTGGCTGACCACTTATTTTTATCTTATAGGAGAGACAAACCCTTTTTATAAATTTTGGAACCGTCAGAGACCTAAAATTGAAGCTCATGTCCCCAATGCCAAATCTGTAACAGGGTCCCCCCACCTACCTAGGGCCATATAAAATACCGGGGTCTTTGGGCCCAGATGTCAGAACTACCTGTTCCACTCCCATAGCTATGCCCCCAAAACCTGTGAAAAAGGCAGCGCTTATATATTGGGCAATTGGTCTGTAAATACAATAGGGTACATTTATTAAAAACAGTACAAAAGGGAGAATTGTGGGGTTAGGTTACCCTTCACAACCAACATTTTCTAACAAACCCAAAAATAATAGCATCTGATATTAAAAAAAATTAATTATTATTATGGTCAACACCAATTTATTTATTTTCACTGGACAGATTAAATATTGATCAGTGTGGTAGTATTAGGGTCGGTTCACACGGAGTTTTGAGACACGTTTTTTGACGCGGAAACCTCGTCGAACACGTGCCAAAAAAACGTCCGAAAATGCCTCCCATTGATTTCAAAGAAGCGACATGCCCTATCTTCGGGCGTCTACGTCTCTGACCCCCCAATGACATCAATGGGAGGCAGAGAAAGCGTATTTCGCAGAGTTAATTTCCTGCGGCGAATAGTCACGGGCCAAAAACACCGCAAAAATCGATGTGCAGGCAGAGCAAAATCTGCCTCAAAATTCCAAACTGAATTTTGAGGCAGATTTTTTGCCTGCAAAAAACTCAGTGTGAACCCAGCCTTAAAGTGAATCTTTATCATCATATAGTTTTCAGGTCCAAAATACTGAGATGATTAAAATCTTTATTCAAGATCTTTTGGTCTATTCGATGTGGAGTCACACACAGACACATACGCACAGGCTTTCTCAAGGCCCTTAAAATAGAACATACTGGCTGTCTGTAGCTGCCACTGGAGGGGACTTATTGTATATTGCATTACTGAGTTCAATGTATATACATTGGGAGGGATTATTTATGCGGTTTAACCCCTTATTGACCGCCTATTTTAGGCCTTAAAGGGACTCTGTCCCCAGTTTATCAATTCCCTACCTCCTAACTAATCTAATAGGCGCTTTGCCTTTGATAACTACAGTGTGATGTGTTTTGAAAACCGTTTATTATTTCCAAAGTTATGAGCATTTTTCTAAATCTGCTAATGTGGCTCTAATAGCCAAATGGGAGGTGCCTCTTTCTTTTCACTCTGGGCGGTGTAATGTTTACTGTATGACGCTGTCCAATCAGCATACAGCTTCTCCCCCTTCCCTGCCCAGCAACACAGTGTGATCATATAGTATACAGCTTCCATTACCGACTGTGTATTCAACTGGTGATATCTCCGGTTGTGTCACAGCTAGAACTGCGATCTGGTGTCATTTGGAAGATTAGAATCTTCTTTTTCATGACACCAGAACCGCTGTTCTGGGTGGTCCACAGCCGGAGATACGGCTATTTGAAGTGATCCCCCTTCCCTCCATCTCAGTCTCTCACACTGTGTGAAGCAGCTTCATGCTGATAGGACAGAATCGCTCCTGTAGACTCCCAGTTGTCGAAAAGGCTCATTTACATATTTAGAAAAAAAAGCTCATAACTTAATATAATAAACGTTTTGGGACACCATTTTCACCAGTATTATTATCAGTGTGACGGCGCCTATCAGATTAGCTAGGAGATAGGGCATTACTAAACTAGTGACAGATCCTCTTTAATGACAAGCAATTTTTTTGGATTTTCCAACGTCGCATTCAAGGAGCCTTTTGATTTATTTTTTTTACTTTTTTATCCTTCCGTCGACATAGCCGTATGAGGACTTGTTTTTTACGGGATGAGTTGTAGAAAAAAAAAAAAAAGAACAAACTGCCCCTGGCACTGTCTAATAGGCATATAGCCATAGCAACCCATCGGCAGCCCGCAATGGCATTTACGAGTCACCGATGGGTGACAGAGGGAGTCCCCACCCTGTGTAAACCACTTAGATGCCGTGATGGCTATTGGGGTTAAACAGTCTAAGGGATTAAACGTTTGTGACCCAAGTAAACTTCGATCGCAACCGTTAGAGCAGGAGCTTGGCTGTTATTGGACAGCCAAGCACCCGCTCCTGCCTGCAAAGGACACCTGTGCAGGACTTGGGTTAGGCCGCTGCCTTTTCACGGTAGCCTAATCGAAGGCCCTAAGTGGCCTGCAAAGGACACCTGTGCAGGACTTGGGCTAGGCCGCTGCCTTTTCACGGTAGCCTAATCGAAGGCCCTAAGTGACCTCTGTGAAAAGGCATATTGGTGGTCACTAACAGGTTAAACAGCATGCAGTAAACTCCTTAGCTCCCTCTAGTGGTGGCCCAAAGCAGTCAGCATGTTATCTTTTAAATCTAGTTCTATGCAGGGGATATGGAGCTCAGTATAAAAAAACAGAGCTCCGACCACCATAAAGATATATTAGGAGATTCAACGCACAAATTTGAACCTATTTTGTTAAAAAAAAAAAAAAAAAAAAATTGTATTCAAGGGCGAACATTCACTTTAAGCAGGCCATACACAATGTGTTTTGGTGCCCAATATGGTAATCCGTTTGAGAATGACACCACTTATGGGGACATCAAGCACTTCTGACTGTCAGAAGGACTCTATAGCACACACAGATTTAGTGATCATGTGATCGTTTCCCATAGCCACACCTCTTGTTCCTGCCATACCCAGTTGCGGCACAGTGGCATGTTTGGGAACAGGAAGCTTTCTAACGAACTATAGGTGTTGGTAAGACCCCCCCCCATCCTCCTTTTCCATGAATGGCCAACTAAATTCCCTCATGTATGTATCACGTTGCCCAGATTAGATTGGTATTGAGGCACCAATGAATAGTGTTAATCTTGCACTCTGGGTGATAAAGTGGATATTTTGTTCTTCTATATGTATATGATCTGTATTTTTCCGTGGACTCCATATAGCACCATCAGATCGAGATCCAATATATAAGCCCCTAACATGGCATATAAATAAATGTTTGAGGTTTATTCATAGATTCAACACCATTAAGTGAGATTTCCTCCACATTGTAGTTTGCTCTCATATTCCAGTGCATGGTGTGATATATTCCACACTAACCTCGAGTGGCTTAAAAAATTATACGTCCCACGTTACCCACCACTATACACTTCATCAGAAGACATCTTTGTAAAAATATTATCTTGTTCAAGTAAAAAGTCCATATATTTCTCAAAATCTGACAAACCAGTCATTATAAAAGATAGAATGATGCAGCCAGTGTGCAGTAATTTCTAAAAACTTGTGTGAATATTGTGTTTGCATCTAGAAACAAGTTGGATGAAGATTGACTACACTTCTCCACAATCTCATAATATTCATATGAAGTGCCAAAGTCCAAGACATGCACCGAAATACTTTACATGGATGGAACAAGGTTAAGATAAAATTTTGCTCTCTGGCTAAGAAAATTGTGGTTCAAAATTGGACTTTTTGAACCTGAAAGTCATTATATTAACCATGTAAGTCCGGCATACAACATGGAGCAGCTCTCTAGTTTAAGTACCCACTAAAGACCACCCAATATCTTGGCACACCAGATGAACAGGAGTATGATCTGAGAGTGTGGTTGACTGAAGTGAAACCCAAATATCCAAGTGTTGCCCTGTGAAAGGGTTGCCTAGTCTTATATAAATAGTGTTTAATAATTTTATAATGAGAATTTTGCAACTTTTTAATATACTTTGTGTTTCAATTTCTTCCCAATATCTCTGTTTGTTGTCAGCAATTGGAAACATTCTTGTGTATCCTTCAAAGGCTACGAAAAAACAAGAAAAAAAAAAGAAAAAAAAGAACACCCCTGACAATTCTATTTAGATAACGGAGAGTGTGTTACAATGTATTAGTCTTACTACACTCTAAACTTTGGCCCCTAACGGAGCCTCTAACTCAGGTGTGAACCAGCCCTTAGTCAAGAGGGACTCAATGTTCTGATTGTAAGCAATAATGTTTGATTTTGCATTCTACGTGTTCATTTAAGAGATAAGTCACTTCCAACGACTTGTGTCGCACCAGAACAAAGGATCAGGTATGGTGTAATCCAGCATGCCCGATCTCCTCCTCCAACATCCGCCATCAGCTTAACAGTCGGGAGGGTCCCATACTCATTAGGCTGTTAGCGGATCCCACTGAAATCGGTAGGATCCACCAACATTTACCTAATGTGTATTGGCAGCTTAAAGAGGATCTGTTTAGGGATGTCTGTTTTAGTAAATACTTGTATTCCCAAAGGAATAACAATTCTGGACCATATCTGCTTAGGACTCTGCATTGTGCCATTCCTGTTATTCCTCCTAGAAATGTATGAATAAATTAACAACTTGGTGTTAGTATTTCCCGCGTCAAAGGGGCGTGTCCCTACACTGTCCAATCAGTGCTGACAGAGCGAGTGAACACCCACAAGTGGTAACACCCAGTTGTTAATTAATTCATAAATTCCAAGGAGAAATACCGTAAGGGCAGAAACGATGCTCAAGAATTGTGATTTCATGGCGTATACAATTATTTCCTGAAACAGACACGTCAGCGGAGACGACGGGTCCTCTTTAAGACGCGCAACAATTTACATAAGACTGGACAACCCTTTAGCTTCCTTAACAGATTAACGATGACCCACAATGGTAAATTTGCACAAAACCTTTCCACACAATTATTAGGACACAATAGTTTCTGAAATTACACACACTATATTGTGTATTCCTCCTGTCCAGCAGCAAATTACAGAATCACTAACCATGCTGCCTCTGAACACAAATAATTCCCCAATGTTTTCAATGGACACGAAAGATAAAGCTGCCAGAGAAAGCTGATAAAGAAGCCTAATCTGTGCACACGCTCCGTAAACAAGTCTTTCTATTTAAAAAAAAAATCACAGGGGAAGATGATGAACCCCCAGCAACTGTCTTCTTGGCTCTGTCCATCATCAGCAGACACTACATAGGAATCAGGAACATGAGGGGACTAGGCTGCCTTTGCGAATAAACTGCTATCTTGGTGTCTGATGTTAACTCATTACATCTTGCACACGAAGGATAAAGTTCCAGTCTCTCTGAACTATGGTGCTCTCCACGCCTTCTCCTATGCTGGTGACTACTGAAGACGTAAGTGGACAAAGGAGTGTCCCAAATAGGCGTTTCGCCTAATCGGTGGAGAAGAGATCGCCAGCGGAAGGAAGAGGTGCGAGCCCCCCTGTGACATTGGGAAGTAGCGAGAGGTCAGGCAGACTCTGTATGTGGGACTTCAGCTCCTTCCGTACCTGCGTTACACGGGCCAGCTTCAGCTTGTATTCCTGCAGAAACATGAAACCAGAGAGAATGATCAAAGCTGTGGAAAAAAAATAATAATAAAAAATGAACTTTCCTGACTTGGTTAGGTACAAATTCACGTTTCTTTAATTTGCTATGGCTTTTAAACAGATCAAATTTCAATTAGGCTGCAACGGTTCCCTTGGTATTTAGAAAATGCCATCTTAGAATGTTCTGGCATAGTGTTAGCATATACCATAACAAGATTGGTGGGGATCTGACCGCTGCAAACAGTTTATACATTGAACACAGTAATAAAACCGTATGCAGCAAGCACTAGAGTTGGGAGGCAGCAGTTATCAAGGCATTTATTATTTAAAGGGTTTTTCCATTCTTTAAAAAAGGTGTGAAGATGGTTTAGGAGGTAAGATTTGTCTGTTACTAATGTACTATCTGCAGCCGAGATATGTCTGTAAGCTAGTCTCCCGTGTAGAAACATTACCTCCCTTCTGGTGTTTATCCCCCACTTGTGTGATGTTCCGTGAACGGAACACGTAATCTCTCCTCTCACCCCTCCCTGTAGTACGGGACATCACAGGTGTATTATCTCCACTGCTCCCTGCTCTCCCCTGACTCTGGAGGGATGGTGTTTCACATGCGGACCACATATAGCGCAGGCTACAACAGAGTTTTGACAGCACTGCCTTACACCTTGTAACAGAGCGGCATGCAAGCAGCTGCAAATATAGGCAGTCTCTGAAAGGAATCATGGGAACTATAGTTCTTTACATGGTAATCTTGTCCACAGCAAGCCCTAGCAAAATGAAAACAACAGTGCTGAAAGGAGCGGCGCAACAAAATGAAAACAACAACTGCTTCGGAGCCATTCCGGAATCATCTGCTGAGAATTCAGACACGTATAGATGCTTTTCTGTGGTTTTTATAAGCTGGGGGAAAAAAAGGTTTAAAAGCATACCAAATTATCACTGACGTGCAAAAGATCCAGCCGTTTGCTCAACTAAAGATGGATCCTTTCAGGTCTCACTCATGACCGGTACCCAGAAACAGAAAACCCCTTTCTTTAGAACATGCACATAAAGAAAACGCCCCATAATCACTCAAATTGTGATCTAAAGGCCAAAACTTTCCAAGTGTGAACATGTAGTCATGAAGTATCCTCATTTAATCCCCCTTAACCTTTAGCAGATAACTAAGCCACTCATCTGAACTTCAAATAACCTTCAAGAACGTCCCAAAACGAAATATCTGACTGAGAATTTTTATTTTTTTAACCAGCAAATATACAAAGTTTCCAATGCTGATCAAATGGGGAGAATTCTTGAGGTCTAGATATTTTTATGGCAGCGGAAGAGAAATTATAATGACAGTACTCGATTACAGGTGAAATGCTGATGGATGAAACGCAGATGGAACGCCTCAGGTCTGCTATGCCTGTGTGGCTGCCAATAAACCAAGGCATGAGCTACGGTAGCACAATGTGTGCCTGGCCGGGCTACAGATGGAAGGAGTTTAATCAGAGTTCATCGTACATGAACAGATCTGATGACATAATATATAGAATGTAATATAAAATGAATATAAAGAGAAGAGGGAGAGGTGGAATGTGGACAGTAACGAATACTGGAAGGTGAGATAGGAACGTTTCCTTTCTATATCTGAAGAACATGAAAACTCCCAAAATGAAAGGACAGTGGAGAAAATGTATCAAAACTAGTAAAAAGAAAAGTAGAGTAGTTACCCATGGCAACGAATAGGGTTGCTTCTTACAATTTTCAAAAGGCCTCTAGAAATAAAAAAGGGTTGAATCTTATAGGTTGCTACAGACAACTAATCCACTTTTACTTTGGACCAGTTTTGATAAATTCACCCAAATGTTTCTGTACATGCGTCCTTGAAACTTGGACCTTACTACTATATCATTAAAGCAAACATGTATTGCATCGGACCAAACAGCTTCCAAAAACCTCCTCCAAAACCTTCCATTATCTGGTGATTACTGGAACATAATTTTTTCCAGATACTCTCATTATTGGAAAGTTACGATATATGAATAATTGTGGTATCTTGTGAAATACTCGAACCCTTAAACAGTAGTCAGCGAAGGGTTAATGGGACTCCTTAGAATACACTGGGTGCTCTGTGATGTCTGGTTTATTAGTCAGACCCGCACAAACAAACCTCAAGCCTCCCTCCACATTCCCACCACTTGTCATCTCATCAAATGTGGTAGTGGTCTGCTGGGAACAGAATATACAGACTCCGCTGAGCCGTGTGTCCCCGGGGAAGGGCAATGATCCAGAACTCCTCACATACTCGTGTTCTTCACAGCCATTCAGCTCCATGTAAACAAACCTATTGCTGGTATTATTAATTGGTATTGGTACTATTATTAAAGGTAAATGCTACAACTGAAGTGTTTAATCCTCTGCTGGTTGGCTTTGTTTTACGAGGGGGCGATGACCGCTACGGCATATACATTTACAAATAGATACCGTCAACTCCTAACAAACTCCACTGACTTATAATGGGGTCCTTCCATTTCTGTGCGGCTTCTGGTATTTTTGATGGCAAGTAAAATTCTGCAGACCGCGCTATTCTTGCGGTAGCAGTAGTACACGGATTACATAGAGAACCGCGGAGCTGGTCACATGACTAGGAGTCGTGTTGTCATGAAGAAAGGCTGTGCCACTAGACTTCCGGTCTCCTAATCAACGCGACGGGGGACCAGAATGTATATTAGCGAGTGTACGCACATACTGCTAATAATTTTCGGTCCCACATAACCCTTTAGGGAGATAATTCACCTGGAAAAGTAGTGCACACAGGTGCGTCCTTACCTCCAGCTTCTTTTCCTTGTTAGTCAGAGCCTCTTTTTGGCTCTGTGTGTATTCCATTAGCATCCGCGCCAGCTGCCTTCGATCATCTAGTTCTGCCGCCAACCGTCCATTATACTCTGCCAGCAGGAGACAGGCCTCATCTACTGTCTTAGAAAGACGCTCTGCTGCCTCTTTATCTGAAAAATACAGAACAATTTACCGGGACGTTTGTAATCTTTGGGTTACAATACAAGAAAATCTGGAGACGACATCACTGTATCCGTGGTCTGGTGCTGGCACCGTGGTCTGGTGCGCCTACATCATAAAAGTCAGACATCTGCATAAAATATTTGATGAATCATTTTGAAAGCCACTTGCTGTCGTCAAGCATGCTCAGAAAGATCCGGGGTTGCATACGGATGGTCATACCTGTGATCTTCTCCAGTAAGGACACATCCTGAACTTCCTGTGGAAGGGACGCAATTTTCTGCCTAACCGTGGCAT
The DNA here is from genome assembly GCF_050947455.1 of Rhinoderma darwinii. Taxonomy (NCBI): domain Eukaryota; kingdom Metazoa; phylum Chordata; class Amphibia; order Anura; family Rhinodermatidae; genus Rhinoderma; species Rhinoderma darwinii. The sequence goes on along the minus strand of NC_134699.1, from coordinate 40,408,720 downwards.
CTCCTGAAGCGGCATTCTCCAGATCCTGCAGTGCTTTAATGAGATCATCAGTCTACGAGAGACAAAAAATGCGCGCTGGATGAAAGATATGAAAAGGAAGGCTAGGTATCTAGGCTTCCAAACGACTTATTAAAAAAAAAACACAACTATAATAAATTGCATGTTAAATCTGGCTAAAATTTACTGCCTGAAACAGAGCGTCTAATGAGGTCTATGCTTACTAGGCTGAAAGCCGTGATGTATTATTGAAGCAGTAAAACTATTTTATCTCTGGCAAAACTTGCATTTTATCTTCCTATGGATCATTTACATTTGCAAGTAATTTCTCCAACACTTCCATCAACACATTTTAGATGAGACGAGAAACCTTACACTGCAAACGCATCATCTGTTTGACACAAATTCCTCTGTCAGAAGTTATAATTGGCGCCTGGAAAAATTTACTGGAATTAGAGCGTTGTGTGAACTACGAAACATGTACATATGTATTTCTGTGTAAATGGGGCAGGGTGCTTGAGATATTAAACCATCTGTGGTAAACCCATGGCCTGGATCTACGGTTTAAAGAGCAAGGCTTTCAATTATTTCAAAAAAATTGGATACGTAAGAAAGAAGACAAGAACCCAGATTTCTCAGACAAATCACAACTATAATTTTATTTAGAAAAAAAAAAAAGCTTTCAAAAAGTACATTGGAATTTGTGGTGAAGGTATGACTAAGCATTGTAGGGTCAGTTAGGGGAACAGATCTATTGAGGGGCTTGATAACACGAGAGCTACTTGAAAACTTTGGATTTACTCAAGTGAACACAAAAAATTCTAGACCAACATGAAATTCAACATTTAAATTGGTCTGGACTATTTTTTGTGAGTTCCCAACCATTGGGATTTCCAGACCAATTTGTGTTAACAAGGAATTTTGATGGGAAATATTAAGAAGCTCAAGAACATACTTGAGGGAACTAAACATTTTTACCGTGATATTCTATTCCCACACGCACTACCGGGTTAGGGAAGATTTCTAAAGCGGATATAGCCAAGTATAAAGCAGGTCGCACACAGCCAGACCATTAAAGAGGCTCTGTCACCAGATTTTGCAACCCCTATCTGCTATTGCAGCAGATCGGCGCTGCAATGTAGATTACAGTAACGTTTTTATTTTTAAAAAACGAGCATTTTTGGCCAAGTTGTGACCATTTTCGTATTTATGCAAATGAGGCTGGCAAAAGTACAACTGGGCGTGTTGAAAAGTAAAAGTACAACTGGGCGTGTATTATGTGCGTACATCGGGGCGTGTTTACTACTTTTACTAGCTGGGCTTTCTGATGAGAAGTATCATCCACTTCTCTTCAGAACGCCCAGCTTCTGGCAGTGCAGATCTGTGACGTCACTCACAGGTCCTGCATCGTGTCGGCACCAGAGGCTACAGTTGATTCTGCAGCAGCATCAGCGTTTGCAGGTAAGTAGCTACATCGACTTACCTGCAAACGCCGATGCTGCTGCAGAATCATCTGTAGCCTCTGGTGCCGACACGATGCAGGACCTGTGAGTGACGTCACAGCGTGATCTCTGGAGAACACGGCTGTGTCTGCACTGCCAGAAGCTGGGCGTTGTGAAGAGAAGTGGATGACACTTCTATACACAACGCCCAGCTAGTAAAAGTAGTAAACACGCCCCGATGTACGCACATAATACACGCCCAGTTGTACTTTTCAACACGCCCAGTTGTACTTTTGCAAGCCTCATTTGCATAAATACGAAAATGGTCATAACTTGGCCAAAAATGCTCGTTTTTTAAAAATAAAAACGTTACTGTAATCTACATTGCAGCGCCTATCTGCTGCAATAGCAGATAGGGGCTGCAAAATCTGGTGACAGAGCCTCTTGCACCAAAAAAAGGGGAAGATGTCAAGATTAAATGAGATCCAGCCACCGGCGCCAAGAAGGTGGATGACATTTGACGTCACAGCTCATCTGTGGTGATCTTCTAACCACATGGTCAGGCAAGCCGCTTTAAAAAAAAAAAAAAAAAAAGGTTTGCTTGATGACAAGTGATCCAAATCTCATGAACTGTACTCAATATCAATGGACACTCTAAAATACTAGGCCAGCTGCTTCATATTCGCTGCCCCATAAACAACCTCCTTAGTGAAGAGTCTTGGAAACAGTTAAATGAAAAAAACGCGATTTGTTTGAGTGGTGAATTCATACACTAGGGGAGAGTAAGAAAATAGCCACTAACATAACCAAATGGAATTCTTCACAGGTCGAAAAAGGCTTTAAGTGGGACTGGTTGTCAAAGGTGAATTAAAGCAAAAGAAATCCACAACGTATCAAATAAGCGACCAGATAAACGGCTTTAGATCAAGTGTCTACCAATAAAAGTTGTAGCTACATCACATTAAAAGGCCCGGTCATCCTAGTCTTCTGTTAAGAATGGGAATAAACGACACAACATAATAGTAAAAACAACGTAGTGGAGTTAATAAAAGAAAGGAGACTTGTAAGCCACTACCGCAGTGTCTACAGGGTCAGTACCGAACGGAGAACAGGACCCGGCTGCTTTGTGTTCCATGCAGCATGCACTCATTTTTATTTCATTGTTTGACAGGTAATTAATCTTACTTTATTAGTCCCAATATACTCCACAAATCATCATCAGCTCAGGCATTCGGATGTCTATGTCTGACATGGAGCTGCAAATCCTGAACAAACCCACCATCCTATGTGTCTAAGGATCCCGGAGACCTCATTGAGATGGGAGTCTTAAACCATTGAATTTTAGAGACTGTCACTCTATAGCGGTAAGGTCTTCAACAGTCTAAAAACGTCTGCCTCCACTATGCACACACGCACCATGTGAAATACATTACATTTTATGTTCACTTTTAGCTTCCCTACCAAATTCTTCTATCGGTGCTTCCAAAAGCCGAGTGCTGACATTTGTAGATACAACCAATGTACGGCCTATCGCTCCATGCTGTTGCTGCTTTTTTGCATGATCGTTAAAAGTGCTTCATCCAATAAAAGCACTGCAGTCTATGTTATTTATTCCCAGTATTATTCCGCTGCATCAACTGAATGTCTCTGATGTCGTTCCAGCATAGTCCTAGTTTATGATTGTAGCCATTAGAAGTCTTCACTCTTACAAAGTTCTATTCACTCCATTCCCGCTCCATAAACTCCATCTGTTATTTCCCACTAAAGCGCTACATTCTCGCTCTGGAGTAACACACTCCTGCCTCCTGATCTTCTGTGGGCTGTTTTCCTTCTATTTTTGCACCCCCTGACTTTCTCTAAATAATAGGTCTTCATTTTTCCTTCCACGGGTCCAGTAACTGAAAGAGTTCATCCTTCTCCACTTTATCTTTAGACTCATTGGTGCACAGCAAGAACAGTAAAAATAAAATGGAGACATTGCCCATAGAACAAAATACACTGGCTGATTCCATTTTCATGGCTGGTATCGGATTGCTAAGAGTTAAGGCCTAATGCACACGATCGTAGCAATGTGCACGGCCGTGATTTTCAGGTCGGCCAGCCACGGAGTGTCAGCCACGAGCCGCCCGCAAATTGCGGGCTGGGCACATGGCTGCGGCCATTATTTTCAATGAGGTCCGGTCCGGGCTCCAGGGCCATGCACGGACCGTGGAAACCAGTCATTTGCATGGCCCCATAGGAATGAATGGGGTCGCAATTCTCCCGTGGATTTTCGGGGGAATTGCGGCCGCAAAAGCACGTTCGTGTGCATGGGGCCTTACAGTACTACTGCATTATAGTTGGCAAATCTTATGTCATTGCTTGCTTTTCCTACAGAAAGCATGGCAGGATGCCCATTAAAATGGTGTGTGCAATCTTCCATATTAAAAAGCAACACTTGGGCTCCACCCTTATATTAGCCCAGCGAGCACTATTCGGGTATATAAAAAAAATGGTATCTCAACGGACCAAACAAGTGTGGTGAACTGAAGGAAACTTTTTTACTATTATAGTTATCACTTCCTGATAACATGTAGGGCAGGGGCTTGTGCACACTTTACCATAAGCAGAATACAAGCTGCTAAACAGCCTATATTCTGCTCATAGAAATGTAGGTAAAGAGTGGGGATTTCCATGCAATTGCACAGCTGTCAGATTGCCACGGACTATAAAAGTTATGATGATCATAATACATAATTATTTTTTTATTATTGATATCCCGTTACCTATATAACGCAGTGCAGAGATGGTCACCATTCTCATTAGTCCGGTTCCCAATTTGGACAATCTATATTCCTATCTCAGACACACATTTTTTGTAGGAAGCCAGCCAATCAGTATGGAATATAAACCGACACAAACACAGGGAGAACATGTGGATGTTGCTCATCTCTGGATTCGGATCCAGGACCTCAGTGCTGCAAGGCAATAGTGCTAACCACTGAGCCACCATGGCAATCCCATACACTTTAAACTTTGCAACATAAAAGTCAACCGCTATCCTCCCTCCTTACTCCAGTTACACTGCCCGAAACCTTTTCTCCTAACCCTCACCTTCCATCTCCCCACGGCTCCCGGTTTCTTCCTTTATACAAAATAATTTCCTGCATGCTGAAAATGATCACTGCATGACAAGCTATGCGCTTAATCCAAAAGGTTTATCTGGGAGCTGCATGAAGAGACAGGACAGGCTTTGACGCAGGAGTGATGGAGTACAGCCGTCCGACCTACACCGACACGCTGCTTTATCTCATTATGAACCAAAATCTAACATGACAGCCTGTCTGCGTGGCCGGCGAGCACTAAGAAGGCTCTTCACATTGTTTACACCATAAGGAATGCTGACTAAAAGGGCCAAAATACATATTTAGATTATTGGCACAAGGTCTTATGCCTGAAATGGTTTTGTATAAACCGCTAATTATCGAGATCTTGTTTTCAGTAAGTGAAAGTCTTGCCATGTGAAATACGCATACGCGGGTCATAAGAGTTTGTGTATACAGAACAGACACTAAAGTATAGGAAGAAATATATTATAAAAATGTTGAGAGTATGTAGGTTAAAATGCAAATATAACAAAAGTTAAAGAGGTTATCCTAAGTATAGGCCATCAATTTTAAAAACCAGGATAACCCCCTATAAAGGCAAGTGACATAGAATACTAAAACCCTACTGACCCGCTGAGTCTTGTACTGTACAGTCCAATCAAAAAACTATTTCATAAAAAACCATTTTAAAAAATAGTCAATTGGAAATGATATCCCTTCTGGCTAAAGCTAATTGGCTCGTCTGATCGCATACCGGATCAAGTTGATAAATTTCTACACATTAATACTCTACGTTGGGACTCATTTAAGGCATATATCCAAGGCGGTTTAAAGCCAACCATATCTTTTATTAAAAAAAACTTCCACTCAATTACAACGAGAATTGGAGGACCAGGTGTTCGAAGCAGAAAAACAATATATCGCTGACCCCACTGATGACCATAAAACGAACTGACTGAGTTTAACTCAACTATATAAAAGACCGCTTCATTTTAGGACTAAACGCAAGTTATTTTTTACACGTCAATATTATTTTGAGATGGGTAATCAATCTAGCCTAATTAAGCAAGCAAACGGTAGTAACTCAGTTTTAGGAATTCGGGACTCTGATGGAAGCTGAGAGTATCACGTCTGGATTAAAAAATTATTATGCTGTGTTATGTAGCTCCTCTAACGCTTATTCTGTGGCTGACGTATTAACTCATGTACAGGATCTCACGTTCTCGACTCTCTCGACTAAACAAATCTCCCAGTTAGATAACCCATTTACACTTGAAGAGATAAAAGATGCTATACGACATATGGCCTAAAAGGGAACCGGTCACCAGCATTTCACCTATTAAACTAGCAATACCTGGTGGTAGTGGATTTAAAATCATTTTTATATAACCTATAATTGTCTTCTTAGTCGGCTCTGTACCTTTATTATTCAGTTTTTTAGTGTTCCAGCAACGTATGCTAATGAGCATAAAAGAGCCATATCTTCAGTCGAAAAGAGTCATATCTTCATTCCTCAGGCCTTTCCGAGTTGACCCCGCCTTTCTATTGATTGACATGTCCTCGCCTACCCAGCACACACAAAATTCCACGCTTGCGCATCGATGTCCAATGGCACATGCGCAGTAACTAGACTTGAGGCCCGGACAAAACAGGTAAGGGTGTCAGACCATACACAACAGGCGCATGCACGCTATGTAGGACGAGATTCAGTCATTTCGGGCGGGCCAGTTTTCGGAGGTGGGCGGGCATAAGAAGAGGAATGAACGATACTGACTGATTATTGCCATTAAATCGCAAAAAGTTTGCAGACCGTTACTTATGGTCGGAGGAGTTTAGGAGAGGGGGTTAAGGGAAATTAACTTTTGACAGCAGCGGCCAGCAAGGGGTGAGTAGAGTACAATAGGTGAAGTGCTGGTGACAGGTTCCCATGAAATAAATCCCCTGGTCCCGATGGCCCCCCGGTAGAAATCTATAGAAGATATATAGATAACATAGCCCCACTCCTACTTAAAGAGGCTCTGTCACCAGATTTTGCAGCCCCTATCTGCTATTGCAGCAGATCGGCGCTGCAATGTAGATTACAGTAACGTTTTTATTTTTAAAAAACGAGCATTTTTGGCCAAGTTATGGCCATTTTTGTATTTATGCAAATGAGGCTTGCAAAAGTACAACTGGGCGTGTTGAAAAGTAAAAGTACAACTGGGCGTGTATTATGTGCGTACATCGGGGCGTTTTTACTACTTTTACTAGCTGGGCTTTCTGACGAGAAGTATCATCCACTTCTCTTCAGAACGCCCAGCTTCTGGCAGTGCAGACACACAGCGTGTTCTCGAGAGATCACGCTGTGTCGTCACTCACAGGTCCTGCATCGTGTCAGACGAGCCGGCACCAGAGGCTACAGATGATTCTGCAGCAGCATCGGCGTTTGCAGGTAAATCGATGTAGCTACTTAACTGCAAACGCTGATGCTGCTGCAGAATCAACTGTAGCCTCTGGTGCCGATGTGGCCGACACGATGCAGGACCTGTGAGTGACGTCACAGATCTGCACTGCCAGAAGCTGGGCGTTCTGAAGAGAAGTGGATGATACTTCTCATCAGAACGCCCAGCTAGTAAAAGTAGTAAACACGCCCCGATGTACGCACATAATACACGCCCAGTTGTACTTTTACTTTTCAACACGCCCAGTTGTACTTTTGCAAGCCTCATTTGCATAAATACGAAAATGGTCATATCTTGGCCAAAAATGCTCGTTTTTTAAAAATAAAAACGTTACTGTAATCTACATTGCAGCGCCGATCTGCTGCAATAGCAGATAGGGGTTGCAAAATCTGGTGACAGAGCCTCTTTAATACCCTTAATCAAGCTTCTCATTTACATTCTCTTCCTTCTACATTTTATGATGCTACCATTATAGTGTTACTAAAACCTGACAAAGATCCCCTTGATTGTGGTTCATATAGACCCATATTGTTGGTCAACGTGGATTATAAGATATTGACAAAAATAGTAGCCAAGAAACTGAATGAGGTCACCCCTTCTATAATCCATTCGGATCAGACTGGGTTTATGCCAGGGAAATCTACTACTATAAATATCAGGAAGGTTCAAACTATGATACAATTGGGCAGTGCACATATGCCATGGGCGATTGCCTCTTTAGACACAATGACAGCCTTTGACTCCGTAGAGTGGTCATTTTTGTGGGCCTGTTTAGAACACTTTGGCTTTGGTCCTCAATTTCAACAGTGGATTCGACTAATCTAGGAGTCCCTTAAAGCCCATGTGGTGTTTAACAATATTCTCTCTCTTCCTTTCCCACGGCACAAGACAGGGATGTCCATTATCACCAAATTTATTTGCCATTGAGGCGATAGCGATCAGACTCCGAACCTCCCCAGCAATCACTGGCATACAATGGAAAGATAAAACGTCTGTAGTAGGCCTATACGCGGATGATATGGTCCATTTAAAAAAAAAAGAAGAAAGAAACATCAACGTCGTTCCATATAGTAAGCGGTTACTTTATAATTTCTCACAATATTCGGGACTAAAGGTTAATTGGCAAAAATCAGCTATACTATACACGGCCAGGAACCCCACTCCTGATCCACTGATGTTGCAGTATGGTCTTGGCACGTTTTACGTTTCAAATATCTTGGAATTAATATGGTTCTAGATCATGAACATGCCCGTGCAGTCTCTATTGTTCCATTATTAGGACAGATAGGCGATAAATTTAGGTCTTGGTCCAAACTACTACTGTCTGTGGCAGGTTACATCAACTTGGTCAAAATGGTCATACAACCTCAATGTACATATAGATTGCAACATATGCCTGTCACAGTACCTATGTCCTTCTTTCGATCCCTTAATTATATGGGGTTCTGCCAGGTCAAAACTCAAGCTAACCACCTTACAACGCCCTAAAATTGATGGGGGGGGGGGGTGGCTCTGTCAGACTTTCATTTGTATTACCTGGCAGGTCAGTTCCGTAACATACGAGACTGGGTGCGGGTTTCTTAGAATACCCCCAGATTTACTAAACGTAAGGCTTTACTCCTTATACATTCTGTGGCTCCAGCAGTCTGGCGTACATCGAAAAGCATACTTACTTACAAAGATACAGTTCCGGAATTCCCTTTATGGCATAACCCTACCTTACCATACATTCAAACATCGGCAGACTCTCAGATATTGCAGGACCTGGGCATTACCCGACTTGGGAGATGTATACGACAATGGTTTATTTCTTACATTCATACAGATGCAAGACACATACCACATCCCGGGGGTTACAGTAGTATAAATACCTACAGCTTCGCCATGCCCTACAGGCACATTTCCCACCTAACACTTCGACCATTTCCATGTACCCTATTATTGGAATACTGAAATCTCAGGGCCCCAAACTGCCTTTTTTCGGCTCTATATACCCATTTGCTTTCATTCAAAATCAATTCTGCTCCACTTCCAGTGTTTGATAAATGGAAAACACGAATACCAGACCTTTCTCCTGTAGAAACGGTTGATATTTTATGCTCGCACTGGTTAATATCCCCAGAAGTCAACAATAAACTAATTCAGTTATATATCGTACACCAGACTATACGATTACATCGAATGGGAAGAATTCCCACATCAGCTTGCCATAGAGATTATCAACCAGAGGCAGACTTTTGGCACCTCATTTGGGAATGTTCACTTGTTTTGGACTTTTGGAAACGGGTATATGACACTAGTACACCACTGCTACCATCTCCTCCATCATATACCCCAAAAATTACCTTATTGGGTCACATAGACGAGGAACAATAGACACATCACACCTGTATTTTTTTAATTTTTATAATCTATTTCTGGCCAGGAAAATTATACCGATGCATTGGATGGCGGATACTGCTACGAGCAACTAGTATACCACCACCGATGCTGCCCTGACAAATTTCATAAGATCTGGGGTCAATGATTAACTACCTTTGATGTATCGAGTGATGAATCGCTCCCTGTAATTCAACTTTAATTCCTTGACTTCTCGATGACCTGAGATATGTCCACTTCAACTGTTTTAAAATGCGACATAGGCGATTTGTTTTGTTAACTTGTTTACTTTTAACTTCTAAGTAATTACTTCCATGTAACCTTGCATTTCATTTGTAGGATTTGGCGATTGGATAAACTGCACTTACTAGAGATATATATATATATATATATATATATATACATACATACAAACAAACACATACATACACACTCTTGCTGATTTTTATCTTTATATAATGTTATTATGATCTATTATCCGATTGCCATGAATACTTTGTTTGCAATATTTAGAATAAAACGAATTAAAAAATAAAAATGGTCAATGATTGGGTAAGCAAGCCCATAATGTATAGGATGTTACTCGGTGGCTGTTTGAATGATGATGAGGACTTGGACAACTTCTCTAGAAAATAATACTGACTCTCACTGCAATGGAAATCCATTAATAATATTACAAATGGGTCCAACTTCCTTAAAGTGTAACTGTAGTTTCAGAGGACTTTTCAGAATAAGGTGTGTGCACATGAAGAATATCACTTTAAGGCCTTTACATTGCGTCTTAGCCGTACGTCTAGGTTGTACGTCGGGAGATTTCACGTTAAACCTGTCCTTAGGGCTCCATTATCCCAACAGAGGCCAAAGGAGTGTCCTTTTAGGCTGGTATAGTTTTTTATTTTGGTGGCTAGAATAATGTGCTAGGCTACACTAATCCATCCCAAGGGAACCCGCAAAAAAAGTGTAACACGTTATGAAGGTTTTTTTTTTTTTAAAGTGGGAATCTGCGTGACGGATGCCACTGCATGGCATGTGTCACAGATATTCATTAAATGCATACCTCGTGGAGCTTCCCTAGGACCAAAATCCCTGGGAAAACCATCTTGTTATGTTAAAAGAAAAGAAGAAGAAGCAGCAGCAGCATGGAGGGCAATATACAGCAGTACTGAGTAGTATAGCTGAGAATCCAGCTCTGGGGTAATAACACTTACTAGAGGCATTCCACCCACCCGCCCTTGGATCTCAGTTGAAAAACTCCTGACCCTTCGTGTATATGATTCTTAAGCACGACTCAATGCAACCGTGATACTGGCCATGCAAAGAACCATTAGACACTCTCATAGCCGTGACAGACAACCTTGAATGCAACACTCATACTGTAGTGTAGCTTAAATTGAGGGAAAGACGCATCACATGATTCATGTGTTGCAGCCCCTCCGCATCCAAGATCACAAAACTGAAGTCTAAGTGTAGTCCTGGCCTTAAGGATACAGTAGGTTGAGTAATATTGCGATGGATTATGAAATTAACAATGCAGGAAAACAGACGTCCTATAGTATCTGGTGCTTTGGCTGCCATTAAGGAAAAGATCTGGGCAAAACTGATACACTATGGGGCAAATTTACGAAGACTGGTGTCCCTTCAGGCTCCCTCAGCATGCTGCGGATAATACATCATCCTGATGCCAAGCAGCGTCTTGGCCTTATATGCGACCCAGCACTCATCATCATCAGTGCTGCATCACATACAACTCCCGGCCGCTGCCCGGCATCAGGCCCTTGTATGAGCCTGAGGGGAGAAGAGCAGCGGTGAGCATTTTTATAGAGAAATTTGTATTATTCAATTGAACTGTCTTAAGTAATGTAGTTTGATTGGGGGGATGGGGACAAAGCCCGACACAGGCCTCTACCTTGCTATGCCCCACAGAGTAAAATCTATGCCTGCTTGATTTCCACTATAATTTACTTCATTGGCGTAAATTATAATAAATTTGTTTGCCCATGGTGGCACCACACCCCTTTCCACAAAAGTGGCGTAAAAGGGGCAAAAGTCTTGTGCCCTTTTGTGACTCTTTTACACCTGAAACTAGCGTAGAAAGAAAATAAAAAATGCTAGTGCAGAGCCCGCGGAGGGGTGGGGAGAATTATTGACTCTGGGATTCTCGGTTTGTTGTTTTTGAAGCCCTGTTTTAGACAGCATCCTCTCAGGGCCTGCACTAGGGATAATGTAGCGGTCAGTTTTGACCAGAGTTTTCCTTTAAACTGTGTTCACACTGCATATTGGTGCAGTTTTTGCTTGAACTTTTTTTCTTTAACAGCCAAAGTGGTAATGAATTTAAAAAAGAAGAGAGAAGTATACTGAGTTATGTAACTAAATATATTTATACTTTTAGCAACAAAAAAAACCAAAAAAAACACAAAAAAAACTGCATTAAAATGCAAAGACTGAACACAGCCTTACAGTCAGGATGAAATTTAGCACACTGACCTTAAGTCATCACAGCCTGTTTTTCATTTATTTATAATGAATTAACTAGACTGAGACTTTGTTCTCCTATTTAGGGCAGAGGTGAAAATTGTCCTTGTACGGCCAGAGCAGCGGCATAGAAGAAACACTTGGCAGATATACGAATGTCTATGCTGACAGAGCAGACTGCAATATGTAGGAGCAAATGGGGTTAATGAGCCCAAACTTTTTTTTTTTTAAATTCTCGACAGGGATGTGGCAGATATAGGAGTACATACCAGTAGAGGACCAGTAGAAGGGTCCCTCGGGGAGTAGCTTCCGGGATAATCATCTTCCTCCTCTTGGATCTGCTGAAAACTGCGTTTCAATGACACCTTCTCTTCAGCCACTATGAAAAATAAAATGAGGACAGTGTCAGATTTTATATATATATATATATATATATATATATATATATATATATAAAATGTGTGTGTATTTATATAGTTCATATCAGCCAAAAATGAGATGTCGCAACACACAACAAGGACACGTTTCTAAGAAATATTCACATAATATAATTTTATATATCCTATATATGTTTGAAGCCATAATTATTATAGAACAGAATGCTTCGGGGAAGAATGCCACATGGATGATTGCCACATCACTGTCCGTCAACTGGGAGCAAGACACACACGTTACAACCATAACACACAATCCATAAAATGAACAGTTGTGTAGAGCATTAAACACAAAGAGTAAAATAGTCGTGAATTCCACCTAAAAGTAGGAGTAAACCCTACGTAAGGGGTCTAGTCATCTAAAGAGAAGGATCCACCACAAGGAAAGTTGGGCGTCACTAAAGGACCATATAGTCAAGAGGACACGGGAGGAACGGAGAATCATCAAATGAGGGGTAGCAAGAGAGAAAATGGTACGGGGGTGGGGGGTGAGTATAGTCATTTGTCCCACATCTAGTGATATGGTAACTTCATTATTTTCATGTTTAAATACCCACTTTTTCAAAAGGCAAAGAAGCAGTAATGGAGCGTATTCAGTCACTGACATCAGGGGGAGTGGAAGCCGTCCAGAATTTAGCAACCAATTTTGAAGCACGATATAGCGTCTCAGAGAGAAAAATTTGATCAGCCACAGAAGGAAAAGACTCTGTATCTATAGCTATACATAAGAGACAAACCTTGGGGTCATCCGGGACCGTGACACCCATCGCGTCATGAAGAAACTTGCGGATTTGCTCTCCGAGCCCCCTGAGAACAGGACAGGACCACAATAAGTAAAAGTAGAAGCCAGAGTTCTGCCTACACTTTGGGCACATGTCTGGGGAAACCTGGCTGAAATTTGCTGAGCCTGCTAGTCGTCATGTAGGCCCTATGCAAAAAAATATAATCGGCGAGATACACTCGCTGTAATTTGGGAAGCTAAAGCCAGGGACCATTTCTCATCTGTGAAGTCCCCCACATTCGTCTCCCGGCAAGAAGGGGATTTGCTTAAAGCAAAATGATAATAAACTTCCGTATTGGATAGAAATTGCATTCTATTTATGGTAGAGGAGAGGTTTTGGTTGCTTAGTTTCCACAGGCGATTGATCAGACGGATTACAGTCGGTCATTATCTTACGTGTATGGATGGCAGAAGGTTCATGAAAGAAAGGACTTTCTGACAAAGAACTACAAGCCAACGGAGATCACCTTTTATAAACCTCCTCGCATAAAATAAAAAATAAGATAAATAGTAGCTTAGTTTATGTTGGAATTTAATTTTGGGCATGCGCTCTATAGGTTATCTACATTTTCACACTTTTCTATGGCCGTCCAACATTTAATCGTCTGACACTTTTGCGGTCCCCGATTTGAGGAATGGGACGTGATTTATTAGTAAGTGTGAGCAGCATCCAATAAACCCATTCCATCTGTTTTGTCTCAGTGTGAATCTTCCCCTAGACGTGCAGCTAAATCAGAATTGCTCATTATTTTCACACCAACACAATGTTGACATTTCCCCATGAAAATACAAATGAATAATTACCAGTCATTACTTTCACACCAGTAACATTGACATTAGCCATGGAGACTGCTGAATAGTCTGGCACGTCTCACACATTCAAAAGGCAGAGTCCAAACACGGAGCCAGTCACATATCAAAAAATGGGAGCACCCTTATACCCATAGCTACCGGAGTCCATGTTGTTTACTTTTATATATGTGGCTCAGAAAGTAAAACTGGCATCCGATTGGTTGCTATGGGCAAACCTAAAAGTTCCTTTAATACAGCATAAATGGGACTAGATAGGTGCCGGATTATCTGATATTTTGGATTACTGGACATTTATAGAAAAGCATATAAAACGCCCTTGTTCACAAGAAAATTTAAAACAAGCTATTAATACAAAGTATGCAAATACATATTCAACATTATCTCATAATACGTTCCCTCTGCTCAGTCTTCTGTTTCTAGCCTTGCGAAATGTCACATTTTATTGCAGATCTATGGTGGGAACAAATGTCAGATTATCAGACTCTCTCAGGATTCTTGGATGCCGGATTAAAAGGGGTTCTCCGGAATTTATATAGGAAAGGTCATCAATATAAGATCGCGGGGGTTTGACTAGTGGGAATTCCCACTAATCAGCTGACTGACGCGGTCTGCGGTGACGAATATCACGGCCTCTTCAATATTTACCAACACAGTGCCATACACATCTGTAGCGGCTCTTTTTTCTGCCAAGAGCCATTTGTATATTTATAACATCATTCGAGGGCCGTACAAAATTATCAACTCAAAAATTACCCTGCTATATTTGGTCAAACATTTAATTAATTCACCTCTAATGTGATGGCTGGAACGGCTTCTCTTTGGTGAGGCGCGTGATGTTAGCCGGTATTGATGATGTTGCTACTGCGGTCAGTCTGGAGCGCAGTCGGCACTTTGGTAAGTTTTGAAAAGAACTCTCAGCAGTAAGTGGTTCTGACTTAAAGGGGTTTTCCCATCATGGAAATTTATGAGCTATCCACAGGATAGGTCATAAATGTCAAATAGGTGCGGGTCCCACCTCTGGGACCCGCATCTATGTCTAGAACGGGGCCCCCTAAGCTCCATTCTACCTCTGTGTGTTCCGGCTGATTTCCGACCATGAAGAAGAAACCAGCGCAGCTTGCGGAGCTGCGCTGTTTCCGTAACTACCATAGTGGGGAGTGCCAGTTACGGAAGCAGTGTAGCATGAGAGTTACGCGGTTTCCATAATTACTATTCAATTCTATGGGACTTACGGAAACAGCGTAGCTCAACAAGTTACACGGTTTTCTTCTTCATGGTGGGAAATCGCAAGCTTTAGCGCCATTTTACCACAAAAAGGTAAAATGGGATTTTGGGGGCCCCGTTCTAGAGATAGATCTGGGACCCAGAGGTGAGACCCGCATCTGACATTTATGACATATCCTGTGGATATATCATAAATGCCCTTGATGAAAATAAAAAACATTTGTGTCATCTGACCTCACTTCGAGTGAGTAGGGTGGGCGGATGGAGCCAAGGAGAGAAAGACACGGCGGCAGCGGCGCTCAGACTGATGTTTGGGTGTGCTGTGACTGGAGTGGACCAGTCCAGTCATCTGACCTCACGTGACCGGACTGGTTCACTCTTGGGTCGGCACGCAATTACCTCACTCAGACCGCCGCCGCCATACTTGGCTCCATCTGCCCTTCTCCTGCTCCTAAATGCGAGTGAGTAGGGCGGACAGAGTCAAGAAGCGAATGACGTGGCAGTTAAGAGTGAGGTCAGGCTGGACCAAATGATCTCGCGGGCCGGACGTTCCCCACCCCTGACTAAAGGGATCACTTAAATTGAATCTCAATGAACATAAGATTCAGTAGTGTGTATCGCCCCCACGGGCCTGCATGCATTCTTGACAACATCTGGGCATGCTTATGATGAGACAACAGATGGTGTCCTGGGAGGGGGGGAGGGGGTCTACTCCCAGACCTGGATCAAGGCATCTGTGAGCCTTGTGAACAGTCTGTGGTACTACTTGGCAGTGTCGGATGCACTGATTTATAATGTCCCATAGGTTATAAAATTCCCCGGACATCGATTCAGGTCTGGGGAACGTAAACGCAATAGCTCTGAGCATTTAATTCCAGAACCGAACAGTGGTCATAGTACCGTTGGCTATTATGTATAGGTTTGTGCAACCCTCCTAGGATATGCCTCCCAGACCATCGCCGTTGCAAAAAGGGATGAATATTGGCTTTTGGGCCAAGGGTGGCAGTATTTCTCAAACAGCGAAGTTTGTGAACTGTTCGCGTGCTGCTATGGTGAAAGTGTATCGTGAGTGGACAAATGGCACCATTGGGAATAACGGACGTGGAAACTGCAGAGCACCACATCCCGCTGTGAGAGGTGACGACACGCTACAGTGGAGCAGCTCACCATGAAAATCAACCAGGGGCCTACCAGACGTGTGTCTAAAACAGTTCAGCAAACCCTACTGCGTATGGGGCTCCAAAGCAGACAGGTGGTCACTGCTCCTATTCTAACAAAGGAGCATCGGAAAAAAAAACGCTTCAATTTGCACGGCAGTATCGAAATCGGACCACTAATGATTGGCAAAGGGTTGCCTTCTCTGACGAGTCATGTTTTCTGCTTCATCGAACGGATGGACGTTGACGTGTGACGCGAGAAACATCAGAGAAGAAACACCCTGCAACCATTGCTGGAAGAACATATGCTGGTGGTGGCAGCGTTATAGTCTGGGGAATTTTTTCATGCCATTCTCTGGGCCCAGTCATCCATGTGGAAGGCACTCTGAACAGATTTGGGTAAGAATCCATCGTTGCAGATCATGTCCACCCATACATGCGGTTTGTCTTCCCTGGCGCAGATGAGACGCGTCACACGGTTAGAAATGTCCGACAGTGGGTTGAAGAGCATGACCAAGACTTCCAAGTACTTCCCTGGCCCCCTAATTCACCAGACGTGAATCCAATAGAACATCTGTGGGACCACCTTGATCGTCTTATTCTCTATGGATCCTCTACGACTTACCCTCCACTAAATGTGGGATGGACTGCAGTCAGCATGGCTCCAGATACCCGATACAACCTACCAGCAACTTATCAAGTGACTCCCAGCCAGTCTAGCTCCTGTCCATGCTGCACACGGCGGTTACTTTGGATATTAGCTGCTGACCATAATAATGTGACTCGACTATACGTACATACCTACGTATGACCAGTCCTTCTCAAGGAATTAGAATATCAAAGTTAATTTCAGTAATTCAGTTCAAAAAGTGAAACTCTTATTATATAGATTCATTACTTACACACACACACACACACACACACACACACACACACACACACACACACACACACACACACACAGTGATCTATTTCCAGCATTTTTGTATTTAATGTTGATGATTATGTTAACAGTTAATGAAAACCCAAAATTTAGTCTCTCAGAAAATTAGACTATTATATAAGCCCAATTTCAAAAGAATTCTTAATACCGAAATGTTGGCCAACTGTATGTACAGTATTTGCACTCAATACTTGGTCGGGGCTCCTTTTGCATGAATTACTGCATCATTGCGGCGTGGCATGGAGGTGATCAGCCTGTGGCACTGCTGAGGTGTTATGGAAGCCCAGGTTGCTTTGATAGCGGCCTTCAGCAGATCTTCCTCTTGACAATACCCCATAGATTATCTACGGGGTTTAGGTCAAGCGAGTTTGCTGGCCAATCAAGCAGTGATACTGTGGTTATTACACCAGGTATTGGTACTTTTGTCAGTGTGGGCAGGTGCCAAGTCTTGTTGGAATATGAAATCAGCATCTCCATAAAGCTTGTCAGCAGAGGGAAGCATGAAGTGCTCGAAAATTTCCTGCTAGACGGCTGCATTGACTCTGGACTTGATATAACACAGTGGACCAACACCAACAGATGACATGGCTCACCAAATCATCACTGACTTTGGAAACTTCACACTGGTCCGCAAGCAACTTGGATTGATGCCTCGCCACTCTTCCTCCAGACTCTGGGACCGAGATTTCCCAATGAAATGCAAAATTTACTTTCATCTGAAAACAGGACTTTGGACCACTGAGCAACAGACCAGTCAGTTTTCTCCTTAGCCCAGGTAAGACGCTTCGGATGTGGTCTCTGGGTCATGAGTGGCTTGACACAAGGAATGCGACAGTTGTAGCCCATGTCCTAGATACGTCTGTGTGTGGTGGCTCTTGAAGCACTGACTCCAGCCGCAGTCCACTCCTTGTGAATCTCCCCCAGATTGTTGAAAGGGCTTTTCTTGACAATCCTGTCAAGGCTGCGGTTATCCCTGTTGCTTGTGCACCTTTTTGTACCACACTTTTTTTCCTTCCTCTCAACTTTCCATTAATATACTTGGATACAGCACTCTGTGATCAGCCAGCTTCTTTAGCAATGTCCTTTTGTGACTTACCCTCCTTGTGGAGGGTGTCAATGACTGTCTTCTGGACAACTGTCAAGTCAGCAGCCTTCCCCATGATTGTGTAGCCTACTGAACCAGACTGTTAAAGGCTTAGGAAACCTTTGCATGTGTTTTGTGTTGATTAGCCGATTAGAGTGTGACACCATGAGACGACAATCTTGAACTTTTACCCAATATTCAAATTTTCGGAGACTAAATTTTGGGTTTTCATTAACTGTTAGCCATAATCTTCAACATTAAAAGAAAAAAAATGCTGGAAATAGATTACTGTGTGTAAACAATCTATATAATATATGAGTTTCACTTTTTGAATTGAATTACTGAAATAAAATTTTTGATGATATTCTAATTAATTGAGAAGGACCTGTATGTATGTATGTATGTATGTATGTATTGTAACTATCCATTTACTTGATCTATTTGATTTATATATCATAGCTTTATGATTTTTATTGATCACATATCATAGATTATTAATGTGCGTTTTATACATATAAATGCTGCTATATTACAGTGATCTGTGGAAACAATCCAATTTTATTATCTCCATTGTATTTTTCCACAATTCTGAATATTAAATTACCCATCCATCTTTATATTGCCTTTATTAAAAATGATAATTTCCCAATACAAAAGTATAATTAAAAAAATCAGTCAGCAGAATGATATCATGGGCAGAGGCCCGGGTTGTAGAGGAGATTAAATCCACATTAACCTGTCCCTGGAGAGCCAAGTGAAATGCTTCCTAATATGAAGATATTCCTAGAAGAAATGGATTCTGAGACGCTAATTTCCCTGTGCATCTTTAAGCTCATTTGCAGGAATAAAGAGGGGGAGCCCCCATTAATCTCCCCAGCAGTCATTCTGCACCCGTCATTATGGGACAGCGCAAGATCAGCTGCTAAAAGCATCCCAGAGCTGTGCGTCCTTTAGATATATATAACAGCAGGAAGACGCTGCGCGCTCTCCATCACCGGGGCCTACCTGAACGATGAAGCTGCTAATTATACAAGCTATAAAATAACTGCAGGGAACAGAATGTGTGACTAACCCCCGAGTCACTGCCTTTATACACACTGTGGCGGTGAACGCATTTATTTTTTTTGTCCTGTGGGTACAACCTGACAGAAGCCTGCTGCAAGAGATTAAGCCGATGCCGGTGTAAATCTGAGGACATGAACGTCTTTCCTTAAAGTGCAGATCAGATCTGAATAGGGATTTCGGAACGGATACAATAGCAGCCTGCCCATTTTCAAAAAATGGAAGCGAGCGATTAAAGTGGACGCCTCACCGTGAATGACCATTTTCTGTTTTGGGTTGAATATAGAAAATTACCTGTGTGCCATTCAGGCACCTTAATTCAAAAATGCTTTTTAATCAGTTTTCTTTTCAACTCAGCGGGAAAT
Source organism: Rhinoderma darwinii (assembly GCF_050947455.1). Classification (NCBI taxonomy): domain Eukaryota; kingdom Metazoa; phylum Chordata; class Amphibia; order Anura; family Rhinodermatidae; genus Rhinoderma; species Rhinoderma darwinii. The sequence goes on along the minus strand of NC_134699.1, from coordinate 40,389,040 downwards.
GCTAGTGGTAATGAAGGAAAGGAGGAGGTAGGTGGGAGATCCGTGAAGTTTAAAGAACGTATAATGTGTGCTTCCTCAGAGAATGTGAATTCGAATCTTAAAGTAAAAAATTAAACTAAAGCCTTTGTAAGGGAAAACGACCTGCCAACCTATATTCTCAAATGAATCTACTTAAGGGATGTCTACAAAGAAATGTAACGTTTGACGTTACAGGCCGAAAGCCTAAGGCTTCATTCACATCTGCGTTAGGGTCCCGTTCTGATGTTCCATCTGAGTTTTCTGTCAGAAACAGAAGCGGTTTCCGTTTTAATCACTATTGATTTCGGTGGATCATGGATGCGGTGCCAATGGTTTCCGTTTGTCTCAGTTGTGAAAAGGTTCCGTCGTTTTGACGGAAGCAATACCGTAGTCCACCGATCTATTGATGCCGGAAAAATGACGGAACCCTTGCACAACGGAGACAAACGGAAACCATTGGCACCGGATCAGTCACCACTAAAATCAATGGTGATCGAAACCTATGGTTTCCGTTTGTGTCAGTCACGAAACTGAGCCCTAACGCAGCTGTGAGCAAAGACTTAGGCTGCACTACCAAGAGATTTTGTTGACATTTTCGGTTCTGATTTCTGTACAGTTCAACCTTTGCACGTCACGGATTATGGGAAAAAAAAAGTAAAAACAGCAAACTTTATTAAGAAAGGTAAAGTGTACTATGGGTTAATAAAGTGAAAAACACACAATCATGTAAAAAATAGAAGTATTAGTGGGTAAGTGAAGCTAAAAATCGCTACACACTACATACGAGTTATTAAGTAGAACTAGTGTATGGTCTATAACATGTGGTGTGCCTTATTCACGCCAACAACTAGGTTTAAAAAGGGGTTATCCGGGTTCTTAAAATTGATTGCCATATAGTGACCATGTTGCCCATAGCAAACACAGTTCAGCTTCCATACCATTACGCTGGAAAAATTAAGGCTGGGTTCACACAGAGTTTTTTGCAGGAGGAAAATCTGCAGATTTTCCTCTGCCTGCACGCCGATTTGGTCAGAGGCGTAAACGCCCAAAGATAGGGCATGTCCCTTCTTTCTTCCGCGAGCCGGTTTTTCCGCTTGCGGGAAAAAAAACGTCTCTGCCTCCCATTGAAATCAATGAGAGGCATTTTCGGCCGTATTCAGACGCGGTTTCCGCATCAAAAAAACTCTGTGTGAACTGGCCCTAAAAGAGAATTGCGATTGGTTGGTATGGACAAGAAGGGCACTATTTCCCTGAAACATCTATAAGGTTCGCAGTGTAGTGAGTCGGTGCGCCAGGAACTTTGCATAGATCAATACAAATAGGAATTTACAGCTCATCAGCGAGAACTGAACCCGTAAGCGCCATGTCAATTTGTCACTGTATTTGAACTTAGCATATGGTGGATTGGGAACATCACTCATGCCAGACCACTTGTCCAAACAGCTGTATTCCTAGCCGGACATGCAGGGGAGTGAGCGGGGGTAGTGACAAGCTGCTAAATTTAGACATGATAGAACATTCCTCCAAAGTACATTCAGATACCAGAAATAAATATACTGGTCAGGCGGCTCCCCCACACTATGAGAAAGATGGGAGGGGGGGGGGGGGCGGATAACTCTTTGTGGTTCCTAATTTACCAGAAGAATCTAATAAGGCTTATTGCAGAAAACTGTAGGTCTTAAAGGAGATCCCCAATAATTTTTTTCCTCCATACTATACATCCTTAAGCACTGGCATCCCGGTGACCACATCATTGGTCACTGTTACTGCCTTTTTATACACTGTGCTTATGGAGCGTCAGGTTTACGGTAAAATGCACAATGACGTGTGTTTAAGGACCAGCTCTGCCTCTCATAACTTTTTGGTAAGTAGACCTTTAATAGTTAAATGAATCATCATATATTCTCTACATCTGTGGTCTGCTTCAAGCTATGGGTTAGAACTAAAAATCTAAATATTTCTTGGCAACAGTCAATGCGACCTAGTTTAGAACTCCCTATATTTTCAATCCCATTTTTCTCATTTTGTTGGAAAACCTTATTACATATACTATATAGATCATTTCAACTGACAAAATGACTCAAAAAGAGGAGATGGAAATTTGGCTGTGACACAATGCGACACTGTAGCGCTGCATCAATGCCCTATGGGATTATGGGACAAGCAAAGCAATTAGAAGGTTATCACGCTAGTACAGCAGCATACTGCATATCCTACAGGCAACATACACCGTATAGCCATAGCAGTAAAATGGTACAACGGCACCTTTCTGGGGGTTGGGATATATTATGCAGAAAGTGATTAGTCAGTTCTTGAAGTTGATGTGTTGGAAGCAAGAAAAATGGGAAAATGTAAGGATCTGAGCAACTTTAACCCCTTCCCGCATCATCACGCACATGTACGTCATAGAAGCTGTGTCCATGCAATCACCGCAGGCGCACAGCTGTGACTGGGATTGGAGGAACCTCCGGTCCAGGCAGTGTAGTCCCATAAATGCCACAGCCAATGGTGACTGCTGCATTTAAGTGGTTTGACAGAGGAGAGAGGCTGCAGATGGGTTTCCAAAAAACAATGCCGGAATAGCTGTTTTTATCAATCCTCCCCCACCCAAAAAAAAAGCTAATCAATATATTATATATACCCAAAAACGGAGTCAATAAAAATACAACTTTTCCTACAAAAAACAAGCCAGACGAAAAAAAATTAACGCAACGATGAAAAAACAAGAATAATTGATCATTAAGGCCAAAATAACCTCGTTCAGAGGTCAAAAACGGCCAAATTGTGATAGACAACTGAGTAAAGGCTTCTCAAAAATGGCAGGTCATTTAGGGAGTTCAAGGTATGCAGTGGTTAGTTCCTAACAAAAAATGGTCAATGTAGGGACAAACTAGCAACAGGGTCAGGGGTGCCCCAGGCTCATTGATGCACATGGTGAACGTAGGCTAGCCCATCTGGTCCGATCCCACAGAAGAACTACTGCAGCATAAACCGATAATAAAAAGTTACAGGCTATCAAGAAGAGGTGTTCAGAACACACAGTGCATCGTAGATTGCTGCATTTGGAGCTGGGTAGCCACAGAACCATCAGAGTGCCCATGCGGACCCCTGTCCACCGCCAAAAGTGCCTACAATTGGCACATGAGTATTGAAACTAGACCATAAATCACGGAAGAAGGCAAGCCAGAGGAGGCAGTGTGATGCTCTGCTGGAAAAACATCCTGGCATTAACGTGGATGTTACTTTGACACATACATAAACATTGTTGCAGACCAAGTACACCCCTTCATGGCATAAGTATTCCCTAAGGGCAGTGGCCTCTTTCAGCAGTACAATGCGCACAGCCACACTGCAAAAACTGTTCAGGAATGGTTTGAGGAATATAAGAGATCAAAGTGTTGACTTGGTCTGATCCATGGAGACCCCACCTCACAACTTACAAGACTTAAGGGATCTGCCGCTAGCATCTTGGTTCCAGATACCACAGGACCCCTTGTGTGACTTGTGGAGTCCAGGCCTCAACTGTCAAAGCGGTTTTGGAAGCACAATTGTTTTTTAATGTTACGTCTGAACGGTGTACATTTCGATGTAGCTCTTGTTTACATGATACTTGTGCTATTATATCAAGACCTTATTTCTTCCCATCCGCTGGATCTATGCCAAGCACTAAGAGATAATAGAGGACATAAAATTGTGGATTATACATTATGATTCCACCTGCCACATCTCCTTGGGACATGCCTTGTACATATCGGTCCTAGACTTAAAGGGTAAATCACCTATCCACCGTATAGGTGAGAATTGTCTGATGGCAGGGGGCCCCATTGCTGGGACCACCATCAATCATGAGAACAGGGGTCCGAACCCCCTGTTCCTCGTCATTGCTCAACCACTGGGAGGACGACATCGAATGGAGCGGCGGTTGAGCATATGCGTTGCCTCTCCATTCACAGTCTACAGAATGACGTCACAGCAGAGTACAGCGCTCAGCTGTTTCCATCAGTCCCATAGACATTGAATGAGGCAGTGGGTGCACAATATAATAATCTTTTTTATGTAGCACTTTTTTACGCAGCACTTTACAATTTAGTGGGAACCTGAACAGACAATATCAGACATTACATCGTGACAAAGTTAATTTACAATTCAAACAAGGGGAGGACCCTGCTCGCAAGAGCTTACAATCTATGAGGAAATAGGGGTGACACAAAATGTAAAAAATGCTTGTTCAATACAATGGTCCAGCCATCTTTTATACATATGGGGTAGTACACATAAAGCTGCATGAGCCGTCACCAGCCAGTGTCTGTGTATGACGGACATGAAATGCATTAGGGTGCAAGGAGTGTGGGGGATACTGCGGAATGAGGGGGTCAAGTTCTCATGACTAATGTAAAAGGGAAGGGAAAGGAGTCAGATTAGGGAATGTTATAGGCAGGTCTAAAAAGATGTGTTTTCAGGGCACGTTTAAAACGGTGGATGTTGGGAACTGATCTGATTGTCTGGGGTAGCGCATTCCAGAGGACGGGTGCAGCACGAGAAAAATCTTGGAGATGGGAGTGGGAGGTTCGGATTATGAAGGATGCTAATGTAAGGTCATTGGCAGAACGTAGAGCACGGGTAGGGTGGTAGACAGAGATGAGGGAGGAGATGTAAGGAGGTGCAGCACTGTGGTGAGAGTAATAAGTTTGAATTTCATTTTGAATGGCGTGGGCAACCAGTGCAGTGACTGGCACAGATTAGAGTCGTTGGTGTAGTGGTTGGTCAGAAAGATGAGCCTGGCTGCTGCATTGGGAGAGATTGGAGAGGGGAGAGTTTGGTGAGGGGAAAACCGACTAATATTGAGTTACAGTAGTCAAGACGAGAGTGAATCAGAGCAACAATTAGAGTTTTGGCTGTTTCCTCTGTAAGGGTATGTTCACACGGCCTATTTACGGACGTAAATCGGGCGTTTTTGCCCCGAATTACGCCCGAAAATAGCGCCTCAATAGCGCTGACAAACATCTGCCCATTGAAAGCAATGGGCAGACGTTTGTCTGTTCACACGAGGCGTATATTTACGCGCCGCTGTCAAATGACGGCGCGTAAATAGACGCCCGCGTAGAAGAAGTGACCTGTCACTTCTTTGGCCGTAATTGGAGCCGCTATTCATTGACTCCAATGAATAGCAGCGCTAATTACGGCCGTAATTGACGCGGCGTTCAAGCGCCTGCACATGCCGGTACGGCTGAAATTACGGGGATGTTTTCAGGCTGAAACATCCCCGTAATTTCAGCCGTTACGGACCCCCGCCGTGTGAACATACCCTAAGAAAACGGTGGATTCTGGAAATGTTTTTGAAGTAAAAGTGACAGGAGCGTGAAGTGATTGAATGTGAGGAGTAAGGGAAAGATCTGAGTCAAAAATAACCCCAGACACACCTAGGAGTTATGGCTCATTTACACTAGCGTGAATCTCGTCCGTGTGCTGTGCGTTGAAATGCACAGCACACGGCCCCATTGATTTCAACGGGGCTATTCACACATGTGTCAGTTTTCACGCAGAGAGTGTCCGTTACGTGAAAATCACTGCATGTCCTCTATTGGTGCGTTTACACGCAACTAGTCGCCCATAGAAGTCAATGAGTACGTGAAAACCACGGAAAGCACATGGATGCACATGCGTGTGCTGTCTGTGTTTTACGCATCAATTACATTTAAAAAAAAGTGTTTGCGAGTGTGTGAAAAACACGTCACACGCAGAGCACACGGATTCATAACGCAAAAGGACAGATTTAAGGCACGTTTTTTACGCGCGTTTATCTGTCACGCTCATGTGCATGTAGCCTTATGGTAGTACCACTCACTGAGATGAAGACATCAGGTTTAGGTAGGTTAGGTTGCAGTGAGGAGGATCTAGGGGATAGGACCCTCGTTCTTGAGATCGGTGGGGGTCTCAGCGATCAGACAAATATCACCTATCCTGTCAATAGGTGATAATTGTCGATTCTAGGAGAACCCCTTCAATGCTCTTAATTTTATATGATATATAAAACGAACATACAACCCAGTTTTATAAACCGTTACACATAGTATTCCATAAATATTTGGGTTTTATTTGTAAAATTTGTAGGAATGTGAGGTGTTTTTACAACTACAGTGATATTTCTATGCCATTAGTTAAAACGTGGCCATCACTCCTGAAGAAAATACAAAGCTTTCTACTTAATGCAAGACGCTCGTTCTCCAAAGACCCACGCGTTTTAATATATGCTTGCCTCAATATCCTTCAGTTTGCATCAAAAAGCACAACAACAGGATCACATTTGTAATACTCCCTCCAAACGCCCCGGAGGCGACCATACTCTGCGTCTGTCTGACCTCTTATAAATAAAATCACTGAAGGCATGTGTTTGGAATCAGCATGTCAGGGATGGAGGAGAACACAATGCTAGGATTACAAATAGTTTATGCATACAGAGGAATTTATAGAACGGTTTATGTCAGCTAAGATGCACAAAGGAACAACGCCAATAAATGGGTTGGCTTCTCGAGGAGGTGGCGGACTTCTGAAAGATGATCAGGAAGCTGGAGAGTGAGAAGGCACAAAATAAACGGTTATTAACCCCTTAATGACCGGGCCCGAAAAGGCCTTAATGACCAGCTTAATTTTTTTGTTTTTGCCTATCTGCATTTCAGCAGCCATAACTTTTTTATTTTTTCATTGACGCAGCTGTATGTGGCCTTGTTTTATGCAGCAGAAATAGTATTTTTTATTTTTTGCAGTTTGGGGGTAGAAAAAAAAAAATATTTTTACAGCGTGAATAGAGAAAAAAAAAAGCGATTCTCGGCATAGTTTTTCTTGTTCATTTTTTATCTCGTTAACGTTTCACACTAAATAACCCGTCTAATTTTTCAGGTTATTATGGTCGTGTAGCTACCGAATATGTGAAGGTTTTTTGTTTTGAAGAGCAATAAAATATATTTTATGTAAAACAATGACACTTTTTTGGGACTTTTTTTATTTATTTACTTTTTTTTGTTACTTTTTCTTTTTTAATCCCATTAAGGGAGAACTTTACTTACAACTTTATTTTTTACTTGTGATGTATTAGCATACTCCTGTAAGCTAATACATTACACGGTGTCACTTTGACACAGGCTTCTGTTAGGGCAGCACATAGTGTGCCCTAACAGCAGGCAAACTGAACAGACAGCCCTGGGGTCCTCTCTAGGCAGAGGGATTCCCTTGTATTCGATCACGCAAACAAGAAAAATTCCACAGCACCAGACCACAAGTGGGTGCACGCCTCAATAGGACCAGGTCCACGGACCTCAATACTGGGCAATCGAAAAATAGACAGGTAGGCAGCACTTCCAAAAAACAGACAGCTTCAATCACCCGTGCAACGTTTCAGTACAACAGTACCTTTCTCAAGCATGCTTGAGAAAGGTACTGTTGTACTGAAACGTTGCACGGGTGATTAAAGCGGTCTGGTTTTTTTAAATGCTGCCTACCTGTCTATTTTTCGATTGCCTGGTATTTAATCACGTCACTGGGTTACCAGTGACACGATAAAAGAGGCGAGTTCCCTTTGATCATGCCACAGTTACGGCCACGGCGATAAAAGAGTTAAACAGCTGGGGTTGGAATGTTTTCCAATTCCAGCTGTATTCAGGAGGCTTCTCTAATATCAGGAGCTGTAAAAGGAGCGCTCAGCAGCCTCTTCTACAGCGACGCGAAAAGACGTTACTGAAGTGTCTTGACAGTAAATAGACATCACCTCCAGCCAGGACGGGATGTCTATTCACAATCCCGACACTTCGGTAACGTTTGTGTGGGACTTACAGCACAGCAAGCGTAATCTCGCGAGATCACGCTGTAAATGACAGCACAGCGTGATCTTGATGTTCTGTGCTGTAAGTCCCACACAAACGTTACCGAAGTTTCGGGATTTGAATAGACATCCCGTCCTGGCAGGAGGTGATGTCTATTCACTGTCGAGACACTTCAGTAACGTCTTTTGGCGTCGCTGTAGAAGAGGCTGATGAGCGCTTTAAAGTTACAGTACAGAGTAGCGGTGGCCTGGGCTAGTGCCAATTGTCTGCATGAGTGTATATTCCGGTCACCATTTGCCTCCTTTTAGTTGCCCCATGGAGCCCTAAAATACAAAAATAAACACAAAACCTGGCTCTAGGTATCAGTCACACTAGAGTAAAGCCCTTTGGCGTTGTCACCCACTTCCTCCTGTGCTTGTTGTATCATCCTAATGAGCCACTTCACCTACAACCCACCAAAGGGCTAAAGGACAGCCAGAAACCAGTATGACGGATGACAATGAGCATGAGCGGCTAACATAACACGATTCCTAGGGATATCTAATGCTGGCAACGAGGAGCGGAGTCAATATACCAATATCTGCTATTGACCCCCTACCACCGCTGAACACCTCTTCAATGGGCGTCTTTTCACACGGACTTCAAAGAGCCAAAAGGAAAATGGTCAGTGGCTTACAAGGTACAAATGTGAGGTGGAGAACCTTCTTTAACAAGGCCTCAGAGCTGTAACTGTAGGTTGCTTAAGACACAAAGGCAACCACCTGTTTCACCTATGTGGATGCAAACAGGCCAAGATATTCGTGTTGGCCACACGCACAAATATAATCAGTATAGGACAAATGGACATTTATCACAACACGTGCAATCTCAAAAGAACCCCCAGCACCACAACCAACGACTAAAAATAGTTGGTCATTATGGGAAACACTACTGAAGGAAAACCAAAAAGATGACAACGTTCAACTGCACAACCAGTACACCACGAAAACAGAACTGCTGCCCAACCAAAGTGCCAAGAAGCTTTCATGGGATCAGACGCCATTGTGATATGAATAATAAAATGACACAAAACAATACTATTTGGATAAATAAGGCTGCAGTATTTATTAAGGGGTGACCATACATATTAAAATTTCAATAAATAAATCCCTAAATAATTAATTAATAAAAACCAATGACCGTAACAAGGCTTAGTCCTAAAGACTCAAGCCTAGGAATCCAAATTTAAACTGAACCATCAAAGACCTGGTCCACCCATATTTTATTGGGCGACAATCCCCACTAAGGAATACCGCGACTTCAGGGAGGACGGGCGATGTTCAAAGCTTCTTCTTCCACAAGGCCCAGCGGATGTTCCAGCACTGGAATAAATAGAGACTGAAGATTCCCGCCAAAACACCGCTGGCCAATCAGCTGGATCCACGACATCCTTCCAGATGTTTCCAACACATTCCAGAACCTGCTCGTGACTAACACAGCTGACCTTCAAGTGAACTCAAAAAGGTAAGTACCAACTCCCACCATATAGAGGGGGAGGGAGACCATTTATGATTAAATAGGAAAAACTAAACCCACAGGCGACTTGACCTAATGCGTCACTGTTGCTAAGGGCATCCTGGCCTTCCATTTTATTTGGTCAAACTGGGATCTCTTTCCGTAGCTTTGTGATCAGTCCAACTAGCAGGAGCTGACCTTACATAGTTCTGAACAGCTGTGAATTCTAGAAAAAAAAACTAAATTAACAAGAAAAAATAAATTCCTTTAATTTTTTTTTAATTTGTGGTGTATATATATTCTGCTTCAACTTCCCAACACAAACTTCCCGAGTAAAGATTGCACTCAGCAATTTCACAATCTCCAGCCAAGAGGGAACATTGCTGATCTAAGCAAACACCCTAAAACCTTCATTATAGTGAGGCAAAACACCTGGACTTACAAAAAATATGACGACGTTTACTGAAACCGCAGCCCTTCGCTGGTCAGAAGATTCCCGTTAGTCAGTATTCCTATTCCCATAAAATCCTACACATTCTTAGAGGACAATGTTGTATCAGAAAAGCCAACGGAAGAATGTGCTTCTCACTATTGGTGGGCTCGGCATATCTTTAACAAACACACTGAATGTCTGCCAAGAATTTTCCTACAATGTAAAAAACGCCAACGATAAGAAGAACTTGTCCTTGTGAGACTCACTTCAACAACTCCTGTGGCAACTCTACAGGCCCTTTTAGGGCTCATTCAGACGAGCGTGGTTCTCGTTCGTCTGTTGTGCGTTGAAACATGAACGCTCGTTCCAGATCATTGCCCTGTGTAAACAAGGCAACGTTCAGCCGATGAACGAGCAAACGCGAGGTTGTATAGTTTATTCAACAATAAATAATATAGTTGTCGGCAGCACAACTCCCAGACATTTTTCCGGTTTTGTTTTTCACTCCCCGCGTTCCAAGAGCCATAACTTTTTATTTTTCCGTCAATAGAGCGGTGTGAGGGCTTATTGTTTGCGGGAGGAGTTATAGTTTCTAATGGTGCCATTTAAAGTCCCATATAATGTACTGCAATACTGGAAAAAAATTATTTGCGGGCTGAAATTGGGAAACACTGCGATTCCCACATTCTTTTTTTCGCTTTCATTTTTAAGGCTTTCACCATGCGGTAAAAACGACAACTTAAGTTGATTCTGCGGCTCAATACGATTACGGTGATAACAAATTTATACAGGATTTTTATATATTATTACTTGAAAAAAAAAAAAAATATTTCACCAAATTCAGAGCCAGAACGTTTTTATTTTGAAGACTTATTTTTTGCAGGACAAGCTGTTGTTTTTATTGGTACGTACAACTTTTTCATCAGTTTGTATTAATTTTTTTTTTGCAAGCTAAGTTGATCAAAGAACAGTGATTTTGGAATTTTACATTTTTTGTTTTTTACTGCGTTCACTGTTAAATGACGGTATATTGTAATAGATTAGACTTTTACGGACGCAGCGATACTAAAATTTTGTTTCTTTTTTACATTACTTCAGAGGAAAAATGGGAGAAGGGGGTTTTTTGAACATTTAATATATTTTTTTTTCACTACGAATAACTTTATGAAACTTTTTTTTTTTTACACCTTTTTTGTGTCCCCCTGGGGGACTTGAACCAGCAATCATTAGATCGCTGGTACAATTTTCTGCAATACTAATGTATTGCAGTATACCGTAATTTGTGACAGAGATACAGCTTAACAGAGGCAGACAAAAGGCAGACCTGGAGGCCTTCATTAGGCCCCAGGGCTGCCATGACAACCACCGCTTCACACCCATCGCGGTGTGCGGGTGCCAACGAGCTGTCAGAGGGGGCCGCCCCACCCTTTTCAATGCTTTAGAGGCTGCGGTCACAATTGACCGCAGCATTTGTGGGGTTAAATAGCCGTTAGTCTAGGCTGTAAAACACAGCTGACATACGCAGGGTATGGAGGGCACTCAGCCCGTGAGCGCCCTCCATGCTTCCCTATGACACTTATCACATACATGTACGTGATAATGCGTCAAGGGGTTAAGAGATGTTGCGAGGAGTGAGTGCTTATCCGGTTTATTTTATTTTGGGTTTTTTTGTGGGGGGAATAACTATATGGTGCACGGTGCACAGTGCACGCCTAGGCATATGTCTATTTTTTCAGGTGCCAAATTGCCTCCATAATAGAGAAAATCCCATTGCCCTCTTACAGACTAAGCAATGCCCCTAAAAACCTGCACCAGTGCCCCCATAACAAAGTCAGGTAGCAAAAGTGTCTCCCACTAAATAGGCAACCAGCAACAGTGGAAAAGGTAAGAAGAACAGTAGGTGAAAAAAAGCATGACCTCTAGAACTGTGTCGCTCACCACCAAGGGAACGTACCAAGAAACTATGCTATAGAGTAACCAATCCCTTTTGGTGCAAATTTTAGATTTCTGTCATTTTATATTTCAGACATAACGTCCATAATGATCACCATCAGTGTTCTGTGCAGATATACATAACTGGAAATCTGACACCGGTTACAACAGAGTAAAGGTCCTTTTACACTGGCCAATTATCGGGCAAACGAGCGTTCATAGAAAGCTCGTTCATCTGCTGATCGTTTAGTTTTAAATGTGAAACATATTATTGTTGTCGGCAGCACATCTCTCTGTGTAAACAGGGAGACGCGCTGCCGACATGATAATAATGTATGGGGACGAGCGATCGGAGTAACGACCGCTCGTCCCCATACTAGCTACTTGTGGAAGGAGCAAACGAGAGCCGATCCACAAGCATTCTCGTTGATCGGCGCTCGTTGCACCGGCCAAAATGGGCTGGTATAAAAGTACCTTAAGAGTTCTATGAGATTTCCCGAGAAGAGAATCTTTAAGTAGCGCCAACACCCCCTTCGTTAGGAGCTGCGTGCGAGTCGTAGCTCACAAACCCCCGCCAATGTCATTCTCTGACATGTAAGAAATGTAATTTAGCAACAACCAATCTGCAAAATGAGACAAGTATTACGTGATTATGGGAGAAAAAGAAACAAAATTCCCAAGCTATCCCCGCATTTAAGTTTGTTAAACTCTAAAAATATCAAATGTCACCAGTGAGAGTCACATATATATATATATATATATATAGTCACAAAGCAGGAGACTAAAAGAACTAGCCATTGACCAAATAGACAAAGATGACAGACGGCTGCCAATATAAGGCTTTCACAAGGTGGCCGATATGAGAACAAAAGACAAAATTATAGCGCAAAGTATTTACAGAAGTGTTTGTGGACAAATACATATTAATAGTATCAGGCAAAACGGTGACAAAATCACTTCAATGACTATGTGATATCAATAGGAATGTGATGCGGGCACCTGTGAATGAGGAGGGGTTAATAAGAGGTGCTCCTTAGAAAGCAGTGCCGCTCACATCCATGTCTCAAGCAAAGCAGGGAGGACCAATGTCACATGGGGTCCCTCAGAGGCGGTGTACCTGGAGGTTCCCTGGGGCTGTCATCTCCATCCATCGCCAGTCTGATCTGCTTGATGAAGTCCGAGGTGTAGACGCCGCGCTCCTGCCAGATGGTAAGCAGCCGCCCCAAAGGCTTCTGGCAGCCATCGTCTGCTTCACTGCATCATAATGGAGGAAAAAAACATATATATTACAAATAGTAAAGTAAAAAAAAAATAAACAACTAAAACGATAATACATGGGAAGACACGTTTATGTATAAAGAGTAAAGGTGGCCACAGACCATGATCAGATAACCACCTAACACATTGTGACAGATTCTCTGCTCACTCCAGTTGGAGAATACAGACAGTAAACTGCGCCTGTACTATTCACAGTAATGATGCCCTGCTCTACCATCAAACCACCTGCTAGGAATTGTACTAATTACAGTATATATATATATATATATATATATATATATATATATATATATATATATATATATAATTAATCTTTTTTTACAGAATTGCATCTACATAAAGACCTGACTGATTGGGAGACAGACTAGTTGCTAGGGCCACGCTGCCAGAAAACTCGGGCTCTGGTTGTTAGGCACTGTAACCCTAGCAACCAGACATGACTCAATTTCAAAGCAGGATTGGCACTTTTTATATGAAAACCTAAAAAATTTCAGTTTTCACACGGCTTACAGACCCTCACAATAGGCTGAAATGTCCCGTTTTGAAAAGATCACTTTTTAGCAAAGGATAGTCAACAGGTTGTTTTTGGACAGGTTTCTTAGGTCCATGTGGCTGCTGTAAAGCAAGTCTCTAAAGTTCCGGCCACCGTTCCGAGCAGCAGCACAGCCCCATAATCATGTACATAACATTAAAAAAAATAAAAAAATCAGGAAATGAAAAAAACATTAAAAAAAGGGCATGGGTTTCAGTCTATCGTTTTAATTAGAAAAATATAGGTATGTAAATCAATGACAGAACATGGGCTGGGAAGTTATAAAAAGAGCGGAATGGACGTGCATTTAACTTTTGAAAATAGGTGTAAAGAACGCCACAAAACAAGCGTTGTCTGAATATCGAAATGGAATGAAAGGGTTAACACTATTTCCCTTATATATTAACTTCTAGCAGAACGCTCCGGCCGAGCAGATATATGGCCTTGAATATAAGCCTTGCCTGCCGAAACCTGGATCTCGTGATTTATGGGAAAGTTTTAGCTGCCAAATGCTGTTGGCAATATATTATCTGGCACTTTCTACTCCATTCCAAGTGTGTGATCTCCACATCATAATCCAGCATAAAAATCTCATTTAATATCACGGAGCGGACAGATATACGGTACGGTGGAGGCCGGGTGTCTAGTGCAGACTTTTTCCCCATTTAATAGTGGCTGGTACATGAGATGCATCAGTCAGTCCGTTATGCACAAAATACATTTCAAAGGAAATTTGGAGGGAAATTTATTTATGCATTTATTTTTGTTGGCGCTTTGATGGATAGAAAGGATTTAATGTGTTCTAGGAAATGTATCACTTTTTTCAATAATTGAAATACATACTAAATATGTTTTTATATTTTGATTGGATATATTTTTATTCTATATTTTCTTTACAGGATTATGTGGCGGCCATCTTGCCTGAGGTGCTGCTCTGAACTGCGACGAGCAGTTGTAGAGATTTGCTAAACAGTAGCCACGTGGGCAGTCAGGAAATGACTCATTGATTTTTATGGGGGAGTGTTGTGGGCATGCTTTGTGACCGGTATAGAGGTGTGCACCATCTTACTGATCCACCATCTATCATCGATGGTCTGATCCTGTTTTAGCTGTACCCAGCTTTATAATAGAGGAAGAGTGAGCCAATTAGAGTTCAGCGGCCAGTGTGAAAACTGAGATCTCTCTAGATCTACTTTTAGTTTAAAAAAAAATAAAAAATCTGAAATGTTCAAATAAGAACCATAAACAGTAAGACCCCATGCACACGAACGTGTTTTTGCGGCCGCAATTCACCCGCAAGTCCCATTCATTTCTATGGGCCCAGGCACAGTCCGTGCATTGCCTGGGAGCCCAGTCCGCAAAAAGATCGGACATGTCTTATTACGGCCGTATTTTGCGGTCCAGGCTTATTGAAAATAAATACACATGGCCACGTGCATGGCCCGCGAATTGCAGGCGGCCTGTGGGCCCTCTGAGCCGCAAATAACGGCCGTGCACACCACTACGGTCGTGTGCATGAGGCCTAAATTTTCTTGTTGCGTGTTTAATATACAAAAAGACTGTCATGCGACATTCTGCTAAACTACCCCCGACTCCATGCATACAGTACAAGCTCTGGTCTAGAGAGTTGCTTGAAGAGCAATCCTTTGCTACAGTGTTTTTATCAGAATTTCTCTAGAGGTCGTTACGGCTTCCATGCAAACCGTGATTGACCAAATATTGTAAATTTAAGAAGCTAGTTAACCTTTTCCAGGAGTCAATTTGATGTTTTCAGGGGCCACCATATAAGCCTTTCAAATACTTATAGAGGCTCTGTCACCAGATTATAAGTGCCCTATCTCCTACATAATCTGATTGGCGCTGTAATGTAGAGATAGTTTTTCAAAATAAAAAGCACTATCATTTTTGAGCAAGTTCTGAGCAATTTTAGATTTATGCTAATTAGTTTCATAAAGACCAACTGGGTGTGTTTTTACTTTTGACCAAGTGGGTGTTGTAAAGAGAAGTGTATGAGGCTGACCAATCAGTGACCAATCAGCGTCATACACTTCTCATTGTTAGAGCCCAGCTTCTTTCACTGCACAATCACACTGTCCTGCTGGGCTGGAACAATGAGAAGTGTATGACGCTGATTGGTCACGGTCATACACTTCTTCACAACACCCACTTTTTCAAAAGTAAAAACACACCCAGTTTGTCTTTAAGAAACTCATTAGCATAAATCTAAACAAGCTCATAACTTGCTAAAAAATTATCGTTTTTCAAAATAAAAACCACTGCTGTTATCTACATTACAGCGCCGATCAGATTATGTAGGAGACAGGGCACTGATAATCTGGTGACAGAGCCTCTTTAAAATAGAATACCCAGTTAGGGGGTTTTCTAGGAGTTGATGAACTATCCTTAAAATAGGCCATCAGTGAGTGATCAGTGGGGGCTCGAGCACTGTTAATCCCATTGGTCAGCAGAAAGACGGGACCATATCACCCCCTAAACTCCTTGGGCCATTTATTACAGTACACAAAACAGTGTCATTCAAGATTTTGTGGTGGTGCCTGGTACTGCAACTCATACCCATTCAAGTGAACAGTGTGGCATGGGGAAAGAGGGTTGGACCCCCAACTATCTCACAATTATGTGTGATTCTAAGGAAAAGTGATCAATGTAAAAACCTATGAAACCCCAGGAGCAGGTTTATAGGCACTTTGTCTTCCTGGCTCCTGTGATTTGTTTAGCCTTGCAAGCCATCTCTACAAGATACAACTGCAATAGCACTATATAGTCTGCAGTACATTTTGACTGATTCCAATAACAACAATATTAGGGAAGTCCGACTTAGGCAATTCCCAGTACATTAAAAAAAGAAGCTCTTAAAACAGAGCATATTTTCAATAATTAGAAAAAGATGGCGGTTTTCTTTCAGAAACAGTGCCACCCATGTCCATGGGTTGTGTCTGGTATTGCAGTTCAGCTTTAATGAAGTGAATGGGGATGAGCTGCATTACCACACCTGACCTGTGGACAGGTGTGGCACTGTTTCTTGGAGAAAGCAGCCATGTTTAATTGCTCTTGATCCAAAAGGCTGAAGGTTAAAGACATTTTAAAAAAATCAGACCACTAGCCCAATAAGAATTGTAATTTCCAGCACCCAACACCTCTGTACCTGGACACATGAGAAAAGGCTTCCAGCAGAACATTCTCAAATTCACGTGTGAACTCCGGTCCCTTGCGTTTACTGTTCTGAATGACATCATTGGCCAAATAGAGGAACGTTAGCTTTCGACTTGACTTTGCTGAAAAATGAAGGGTTAATAAACTCAGTGAACGATCAAGCACAATCATGTAAAATAGTCAAACACCCGCTCCTGTTGATAGCACTATATATATATATATATATATATATATACACATTCCATAAAGTACAATATACTCTTCAGGATTCTAGGACACGGTAATAGCTCCCCCTACATGATACTTTTGGAAATACATTTGCTTATAGAGCCAGCAATATATTTTTTCCTACATTGCACAGCAGTAATAATTTTCTGGATAAAGCATTATTGTAGTGAATGTGCTGTAGCGGAAAAGCAACATGGATGCCAATGCAATAAGAGATGTTCTGGAACAAAAAAAGGAAAATTTCCATTACGAATTGAGCGATAGACACAAGACATACTGTAAAATATAATAAACTGGCTCGTTCCGACTCTGGCAGGGAAAAAACAAGGTACGTGAGCCGCTCTAGCGGCGCCATGGATTGGACGAAAGCCACGGTCTAACAGAGGACTAACCAAGCAGATTACAGCTCCCCAGGACCAGGGGTCTGTGTGGTGGGAGCGCTTCTAACTATTAGACATCTTCTGGATGTCCACTCTAACATCTCTGCATGCGGTAGGTCTGATCCCTTTTTCTGCAGCACTGATTAGGGGTGGATTCACACACGGCAGATTTTGATGCAGAAATTTTATGCAACTGATAATCTGTTCTATTGATCTGAATGGGGCTGTTTCTGCAATGAGTACATGGATTTCTGCACGTTTCATTCGGATGAATGGAACGGATTTTCAGTCGTAGAAAATTTCTGCAACAAAATCTGCCGCGTGTGAATTTACCCTAAGGCCCGTAATCATGGTCAGTGATTACGTCATGGCAGTCGTCCGCATTTGCGGGTCGTGCTCCCGTTATAAATTATGGGAGTACGGTCCGTAAAATGAAAAAACAGGACATTTCCTATTTTTTACGGAAGGTTCTACGACACTGACACCTTCACGTGAATATACGGGAAGGTGTCCGTCAGCCATAGAAAGGAACGGGTCCGTCATTACGGTCCATAATTACAGACAAATTTTACGGTCTTGTGCATGGGGCCCAACAGACCCCCTTAAATTGCATAAAAAGAAACATACAATTTATTTTTTTTGACCATCCACTTTTAAATTCATCCAGTTTATAATTTAGGTTGCCTAGTAAACATTATGGGACGCGCTTCATATTTACAACTCCTCACTGCATCTTTAAAGGAGCTGTTCACATGTCCAATTGGTATATGGATGGGGATCATAGAAGAGGGTCCACCACTCTGGATCCTCCTCCTTTTAGGAAATAGTGGATTTATTTTTTTTAATTCTAGTTATCATGGCCAAAAGTCTGCATGTATATTGGTATAGCTAATACAGACCAGAGGAAAATGATTTTTTTATATGGGTGGATAATACACATATACACACAAACACGTTCCTGGACGTAACCATGGAAACAATAATGAAATCATCTATTGTTGACATTGCTGGCTACATTCAGAGACTTGAAGAATGATGAACAATGGAAAGAAGGTTTAGATTAGTTACTTGTATTCTTGTTTTATGACTCACCAGCTTCATCTATAGGAAAGATTTAGAGCCCCTTTAACATGCATGTGTTTCAGATGAGAACTATTAAATCTGAAAATGCAATTCAGTTCTCAAAGGCATCGGAGCTCTTTGACTGCGATTAGCTCTACGTTTGTATTGTATTATACCGGATACAGCCATTTACAGAGATAGAGTCCAAGTGTCACGGATGGTACTTGATTCATCAAACATTACAGAATGATTGGAGCGCTTGTATTACCAAGGCAACCTCCAGCAAATTACCCAACTGAGTGACATTAAGGGCCATTAGAATGAAAAATTATGTGTATTGAAGATCATACATATAATAGGCACTGTTTGGCGCATTCATTGTCTGAGCGGTCACTGAATACCTAAGTGTATTGAGGTTTATTGTGCATTCGTCTAGAAGGGTCGGGATGGCGGATTAAGAAAAAGTATTTCCAAAGCATTATGATTTATTTACCAATTCTCACATAAAGATGGGAGGTCTTCAAAGAAGAAGAAAAACTTTATTCCCAATACTGACCTTGAGTTATGTCATAAAACAATTGTGATGTGTTCCGTACTTGATTAAAAAGCTGCCAAAAAATTTGGGCAATTGGGACAGCGGTTATCTTTTTATAGTCGGGCGTATTTACACATGCAGGTTTTTTAGTGCAGTTTTCAAAGCTAAAACCAGGAATGGATTTGTCCTTTATACTTTCTGCCCCTTTAGGCTATGTTCACACGGGGTCTTTTGCCGAGTTTTTTGACGCGGAAACCGCGTCGCAAAACTCGGCAGAAACGGCCCGAGAACGCCTCCCATTGATTTCAATGGGAGGCGTCGGCGTCTTTTTCCCGCGAGCAGTAAAACTGCCTCGCGGGAAAAAGAAGCGACATGCCCTATCTTCGGGCGCTTCGGCCTCCGACCTCCCATTGACTTCAATGGGAGGCAGGAGAAAGCGTGTTTTATGCCCGCGGCGCTCAATGGCCGCGGGCGAAAAACGGCGCGGTAATTGCTGTTCACACGGAGTATTTTGGGGGAGGAATATCTGCCTCAAAATTCCGTTTGGAACTTTGAGGCAGATATTCCTCCCCCAAAATACTCCGTGTGAACATAGCCTTATGCTCCACAATTGGTTTTGGCTTCAAAAACTGCATAGAAAAACCTGAGCAAAACATGCAAGTATAAATCCACCCCTCCTCACACTGGTAGCTTGGCCTGCACAGGGGGAGCGGTGTTGATAGTCTAGCCTGGTGTTTTATAAACGGCGGGTCGCAACCCCCTGGGATGTTTTGTGAAGACCTCCGGGGGGGTCGCAAAAGCCACTCACCAATGTCCCAGTTTCAACTGTATCTGTGTCCTGCGTTAAATCCAATGCTGGAGCAGGGTGCTGACGGCTCCTTGCTCCAGCATTCACTATGTAGTGCTAGCCATGAACGGCTCGGTGCAGACATGCGTGATGTAGTGACATCATCGCACTTGTCTGTACCAAGCCACACAATGAACAGACGGAGGAGTAGAGGGATCTCCTCCACTCGTCATGGGAACAGGGAATTTTTTCTTATCAGACACTATGTGGACATTACACTGGGTATGGGGGGGGGCCGCTGTGGATCTATATACTGTATAGGGGCAGCTGCGAGGGCATTAAACTGTGGGAGGTGCTATGGGGACATTACACTGTGTGGGTGAAGCTATGGGGTCATTATAATGTGTGGGGGAAGCTTTGGGGGCATTATAATGTGTGGGGGAAGCTTTGGGGGCATTATACAGTGTGGGGGAAGCTTTGGGGGCATTATAATGTATGGGGGAAGCTTTGGGGGCATTATACAGAGTGGGGGAAGCTTTGGGGGCATTATACAGTGTGGGGGAAGCTTTGGGGGCATTATATTGTGTAGTGAGGCACTATAGAAGCAGAAGGATCTCCTCCACTAGTCGTGAGAACAGGGATAGGTGAGTAATTATTTTTTTATTCTGCACTATGGGACATTATACGGGGTATGGGGGGCCCCTGTGGGTCAATATACTGTATGGGGCAGCTAGAGTGAAATTATACTGTGTGAGCGTAGCTATAGGTACATTATACTGTATGGGTCAGCTATAGGGGCATTACACTGTATAATGGCAGCTATAGGGGCATTATGCAGTGTGAGCTATAGGGGCATTATATAGAGAGTGTGTGTGTGTGTGTGTGTGTGTGTGTGTGTGTGTGTGTGTGTGTGTGTGTGAGCTATAGGGGCATTATACTGTGTGTATGGGAGGGGCAGCTATAGGGGCATTATACTGTGTGTATGTGGAGCATCTATAGGGGCATTATAGTGTGGTGTGTGTGGGGGGCAGCTGTAGGAGCATTATTGTGTGTAGGGGCAGCCATAGGGGCATTATTCTGTGAGTGGGCAGCTATAACAGCATTATACTGTGTGGGGGGCCCACTCAGATGTGTTTCACCCCCTGTGCTGAACCCATAGCTACACCTCTGATGGTCAGGTAACATGACCCACATCAGCGGCAATAGTCGGGCCTCAGCAACGCACAGCAGCAGGATACCTTGAGCCCCCCTCCCCCACAATTATTGCTGTTTTTGATGTTTCAGGGACTTATTTTTTGAATGAAGTACCGGCATCTAGCTACGAATGATGTTGACATACGTCAGACAAAATGGGGCTACGTACAGGGACCCAAACAAAAGTCTCGGCCAAAAGAGGGTCCCGGCCTCAGAAAGTTTGGGAACCACTGGTCTAGATAGAGGGTATGCGGTGTTATACACAGAAAGACCCATGTTATATAATGTGCCAAAGGCATTTATTTTTTTGCAGCATGTGGGTGAGACTCATTCACTTTGCTGCTACTGTATTTCGCCGCAGATTTTCCGCCAGCAAATCCTGACAAAAAATGTGCAGCAATTTAGCTACGTGTGAGCGAACGTACATTAGGCCTCACGCATGTGGCTGCGTTACGGCTCCGTACAAGCCTTGTGTAATAAGTCTATAGGAGTCCTAGTATACCTCTAATGTCATACAGAATTTAATGCTTCCAGCGGACAATGTCTCCGTAATATGGTGGCGGTGCCATACAGAGGCACCATATGGCGGCGCACAGATTGCCTGCAGCTCCATAGTACAGAGCTGGAGGGATGCCATGTGCTGCCACACAGGCTCCGTGCACACAACCCTGCCATATGTATGAGCCCTAACATGAAATGATTGTCAGTAACCAATCACAGATTAGACAATGTTAATAAGAGGAATGTTGGTGCGTGAGAGTTCACATTTTTATGATGCATCAATGCTTTTAACAATTACATTTTCGCTTATTTACACTGGATCTATAAATACACTATACAGTAGAACATTACAAACTCAAGCAGATTTGAACAATTAGTTTTTTTTATATATGGGCCTTAACTTAAAGGGGTGTCGATGGTTTTTATGGCAGCCAGGGGCCTAACAGAAGGCACCCAGGTCTGCCTGTCAGTTTTACACGGATAGGCAATAATACACTGCAATATAGAAGTATTGCAGTGTATTATAAAAGCAATCAAATGATCGCAAAGTGAAGTCCCCTAGTGGGACCAAAAAAAAAAAAAGTTTAATAAATAAAATCCCCAAGTAAAGAAATATGAAAAACCCACTAAGAAAAAAAACAAGAAAAAAAGTTAAAAAAAGATACACATATTTGGTATTGCCACGTCCGTAACGACCCAAACTATAAAACTATTACATTATTTAATCCGTACGGTGACAGCCGTAAAAAATAAAATAAGACCCAATGGCAGAACTGCTGTTTTCTGTTCATCCTGCATTCAAAAAAATTTGATAAAAAGTGATCAAAAAGTCGTATGTACTTCAAAATGGTACCAATAAAAACTACAAGTCGCCCCGCCCAAAAAATCCCTCATACAATTATGTCAGCAGAAAAATAAAAAATAAAGTTATGGTTCTTGAAATATGGCGATACAAAAATAAATAATTTTGAAAAAAGTGTTATCGTGTAAAAGTATTAAAACATTTTAAAAAAAATAGATAAATTTGGTATCGCTGCAATCGTAACGACCCGCTGAATGAAGTTATTGTTATTTATACCACACTGTAAACGTTGTCAATTTAAAGACGCAAAAAAGAATGTCAAAATTGCTTGTTTTTTTTCTTTCCCCCAAAAAAGTTAATCAATAAATTATACGTACCCCAAAACCGTGCTATTAAAAAAAAAAAAAAAACTTGTCATGTCCCGCCCACCCGAAAAATAAAAAAAAGTCTTTATACAGATAGGTCGACGGAAAAATAAAAATGTTATAGCGCTTTGAATGAGACGATGGAAAAAATGTAAAAAATTGATTTGGCACGAAGGCCTAAAATTAGCTGGTCACTAAGGGGTTAAATGCCTACATATACTTTCTACCAGACATCGCCTATTTAATAAGAGAAATCTAATGAGCGCATATTTCCTCAGTGGAAGGAATTAATGAACTCCTCTGCATGTAAACACAAACCGCTCTGTGTAATTAGGGATTGTGATCTGACAATAGGATTTTGCGATACGGACAGCACCGTGTAGACACGAATATCCCACGGGTTTTTCATTAACCTTTTCCCATGTAACGTTATCACAACACTACTATTATATTATTGTTGTTTCGTGGCCATTTTACACAGGCCAATGATCGGACGAATGAGCGTTCATGGGAAATAGGCCAGCGATCAGTCGACGAACGACGATCAGTCGACGATCAATGACTGATCGGATCTTTTATGAGAAAAAAAAATGGTCGCTAGTCGGCAGCACATCTCCCTGTGTAAACCAGGGATGTGCTGCGACAAGACGTAAAACGTATGGGGATGAACGACTGTATTAAATAGTTCGTCCCCATACATTGCGATCATTGCTCCTTGTAAATAGCGCCAATCGACGTGCTGTATCGCCACTTGTTTACCAGCCAGGAAATTCGGCGGTGTAAAAGCACCATTACTCTTGGTGTCAACGTGTGCCTTTAAGAAACAAATTCAAGTTCAAAAGCAGATATAAACATTTATTTCATGTTGGATGTGTTTTTACTGCAAATGTGGTTGGATCATGAAGACAACCCCAATGCATATGGGTGGACCCAGCCCACCCATGTTTTACGTGGTCGTCCATTAAAATGAATGGTTGGCAGGTAATACTGTATCTCCCCAGCAGGTGCTGCTGGTATTGCTGGCTGCAGCTTCTTCAAGCGATGACTGATCTGATCACCGGGAGCTTCTAAAGCCTCACACAAGTGGGATTCAGTGGCGATTCTTGAGACTACCCCTTTAAGTTTACCTAGGGAGCCACAGCCTTCCAAAATGTAGGCTGCAGGGTGCCGCCACACCAACCGGCTAGCTCTGCATCAATAAGAGAAGACAGGCATCACAACTATGTCTGTATATTATACGAGGTCCTTGGCTGAATACCCAACAAAAGAACCAGAATCAAAGGAAAAAAGCAAAAGGGAATGGTGTATATACTGTACACAGCCGCACAACGCAACAGTAAGAAAAATAGCAAAATCTTTATTAATATTAACAAAAGTAGCGAGACCAGATAAATACACTAAGGCTATATTCACACAACAGTAAGAAAACCCCAAAAAACAGCCGTTAAGAACGGATCAAATTGTTCTATTTTCACGCGGATGGCTTTCTGAAAAACATCTGTTAAAGAACAGATTTACTGACTTGCATGGGGGCCGTGAAAACGCCCAAAAAGGAACATGTTCTATTTTTTGACGACCAGTATTGATGGCCCCTTAAAAAAACTGCCTGTGTGCTATCCGTAAATGATTTATGCCAGTATATTAAAGTTTAAAAATAAAAAACATAAAGTAATATTACATAAAATAAAATATACACATTTTTTTAAATAATCATTAAATAAGTCTCAATATATAAAACATACACATATTCGGTATTGGCGCGGCCGTAATAACCTGCACAACAATTTTTCTGCGTCATTTCTGATGTGTACGCTGTAAAAAAAATAAAAAAAACGTCTTTCTATCACTTATTGTGAGGCACGAGGTGCGATGATGAATTAAACCTCCATGTTCCTCACATTAATAGTAATTAACCCCATCATGTACCTCGCACATTAACCCAATATGAATGAGAAATGCTGGGGTTAATTACTTTTAATGTGAGGCGCGTTCAAAATTCATCACACGTCGCGCCTCACCTCAGAAAACGGAATAACTTATTTTTTTTATTGTTGGCAAAGATGAAGAGACAGAGAGGAATTCTCACCTAAAAGGATTGCTTCAAAGGAAGAATACCTCCAAATGGGGCAGTACGGAGGCACCACACACTGGCACACGAGTGCTTACAGCTCTGTTGTGTACATAAGACCTCAATCTAGGAATTGGTATCTCTAGTATGTATAGTCATACAAACATATATATATACCCTCTGGATATAAATAAGAATATTTTCATTCACTGAAAGCAAGCAGATATTAAAAAATTTTTTTGAAAAGTTGCCAGTGGTCGGCTTTCATATATGAAAATAGTGCAGCCCCTATGAAGTAGCGCTAAGGCCCCATGCACACGACCACAGTTTTTATCCGCAATTGCGGATAAGATACGCACATTCATTTTTATCGGCCACAGACGCCTTCCTGTACATTTACATGTCCTATTTTTCGCATTTACGGACCATGCTTCTATACTTATTACCGTAAGCACTGTACGCAGATGCGGATGGCACTCCGCGGCTCGTTCGTGCCGTATTTACGGACTGTAAATACTGCACGGATGTGTGAATGGGGACTTAGAGCTGCAAAGGACACTCCAGGTAGGAGGGAGTACGCACCTAGGACTGTACAGTTTGAGAATATGGGTGCTGTCATTTTACTGACTAGATGGCATGTAAAGCAGACGGGGTACCCGTTGGCAATGATGCACTTCATAAAAAGTCTGTCGTGTAACCCAATGAGTAGGGGGTGAAAGAACAATAAGGAGAATGTGCAAAGCATCAAGGAGGTCGACCCATCACAGCATAAGAACTTTGCGGGTACGGCCATGTTTACATCTGCGTTACAGGCCATCATAGGAGCCCCTACTGCAGACTCCATCATATTTGACTGGAAAAATACTGCTGCACGCCATTCTATTTTTCCTATCAAATCAATGGAAACCACAACAGACCCGATTAAAAGTCAATGTGGTACGTTGGGCACCGGCGGTACAATAAGTCAAGGACTATGAATGAAAACAAGAATGTGATGTGAACAGAGCCCAGAATTCTGTTCAAACTGGAATGAAGGCATCTTATTCTAAAAGATTTGTTTTTAGCAGATCATAAGGGAAAGCATAACCAATTCTAACCAATGCCAATGGTCCTTTATACCGGGTAGAATAATGTATTACACTACGCTAACCTCCGCTATGTGACTAGTGCCATGTGCTTGCCACACACAAGACAGAGAAGCACATACTGACCTCTACAGCCTTCAGCTAGGACACAACTTTCCCCATATAGTCCTGCCATCCAAGAAGATGGTAGATGCTACAAGTCAGTTTTGTGGATTACCTGTGGCGTTACCCAACATTTCCAAGGTGCATTGTTGGTGACGGTGAATAGGCCCCATGCCCTTAAGGCTCTATAACACTGGCAAATTTTGGCAGATGCAACGAGCGCCGATCAACGAGACAGCTGATCAGCGGTCATTTGCTCCTGTCACAAGTATGGGGAGGAGTGGTCGTTACTCCGATCGCTCGTCCCCATACATTATCAGGTCGGCCACGCATCTCCCTGTTTACACAATAACATTTCCGCTTTTTAAAACGATACGATCAGCAGATGAACAAGCGTTTGCTGGTTCATCTGCTGATCGTTCCCCTGTTTACACAGGACCATTATCGGCAACGAGCATTATACGAACGCCCGTCTGCCCGATAATCGTCCAGTGTAAAACCCCCTTTAGTCCTTATTAATATATATATTTTTTTTAATCAGTGGCAATTGTTTTGCTATGGTGATAGTAAAAAGCAGTCTCCTGACTGAGATCAACTTCCATTACCTTATGTCAAAAGTTCTGTCTAGAACAGCCAGAGGTGGACTGAATTTATAGGGTGCCTGATCGAGGAGAGCGGCGGCCAGCAGCGATCACCTGCCTGCACGGAGCCCAGCTGTCACCCAGCAGATCGTCCAGTCTGTCCTCCTATTACTAGATTTTAGTTTTTCCCCTAATCACAGATGTCTGGAGTGATCATAACACTCAAATCCCACACTATATAATCTTACCAAAAATAGTGGCATTCACCCTCAGAAACATGGCTGTAAATGGGGCAAGATCATTCTTCCCCTCCTTTAGATCAAATGGGTTTTGGGTTGATCTGGATGTGGACAGGATTAAAAACTATGCAGACTGACTCGGACATCTAGATAGTACATGTTGCAACACTGCTCTGCAATCTATGACTGTGCAGCTGCTGTGAAACTACAAGTCCCAGCGTGCCCTGACTTGGACAGCCACAGGTTGCAGATCACTGAGTTGAAATGCAACTTGGTCTAAACCCTGCAACTGTTTACGTGAAAAGCATATATGACTGATGTTGCATCATCTGCAGCCACCATGCCCCTCTTTACCAGTATATACGATCATGCCACCTGTTCGCCACGCGGAAGGTAAAGGTCAGTACTAATGCCCACTCAAAGCACACCCGGACACATAATACGGACAGATGGATACCTCGCTTGAGCTCCCGCTGCCACACAGTGACTATGGAGGCCGCGTGTTTCCGATGATGGATCAACCACAGGGACAAGGTCTGCACGCTCTGCTGCGAGTTGCTTAACTCCGAGAGTTTCTTCTCCAGGGCTGGTTCGGTAAATGACGCCATGACTATCCGTTGGGGGCCCCCCTGGCCCAGCTCAAGATGGCCGCCTGACCTCTCACCCCTTAGCGAGTCACGTGTCTCAAAACGGAGGGACGCGTTTCCTTGACTACTGCGTTCAATGCCAGGAGCGCGGCGCACGATTTATGACGTCACTTCCGACATGTGAAACCGCCCTATCTACTGCACCATGGGTTAAGGTGAGTGTTAGCATGTTGTGTGAGTCTAACCATGGAGTTGTGCGTGGTTTTCCGGGACGCAGGACAGCAGAGTGATAAGTGGATTAATATAAAACAGCGTAATACTACACTTAACCTATTAGTAGTAATGCAGCTGCTAGGGAACTTTAAGGGATCAGAATCAAAATAACAGTGTTGCACCGACTTCAGACAAGTTTTGTCCATAGGAACACAATGAGATATAAAATGTGTGTGTGCCAATGTAGTCCTGATACGACAGTCGCACGTCAATAAGTTTGAATGGTAAATGGTTCACAACCTTTATGTTGACTCCTATGGGGGATGTTATTTAAAGGGCAACCCCAGTTAAAACCGTAGGGTCTTGTTAGAATTATTAATAAGTAATTAAGTTCAATGTTACATTTCCAGTTGCTAGTCAGGGGTCCAAACGCATGTGATCTGTCGCATAGCAACAAAAGAAGCAGAAAGTGGGTGACAATCCTGATCCCCCATGGAGAGCGGAACGTGTCGTTTACTAGAAGCACTGGCAGCTCGTATTGATGGGCTTCTTCCCTGGCACTAGAGAGGGAGTAAAATGACTGGGTGGAGTATAACAAGGTGCTTGCTTGTGAAGTTAGATTTGGAGCTGGCTGTCAGGTGGCGATTACATGTCTCCCTGAGTTACTTGTTCCCATATTTCCTTGTACGTAGGACTCGTTCACACATAGGGGCATATCTATCAATGCAATACCCCAGCTTTCTGCATGAAGTGGTGGTAAATGACATAAGGTATAACCTGGCGTAGTTGTGGCGTATTCTTCATTTGTCGTGAAATAACCTGCACCCTATACTATAATAATAATCCAGTCTGGCTCAGGGGAAGGGGGGGCTAATATGTGGGACAGCCCCTTTAAAAAGTTTGTTTCTTATGACAGGACCTCTAAGTATTTGTCACAACTTTACTTTTGATTATTGGGTCTTTCTGTTTATATTGCATGCCTATAACTATATATGCTCTAACCCCCCTAGGCATTATTATACTTGCTTGGAACAAGAGAGAAGCCTAAGACCGCAAAGAAGCCATGGCATCCAAGACTTATCCACAAAGTGCATTTGAAGGTCTACGTCCGTTTTGCGTTCAGCTGACAATGGAGCAGACCGTGCAAAACGTAAAGAACTTGCGAACGCAGATCTCTTCAACCGATGTCTCTTCCCTTCAAGATCTTCTGGACTATGTTCTCTTCCCTTTGCGTTTCTCCCTGAAGACACCTGGCCCAAAAATGCCTGGATTGGTGCAAGCTGTACTTGAATGTATTATCTATATTCTCTCCATCACCTATTTAAAAAGCCCTATCTCTTTACAGGAGATGTTTAGTGAGTTATGCAGTTGTCTTCCTCCAGACCCACTTACGCCAGTGGCTGAGGAGCTGAAATTGGCAGTGGTATTAGCGGTGCAATCTCTTCTCCGATCATCTGGTGCTGATGTACTATATGTGCTGTACAAGCCGCCCATGCTGCCTGAGATGGGATTCACCATTACTCTACTGCTAAGGTTTGCAGAACAAGAGAAGTCACGGGAGATCCGACTGGAAGCTTTGAATTGTTTGGAGAGATTGCTGATGCCGGAACTCAAGCAGGACACCTCTCTGGGCAATCTATTTGCTTCCTTCCTTCCTGGAGTGTGTACAGTATTAACAAGGATAATCTGCGGGGACCCTAAACAAGGATACAGGATAACAACTGGTGCCATCAGGCTGTGGGCTGGGGCAGTCAATTCGGTAATGTCTGATGAAAGTCTAGCACAAGTATCCGAAAAGAAACCTGTATACCCCGGATTGTCTGGACGTGTGGCAGAACTTATGGTGCACAGAGACAGGACTTGGGTGAAACACTCTGCTAGCCGTTTATTGATACATCTACAAAAAATCACAGAGCGTTGCTCCGCCGACCCGCACTGGAAAGTGCGACTGGCTCTTGTGAACTTGGCTCAACTCTTGCATGCTCATTGCTGGAATTCATTAGGAGAGGCAGCAGGGACTCTCTTACAAATACTGGTAGGACATATGAGTGATGATAGACCTGAGGTCAAGGCCAGGGCCCGTGAGTTTCTGCTCAAGATTTCACAGGAAGGGCCAGCATCCAGGACACTGGGAGAGGTGCTGTCCGAGAGCCTCCATTCATTAGCCGTGACTCTTCCTAGACTGCTGAGTTCTCAGGATGACCAAGGCAAGCTACACACTTTGGCACTTCTTCTAGGATACCTGCAGCTTCTTGGGCCGAGACTTCGATTTACTCTGCATTCTCCTGCTCACCTTCAGCGCCTTTCATCTGCTCTACTGCAGACACTAGAGTTAGACTTATGCTCCGTTAAGGTAGTGGAAGAAAGACTTCCCTCTTCTGTTGCCACCCTCAAGCAGCAAGATATAGCACATACTGGAGTCCACCAGAAAACATTCCGCTTTTTTAGGGACCCAAATATTCTCTCCTATATTCAAAGTGTCTGTAGGCTCCTGGGTTATTACGGAGATTTCTATTTATTAACAGACCACTTCTTGGGGCTATATCGGGCACAGAGGCTGCCTGCTGTGATTGTGCTGAATCAGTTAGTACTAGGGGCAGCAGGGATTGATATCGAATCACTTAATGGAGGTATCCAGGCACTGGAAGTCAGTGAACTCTTGGATGCTATACGCCCTCTTTTGGAAGAGTACACAGACCCCACCAACTGGCATCTTCTTACCTGTCAGGACAGTGATGAACTTGTAGACCGGTTGGCATTGCTTCGTGTTGGTGGTCCATCAAAGCCAGCGATTAGTGAAATGACTGCTAATGCTTGGAAGCTTTGTCTGCAATTGGAGGGCATAGCTTGCTTTGCCCAGGCCCTTGGCTCCAGTTTCCACCCACTTCTTATATCTGCTCTATACCCACTGCTTGAAAAAGCTGGAGATCCTTCCTTGATGGTCAGTGGGGCAGCAATGGTGGCTTTAGACCACGTCAGCCAAGAATGTGGATACAAAAATATCAACCGGTTGATCGAACTCAATGCAGATTATTTAGCAAGTGAAGTTTCTGTTGGTCTCCGACGCCTTCGACATCGCCATGGGGGTGCTGCACGGGTATTACATGCTATGTTAGAGAATTGTGGGCCTAGTCTCCTGCCGCTGTTGTATGAACTTGTCCAAGATCTCCTTCCAGCAATAGACCATTCGCAGAATGAAGGAGCCAAGATCCTGTTTCCTGTGCTTAATTCTCTTGTCACAAGATTAGGTAAATTAGAGGTCCAGTTCTAATAGAATTCTGTTATATCGATCTTCAGGAAAAAATGCGATGTGAGGGACGATCTACCTTTACCATTCCATAACATATAAAAGTTTTGCCTCCGATGTGTAATAATGTTGGTGATTGTCCCTTTATAGTGGTCTTTGTAGCAGCTGGATAGAAATTCTTTTTTCTTTTTTTTCTTTTTCTTTTCTTCTAATGTTAACATGTTGCACTTTTGTTATCAGTGCAGAATCAGCACATTGGGAGCAAGCTATAGAGTATGGTTGGGCACCGAATTAGTGTATGGGAGGGTACTCCATTGGGGGCAAGAACCAGTGTGGGAAAGTCAATGCAGTGTAGGAGGCGGCCATGAACTTTGGGCAAAGAACATTGGAGATGTCAATACAAGGCAAGGAACACAGTGAGAGGACGACGCGCATTTGGGGCAAGAAATCGATAGGAGAGCGCGATGTACTGGGGGCAACAAATGTTGTAGGAGAAAGCAACTGATTGGTGGTAAGAAATATCTCTAAAAGGTGGGATACAGAGACTAAAAAAAAATCATACAGGAAATTTAACACTAAATATATATGCTTTTCAATGATCACCAATAGCAACTTAAAATCAACAAGACAAACAGGGACGTTTTTGAGCACAACGTCGCAATATGGTTGTTTGGGTAAATTGAAAGTCCACTAGTAGTGCTAAGGTGCCTATCAAACCCTACTTTACTAGTGGAAGCTTGCATCTAACAGTAGTGTCTCAAGTAGAGTGACCGCGTACAGCGTCAAGGACAGCCCTAGTCCTGCTAAACTGTCCCTATGGTGGCCTTCAATTTCCTACACGTCAGGGAGAATAGCAGAGCGGCATTCTTTCAAGAAACGGTTTAAAAATGGGGACCTTCTTGGGGCAGGTGCTCCACTTCAGACACTACTCTTAGGGACAAACTTCCATGAGATACTAGTAAAACAGAGTTTTATACATGCCTTAGTCCTACTAGTGGACTTTCAAGCTACCCAAACTACCGAATGACGTTGTGCTCGAACACAAATCGCTGTCCTACTTATTGATTTTAGGTTGCTATTGGTCACCAAGAGAGCGCATATATATTTTGTGTTAAATTGCCAGTATATGATTTCTATTAAAAAAAATATATATATAATTTTTATTTTTTATTTTTTTAAATATAGAAATATAATAAAGTTTTGGAACCCCTGAAAAGATTCATATGCTAGTTTTACATTTCAGTCATGATCTGATGGATCTTCCATGCAGATCCAGGTAATCCGTAGAGCTCCTGATATTGGGGAATGCAGCCGCCATATAAAATGTTAATATAAGATATATATTGTTATGATGCATTTAGCAAGACAGATTTCCCTCTAGTGGTCTTATGTGTGGTTTTTTTTTTCAGGTAAATGGTTTCCTTTAGCGGACATCACTGCCCAAGTACCCAATGCATCCATTCCGCAGCAGATGCATGATGGGAGCGTAGCAGAGGAGATGACACGGTTTCTGCAGGATCATATAGAGCAACATTATTTAGCAAAGGGAGACGTTGAAGAAGAAGAGTTTGCAGGTGATATATTGTATCCCCCTCTTAAGCGAATCTTCCTGTCCTTTATGGAAAGAATACTGTCAATTCTGTGTTGCTCATATCCAAATACAAATAATACAATTATGAATACAGTTTACTTCTCCACCTCAGAGGGGTTTGGTTTAATAAGCTCATGTTAAAAAAAAAACGCTGTTAGGTTATTTTGAGTTAATAGAAGTGGGTGCTCTGTTCTGGACCCTCATCTTTCAGCCGGAACAAACCCTGGTTACCATGAGCATTTCTCACTCTGGAGGACCCCGCATGATTGTGCGTTACACACACACAGCCGGTTTCAAAGGGCACTGTGTAATACTTAGTTTCCCCTGCAGGGGTGCTACGTAGAAATTGAAGTTTGTAAACCACAGAAGTTTGAGAATGTTCTGGGTGGCGTTTTCCTTTAAATATACATACAAACAATACTGTACAGTGTTAGAGGTTACATTTTATTCAAAGCTTCACCCAAACCAACTACAACAGTAGTCTAGACAAGATTGAGGCAGTTATAGCGCTGCATGAGTTTTTAGCAGTCCGTGGCTACTAAGTAAAATATTTGTGCTTGGTAAACTGTTGCTGCACTGAAATAACAATTACATGGCGTTCGCTTTTTTGAGGTACCGATTCAAAACCAGCGACACACCAATATAAACTATAATAAATGTGTTAATACACGCAGGTTCTGCTCTGATCGAGGCAGAATGTTTTTTTAAAGAAGTAGAACTAGGACGTGTCGATTAAAAGGAGTCTGTCAAGAGATTTTAGGCTGACCCCGCTAGTTAGCGATAGGGCAAAGGAGTAGGATTATACCCGTGTTGAGGATCTTAGGGCTTGCATCTGGGTAAAAAGGAGAACGCGTTGTAGTGCGTGACCCTTATACTGTATCATACGGCTGATACTGTACATGAAACACTGGTGCCAAACCGCAGTAAAAATACTAAATGCGACTGTCCCTATGTCACCAATGTCCAGGTAAGATAAAAAAGATAATAATTTTTTTTAAAGTCAAAGATTAATTTGTTTACCTTTTTTATTGCTTTAGATGTGTTGCCCCCTTCAGAAGAAGATAATGATAACCAGAAGCCTTCAATTCCCACCCATGTCCAGATCACCAAAGAGGTGGCAGAAAAATGTACGCACTTCCTGTCACATAGTGACGCACAGCTTCGCATTCAGGTACAGAAGCGCAAATTAGTGCACTGAGACTGATCCATGGGTGAGGGGGAGAAAATGGGAAATTACTCAGTAGTAGACACAAAACAGGACAACGGGACATATGCTGCAACCTTGTATCAACAAGCACATGCAGGGTCACATGGTATTGGCAAATTTACCTTGCCCTGTTGGTCACATGACGATTATAAAGTGGTCTTGTACTTTTTAATATTTAAAAGTTCCTCAGTTGGTCTTGTCATCAGCAATAATGTATAAATTAGATAATCTATTTACCTTTTGAGAGTTTGTTCATGACCTAAGCTGCAACTGCTTTTCTCAGCCTTTGGGAGGGTGAGATTACATGACTACCTGTTTCTAACCCTGCACAAGTTTTCATGTAATGTTAAAAGGATCTTCTCACTCGCAGACTATCCTTGTGCTCCCTTTAATACAGGGTTTAAAAATGTCCTACTTCTTTAATGAGTGAATAAAGCAGCATGCAGTACCGGCAGGTCCTGTAACAGGCACTACACTCCTGCTGCAATATGATTGGCTAATACAGCATAAGTGACAAGGGAGAAGAAAGAAACGATAGTTATGCACTGAGCTTGGGTCACAAGGGGGTGGAGCATGACCAAGTATACCGGTGAATAATCTAGTCATGGACAAGGTACACAGATCTCTATAGGCCACTATGTGCTTGTAATTTCATACGGGGGGCACATTTTTTTTTATGTCGTGTGCATAAGGCCTTACAGCAATAAGGAGTAGATCTAATGGGCACTGTTTATTTGAGTTTTTATTTGTTTTGCCTGGAATATGCCTATTCATATACATAAGGAAAAAGTAGATCTTCATCAGCGGTCTCAAACTCGGCCGGGTAAATGGGCCGCACATAGAAAAAAATGTGGAGTTTACAGGCCGCATTACTTTCAAATTACTAGAACACTACTACATTACTATAATAATACTACATTATTAGAACAATACTACATTACTAGTACAATACTACATTACTGTAATAACAATACTACATTAATATAATAATACCGCTAGGTGTAAACTTAATGTAAATTTGCGAGTTTACTCCAGGTGCTTATTTTAACAATCCAATTTAAGTGTCGCTAAATTCAGTCGGGCTACTCAGTTGGCAGCGTTTGGTAGACACAAGAATATGAAGATAGGGCAGCCCCTTTTTAGATAGTGCCCTCTGTAGATACTGCCACCCACCAGTAGATAATGCCACAGTGCCCTCTGTAGATACTGCCGTTCTGCCTGGGACTCCATCTCTGCTCATGACATCACTGTCCATAAATGGACAGTGATGTCAGGGGCTTCCTCAGAGCAGGAGTCCCGGAGCAAAGCACAAGTATAAGCTCTGCTCTGGGACTCCGGCTCTGTGGAAGTCCCTGACATCACTGTCCATATATGGACAGTGACGTCAGGGGCTTCGTCATGCGCCAGCGCACTCCTCCTTCAGTCTGCTCTCTCCCTAGGTGGCCCGCGGGCAGCAGATGACAGCCTCAGGGGGCACATGCGGCCTGCGAGACTCGTGTTTCAGACCCCTGATCTACATAGTCCATTTGTAATGATGGGGGTAGGGAAACGGACAAGTGAGCCCTAATCTACCCGCCACTCTGTCCCTGCCTACTTGCAACGACCCGCCCTAGGCGACAGGGTACAACTGGGCGGCGGTCCCTACGCTCAGTAAGTGCACGAGACAAACAGACAAGGGTACACAAAGCTAAGGGAACTGGGGCAGTTGCCCACGGCAACACCGTGAGCAACAAGAGTGGTGAACGAGCCGAGTCAAACCAGGAGTGCACGAGGTACCAAACGCAGAGCAGGAGAGTAGTCAGTAAGCCAGGGTCAGTATGGAGCAGGATCAAATAATTAGAAGCTGTAGCTGGGCCAGGAAACCACACGAGAAGAATCACAAGCAAAGGAGGAACAGGAAAGGCAGGTATAAATAGACAGAGGGCGGGAGCTAGCTCCGTCTGGCCAGGCTGCGATAGGCTCTCCCACTCCTAAGCCTGCCAGCCTGAGTGGTGGAAGATGGAGTCAGTCTCAGAGACATAGACTCAGGTGCAGACTGATTACCTATGGGCGTATACACAGAAGTTGTGCCTGGCAGATCCTTTACACCATTGTTTCTGATCAACTAACTTGACACTTATAGGAGATTTCTTCCTTTATCCGCAGGCACTGGACACTTTGCGTCTCTCTTTAATACCGCTTCATTCTCAAGAAGATATTCTTCTGCCACTGGCTCATAAAATCTGGCCATGCCTTGTGAAAAGACTTTTACAGGATGAACCACTAGTTCTTCTGCGAGCCTTTCAGGTATATCTATCACACCTTTTTCTTTTTGCTGCCCACCTACAGTATATCTTAGGTAGTTTTCTGTTTCGCTGAAGTTTTGTCTTTAGTCACCCGTTAGTCTTGGAAATTATCATATTAAACGCTCATGTGTGTCCAATTTTACAAACGGTCCCCTTTTTTTCAGATGCTTGTGTCACTTGCTGCATCATGCAAAGATTTCATGCGGCAACGTGTGTGTAAAGATGCTCTTCCTGCCTTCCTTACATCTCTTCGCTCTCAGGCTCTTGTTAGCTGTCACGCTGGACCTGTATACAGCCACACTCTCGGCTTCAAGTTGCAGAAAGCTATATTGGATGGTTCAGGGACACTCTGTGTGGATTTGGCGTTGGGTGAGTCGCT
Organism: Rhinoderma darwinii; assembly: GCF_050947455.1. Taxonomy (NCBI): domain Eukaryota; kingdom Metazoa; phylum Chordata; class Amphibia; order Anura; family Rhinodermatidae; genus Rhinoderma; species Rhinoderma darwinii. The sequence continues at coordinate 40,352,927 of NC_134699.1, read as the reverse complement.
GAGGGCAGAAGTTACAGTTTATATATGGATATAATTTGCATAAAAAGTTGAGTAACTTTGTAAATACAATGCATTTTCTAACTTGTACAGTCCCTGAATTACAGCCTGTACTTTAGTCCCCAGCTGCATTAACAAGAGGCTACTGCATACACGAAGGGTTGTTTTTGTAGCTGAAAACGTTTTTTGGAGCGGTTTTTCCATTGACACAATGAAAGACCGCTCCAAAAACGGCTCAAGAAGTCACATGCTCCTTTTGTTTTAAAAAAAAAACGCCCGTCTGAACTAAACGCTGTTTTTCCCATTGAATTCAATGGGCAGATGTTTGTAGGCGTTTAGCGTATTTCGAGGCGTTTACGCCCCGAAATACGCCTGAAAAGTCTGTGTAAATATACCCTAACACTTGTCAGATGGAAATCACGAGTGCAGACACTGAGCCAGCAAGGAATGCTGGGAGATGTGAACTGAAGCCTGCAGAATAGTTAATGCAACTCTGTAGTCTAATATTCTCATATTTTACATGCAGATCGTGTATTGATTAGGTCCTGGTGTACTTTACAGCCTAGGTTCTCAATGTGTGGTACATGTGCCCCCAGGGAGTACATGCCATGCCTCTAGGGGGTACTTGCTCTACCCTCATGCTGTGCTTTTAATTGGTGCAGCACATTGTATGGGTATAGTTTTGGGATACTTGGCTTAGAAACATTGAGCAACACCGCTATGGAGCATCTAGTAATGCTTTAATGTACAAAGTCTGACTTGTTAACAACTCCCTTTTAATCCGTTCCCCACTTAACAATCATTTACCAGTAGAATAAAAAAATCGTTCCCGAGTTGTTCTCCTTCATCAAGTTGTCAAACATGTAATTCCGCAAATTTTTAATTCTCTGTGTCTTCGGAGAAGCTCGGCGACAACTAATATGGCTACTGTTATGGCTCCCACAGGGTTTTTGAGACGGTTTACTGGCACTTTTGCACGGTTATGCCGTGATACTGGAGCGAGGAATGTATCCCAACAAGGGATAGACTGGGTGACCACCTTTATTGGAGCAGTGAGGCCCACTCTATTTTCACAGAAGCATATATAACTAAGAAATGGTTCACCCAGGCAGAAACCACATGCTTATATTGGGTTTCAGTTTCCATACAACTGGAAATCCAGAGCTGGTGATGAATTAGACCAATGCAGGACCCATTCACCAGGTTTTTATTACGGAATTGTATCCTACTTTCTTCTAAGATGGTTAACATGTTTCTCTAGTAAGGCAGATTGACCCTTGGGTTTCACAAAGCGGTATTCCTAAATCCAACTAGATTTCAGGAACTAGAATCCAGAGTGAATGTACTTCTTTGAAATGTGTGGTTCTGTATGTGACACTGGACAAGCGTGAGGTTTATGAGGAAGTGGTATGTAAATATGTCAAATTGAGATGACATAAAATCTATCAAGAAGTGGCTTTAGGACACCCTGAGAAGTGCAGAAATGGTCTTGTCATGCTATGACTACATGGGGATGTGGTGAAGGCTATGACGAGCTTGAGATTCTTGCTTTGGCCCATCAACTAATGAACACATTGTATTTTGCTGTAGGTGACAGTGATTTGTTGGAGGTAATCGATTCCTGCATGCTCTACCTTAGTGCAAGACAGCCCAAGCAGCTCCAGGAGGCTGCAACCAGGTGAGACGCCAAGCGCTAACACCTACAGTGCCAACTAATCTGCTGTAACCTGTGATTATCCATCTGATATCATTATGTGTCTCTTTAGTACTTTGGATGAAATAGTTTTATGGGTGGCAGTAGCTGTGTCTGTAATGACGGGGGTGGGGAGACAGACAAGTGAGCCCTAATCTACCCGCCACTCAGTCCCTGCCTACTTGCAACGACCCGCCCTATGCGACGGGTTACAAGAGAAGTGAACAAGCCGAGTCAAACCAGGAGAGTACGAGGTGCCAAACACAGAGCAGGAGAGTAGTCCGTAAGCCAGGGTCAATATGAAGCAAGGACAATAGTTCAAGAAGCTGCAGCAGGGCCAGGAAACCAAACGAGAAGAATCACAAGCAAAGGAGGAACAGGAAAGGCAGGTATAAATAGACAGAGGGCGGGAGCTAGCTCCGTCTGGCCAGGCTGTGATAGGTTCTCCCACTCCTAAGCCTGCCACCCTGAGTGGTGGAAGATGGAGTCAGTCTCACAGACATAGAAGCAGGTGCAGACTGATTATCTATGGGCGTTAACCCCGAAGCTGTGCCTGCCAGATCCTTTACAGTGTCTTTCCGTTATGCAGCCACAGTGCCATCCCCAACCAACTATATCCTCTAGTGGTTACATGTGAGCAGCCAGTTGCTCATATGTAACGTCCTCTTTGTGTGCAGGAGGCTGGCATGGGGGGGGGGGGCTGCTTTAGGCAGGAGAAATCTGTCACATTGATATTTTGCACCTATGCAGCTTCACACCTCCCTGTAAAACTGGCATTTCCGGATGTGCCCATATAAATATACTATGGGGGTGAAATTGATTGAACACCGAAATTCCAGTCCTACCATGCTTTAAAGAGGCTCTGTCACCAGATTATTAGCGCCCTATCTCCTACATAATCTGATCGGCGCTGTAACAGCGGATTTTATTTTGAAAAACCATTTTTTAGCAAGTTATGAGCAATTTTAGATTTATGCGAATTAGTTTCTTAATGACCAACTGGGCGTGCTTTTCCTTTTTACCAACTGGCGGGCGTTGTACAGAGGAGTGTGTGACGCTGACCAATCAGTGACCAATCAGTGACCAATCGGCGGCATACCCTTCTCATTGTTCCAGCCCAGCTTCTTTCACTGCACAATCACACTGTTAAAATGTGCTGGAACAATGAGAAGTGCAGGTCACTGATTAGTCACTGATTGGTCAGCCTCATACACTCCTCTCCACAATGCCCAGTTGGTGAAAAGTAAAAACACGCCCAGTTGTCTATTAAGAAACTAATTAGCAGAAATCTAAACTTTGTTCATTACTCGCTCAAAAATGATAGTTTTTCAAAATAAAAACCACTGCTGTTATCTACATTACAGTGCCGATCAGATTATGTAGGAGATAGAGCACTTATAATCTGGTGACAGAGCCTCTATAACTATGGGCACATTAATAAGCAATCTCCATAGAAAGATGATACATTCAGTAGCAGTTTAGATCCAGAATTTTGAAGAAATTAGATAACAAATGTGAACATGTACCAAAGATAGGATTGTTTTTTTGAGACTTATTTTAACAATTCTCTCCTGTACCTGAGATGTGGATATGGGCATGTGTAGATTCTTACAGGTTCTGTGGGCGTCGGGAAAACCAAATCTAGATCTTTTCCTGCGAAAATATTGCCTAGTGCTAATTTCAAATGAGCGTGCCGGAACTCATTATTTCATTTCTTGAAATGATGAGATCCAATTAAACCCAAATTTTCTACAAGCTTGATACCATTATTTTTAGGATTATAACTAGTCTTTTTGTGTGATTTTCTCATGCAGGACATTACTTAGTCTTTCACAGCTGGATCCAGACATTGTTTGGTTGCATCTATGTGACTGGCAAAGCCCGCCAGAAGTCCCCCACTCCTGTCTTGTCCCACTTTCTTGGACGCCTAGACCCCATGATGAATATACTCAGAATGTCTGCAACGTATTACAAAAGCTGCAAGGACTTTAGGCAGTAGCAACAAAGACCTGGCTCCGTAGGTTTTAGCGCCCCCTCCATGTCCTAATAAGTACTACCTAGATGTGGCGGTGCCTTGATCCTCCTGTAGCAGATTCTGGATTCTTCAAGCTTTAACCCCTTCCGTGCCTCATTGTTAAGATACATATGTTTCTTATAATGCATCAGGAATTTTCTACCCATGGGGGGGGGGACGGGGGGGGACCACCGTATGGGATAATTCACTCCTAAACATCTTCAACTGTGAGTTGCTGCATTTAATAAATTCATTTTAATATGATAGGAGGTGGTGTAAGCTGTATAATCGAATAAAAAATATCTCCTAATTGGCAACTGCAAATAAAAAAAATAGTCTAAATCGCAGGAAAATGGATCGGACATAAGATATTTTTTACAGCTTTCGTCCATTCACTATTCGCTGTTCTTGGACTTGTTGGCCAATGACAAAAGTCATGAAAATTCACTTTTTTATAATGGAAGGAGAGTCTCAAAGGCAGCCCATCATTTTTGGAAGATATGATATAAATCTAATACATAAATTTAATGGCCAATAAATCCGGTCTGTTGTTGGGGTTGTCTTCTTCTCAAAAATCACTCGTCCATGAGGTAATCAACAAAACTGTTACATCTATGACCTGCTCTGACACAGTTTTCATTACCCTATTAGCTCGGATCACCTATAACTCGGAAAAATAAACCGTTTACTACAGAAAAGTCTCGAGGCAATACGGTCTCGTCAGTCACTTCCCGTATTTTAGTATTATATTGTGTCAAGTGGGCTATGAATCCTTTATACTGCCCCGACTTTAAACTGCGCCGCTTACTAAGAGGTCAGCAGACGTTTGCTTCAGGAAAACCCAAAAAGATGGCAGAGGTCTTGTAGCGCCAGCAATATCTCAAATCCTTGCATGTTATGATGTGCCAGTCATTGCTGTCTGGCCATGTTGGGTTCATAATGAATTGGTGAGTTTCAATCTCATGTTAAACGACCACATCCCCCATACGTGTGATCGTTCTACAATATGAAGTAGCAGCTTACTAGAGCAGATGTATTGTATGGTCTCCAGAAGTTCCAGATCTTCACTGCGAGTCCCACTGTTGTCTACAGGAAATATGTCTATATTTTCAATATTTAAAAGCACTTTTGTAATAAAAAATTTAATTGTGTAACTTGTGAATCTCTTCTTCAAATCCACATACTGGATCCTTATTTTAATGCATGAACAAAGATTCAACTATTGGCTCTTGGGATAACCATAAACTTTATTTACATCCAGAGAGGAGTCACATGTTATGGAGGGCGCCATATTGCCAAACCAGAACCACTCCCATCTCCCGAGCGGAGAACATGACAGCCCTCCCCAATACTGAATTATCTCACAGTCACACCTAAACAAAACTGCATTGAAAAAGTCTTACCATGTGTGTAACCTGGAAGCAGCAGTTTAAGCACCCACGTAGTAAATAGACTCCATGGTGCGAGTTACAGCAGCATATAAATAATATCGTGTAGCACATCTATACAGCCTGTATTATACAATGCCAAAAAAAGCTTCTCGTTGCACAGCTATTCCCTCCAATCCCGTGATAAATCATATTGCTCGGTGGCCTCCAGAATATCATTTGCAGCTCTTAAGATTGTTTGCCTGAAGTATTTTTTTTTCCAAGTAAATCGGAAATTGGCAATCCAAGTTTTATGCTTGAATAAAGGGATGGATGGTACGGATTTTCACTTTGGCCATACTATTTGGAGTGGTTGTTCACTTAGTTCTCTCTCTCAAAGCAACCTTTGTGAATCTTGTCCAAATGACGAACGGAATATATAAACGCTTGGTAGGGTTTTTCGAATTATGCCCACCTAATGAGAGCTGCAAATCGTGGCTGTTGGCATGGCATGGGGAACCAGCATCATACAAGATTACATGGCCGATGCTATTCCTATGAACTGCCATAAGTGAAACTTAACTAAAGAATATAAGGCTTCTTAAAAATAATTCTACCTTTCACAGATGTGCTGTAATAGGACTCTAGCCGTATCGGAAAAAAATATTAAATTTTAAATTGCTTATCTCATTTGAAATGCTTAAACCAACTGGTATTCAGATAGGGCATGTTCACACGTACAAAAAGAAGTGGCTGAAAGTTGCAGAGCTGTTTTTATGGGAGAAACACATCTGATTTCAAGGTGTTTTATTTTTAAGCTGAAAATGAAGCTTTTTTTTTTCTTTTTAAATTTGAGGCATTTTTCAGTGTCAATGGAAAATCTGCTCCAAAATCGCCTCAAGTAGTCACATGCGTTTCTATACAGGTTAACAATTATCACATGGTTTCACAGGTCCACCCTCAAAATTACCGTATGTTTTTTAGAGGCACCCAAAATATTGTATTAAAATGAAAGGGTTTCCATGAATAATACAATTGATACTCTAGTTCCTTATGGGTTTTTCCATGAAGGAACAGTAAAGGATGCCCGTCGTAGACCTGAATGGTTTGTTATCCTACTTACTACTCCACTACCATAATCTTGGTACTCTTTACCCATCTTGCCTTCTACAAACATGTGAGAGAAGCGAGAAACAGTACATTCAGTAGATCTAAAATTCTTCCCGGACATTGAATGTTTCAGGAGATACAGCAAAGTATTCTAAAATAGAGATGATAAAATTAACCTCCGCATCACATGAATCACTCTACATGTGCATGAGCATTACATATATTACTGTTTTAGTGGTAGATTTTCATCACTGGATCATCACATCCAAGCTAAAGTGAGCTTATTATATAAAAAGGCAACACATTGGAGATGGTTATGCCGCACATGGAGAATAAGAGCAATGATGCCATTTTTAGCATCTATATTCTTTGAGAATAACTGGAAAGGAAACACTTGGTTAGATATTATTAGCAATTTGACCATCACAGAATGTTGGTGACTCTTAAAAAGTATTACATTAAAAAGCGGAGCAGTCAATGAGAGGCCTTTTCGAATAAGGCTATTTCACTTTTACACCCTTCCTATTTATTTTGAGATCATCTACTCATAGGCATCCTGTGAACGTTATACTTCTCATCATGCCAATGGTTTGTATGAACTCAAACAACTTGTACAGTCTAAGAAATAAAATGGCAGGGTGTAGAGTTATGATTGGTGGACGATGGCAGAGGAAGCTCCATTTTTGTCCACATTGATAACAGTCTGAGCACCTTCAATGCCCTTCACCAAGAAACAAAATAAGTCACATGATGGGTTAAAGTATACAAGTCACTGTTCTCCTCTGGCCACTGCTGCTTGGAAGTAGATGACTATTTTCAGATGGAGAAGGGTGGGAAGCCTCTCATGCACTCCTCTGTACATCGGTGTTTGGGAAAGTTACCTACAGTCCATCTACACCTGGCACTGGTCACAGGGCTCTGCCGCTCGCTTTTTCAGCTCTTTGACTTGAAAGTGACGGTGGGTGCTGGTGTCCTGTTGGCGGTGGGGAACCGTACCGCGGCGACCTAACTCTGCCTCCACGCGAAGGAAAGCCTTGACCCGATGTTGTCTTCCTTTTCCATCACTGTAATCCAGTACACGACATTCATAGGTTCCTTCATCCGAGATCTTCACGTGAGACAAGCGCAGTTTGTGGGAAATGTTGCTGCCAAAGACCTTTACCACCTACGTAGAAAGGACAGGGTTTAAGTAATAAGCGAAGCCAATGAGAAAAAGAGTACCTTCTAGGGCCTCGGAAAGTAATGTACACGTGAACGTGTGTGGAATCCTGACTGACTCTAAAGCTGCCAAGAGAGCAAAGACAAATATGTTATTTCCATGGTGGGAGTAAGATAAGCAGCTGCCAGACACCTCTAGCACAGCTTATCCTAGGCAAAATAGGCTGAGATCCAACCTCTTCTATTATGGTTTCCCCCAATGGGAGATGTAAGAAAGCTAGACCGTCCCCACAAAAACTAGATTGTCAGTGAGTCCTGAATATAAATAAAGATCTGTTAAACATTATTTAAAAGGATCTAGTAAGGCCCTATAAGACTGGACAATTTTGGCCGGTGCAACGAGCACCGATCAATCAAGTCCTTTTATTTTGTAAGGTCATCTCGTGGCTGTTCCTGGTTTCGAGGTAATGAATACAGTCATATGGGGGTCAACTCCCATGTCCATTAGGGATGGGCCAGGCTAAAAGTGGAAGATCTTGATCCGTGCCAGACCTACATGGCATTTGGAGAAGGGAGAAATGACCGAATTACTTACGGTGTATGAACTTACCCCCTCTACCCCCATATTTAGCAACCCTACCTGTTACCATATTTTAGTATACTATTCTAGTCTGTCAAAAGAAATGTAATAGTTATCCACTAAACATTAATGTCGGAAATTTTGTGCAGGTGGAACAGTAAATACGAGAAGAACATAAGTCTGGATATCAACACCTAGAGTGTATTAGCGTGTGCATCAGAGTGGATCTAATAGATTATTCCTCAATTTAGATAATTGTTTGCAGTCCCCAGTGGTCAATCTCAAACCCCCTGTTGTCCATCTCAAACAACGTACAAGGCGTACTACCTTATTTCAGGGTATGATGGTCTCTTTTTACCACAAAGTTATTTAAGGAGCACTACCTAGAAATAGGAGTTGTTTTCTTGCCTTTTAATCTTCAACTTTGCTATTTCCAAACGATTTTAGTCTCCCGCGCAGGTTTTATATTCTAAATGGCAACTACTAATGGCATCAGTAGGGGTTGTCATGGCATAAAAATCTTCAGGTGTGAACTACCCATTTACTATTTTGGATTTCAGTCTTTATGTTAGTTCTAGTTTTCTAAAATCCGGATGGTTCTCTCTTCAATAATAATCAACCGACTTGTCTGATCAGCTACTACTATCGGTGTTTGCTCCCGATGCCAAAATGGACCATATTGTCCACTAATAATACATGAATTCTAGTTTAATTTTATGGAACAGCCCTCAAATATAGCAATAGAATAATTCTAAATGGTGGAGAATATATAACAAACACTCTTAATTTCAGCACGCTAATGGTTGTTATGTTTACTTAAGCCACCTTAATGCTACCTACTAAATGAATTTATATATACCCCCAATAGGACAACTCTTCAGTCGAACTCTCCCATCCCTGCCAAGTACAGCTCTCTCTCCCCTACATAACAAGATCAATAGAAAAATCTCTGCGGCTAATTAGCTTTCCTTCCAAATTGATCTGCTCATGGTATTTGGCATTCTGTGAAATGTAAAGCTTAACCCGTCTGGAAGAAGAGAATTGTAAATCAGATTAATGTTCCGCTCCTGCCGCACGAGCTAGATCCCCATTAGTGTTCTTCAAGACGCTTGAGGGCAAAGGGCCAGGTATTTTGTAGTGCATAGAAAAAGGGTAAAATCACCTTCCCACGAAGGACTGATACTCTATCGGGGGGGATTTATGAACTTTTCGATGGCAGAAAAGTTGCGATTTGCGGAAAATGTTGCAACATTTGTGTAATTTCATGCCACTTTTAAAAACAATGGATGGGGCTTAGTGTTATGTGCGGAAATCAACACCAGCTCCTAGCTGTCGCAGATTTTAATGTCTGGCGCACACAGTCAGAGACATGCGCAATTTTTAAAGACACGTGCGCCTCTTAATAAATTATGTGCATTACTTCAACTTTCTTTTTATGAAAAGTGGCGTATAAAACGCCAGTCTTAATAAACTCTCCCCTCGGTGTTTAGTGTACACCTAGTGACTTTCTTGTTATTCTGGATGAATCTTTTCAGTACTATATTAACTACTATATTGTGTTATTGAATACATTTGTCATTTCGTATAAAACCATGTTTGATCCTGACTTTTTGACACTCACACTTATCTTAGTGGCGACTTTTTCAGGAGTCCCCGGGAGAGATTTCAACTGCAAGATAAAATGAATACATGACGTTAGACACCGGAATCTCAGTATACAATGCCACATCACAACTTTACCACTGACACCTTAGTTACCTGCTATGACTTATAACATTAGAAAGTCTGATAATGGAGCAGGGAAAATCATATTCCCCACGGTTGATACCAGCTGTTTTATGACAGCCTGTGACGGATCCACCACATAGAAATCTGCTGAGAGACTAATTCTTTAGCAAATGCTGTAAATGTACATCCCTAAAAAACAAACATGTTAAACCACAGACAGCTACTATTGATATACAACAACACACTGAGTTTTTTGGCGAGTTTTTTGATGAGGAAACCGCGCCAAAAAACGGCCAAAAATGTATTTCAATGGGAGGCAGAGGTGTTTTTTTCCAGCGAGCGGAAAAACCGGCTCTTAGGAAAAAGAAGGGACATGCCCTATCTTCGGACGTTTATGCCTCTGACCTCCCATTGGCATCAATGGGAGGCAGAGAAAGCATATTTTGCGGCGTTTTATGCCCGCAGTGCTCAAACCGCCACAGAAAACGCAGCAAAAAACGAAAACTAAAAGTGTTAGGGTCCTCATAGATGATGTGGGCCGCGTAAACGAGTGTCGATCAACGAGACACCTCGTTGATCGGCGATCGTTTGCTCCTTCTAAAGGGGGTTTTACACTGAACGATTATCAGGCGGATGAGCGTTCATAGAACGCTTGTTGCCAATAATTGCCCTGTGTAAACGGGAACGATCAGCAGATGAACGACCAAACGCCGATCATCTTTAAAAAAGTTAAATATTATCGTTGTCGGCAGCACATCGCCCTGTGTAAACTGACATGATAATAATGGATGGGGATGAGCGATCGGAGTAACGACCGCTCGTCCCCATCCATAGCTTCGTGTGACAGGAGCAAACGAGCACCAATCAACGATGTCTCGTTGATCGGCGCCAGCGTCACCGGCCAGTGTAAAAGGCCCTTTACACCGAACGCTCGTCCCCATACATTTCTATTATGTCGGCAGCACGGAGATTTGCTGCCAACAACGATGATATTTTAGGCTGCAGAAACAATAGGATCTCTTAATACGATCAGATCGTTGCCTTGTTTACACAGGGCGATAATTGGTCCGTGTAATAGGGCCTTTAGTGCCAACTATCCCTGCATCAACTGTGGGCAGTCACATCAAGACAAACCTTTTCAGATTGAAGCCAGCATGGCAACCAACTGTGGGTGAAGCAGGAAAAAGATTACCGTATTTCACACCGGCCATTTAAATAAATGGTTGTCCATGTAATACAGGGTCAGGCTGGGTCTGTCAGAGAAGCTTTCTAATCTTGCTTATAGGGGGGGATCCCGGCAAACCACAGTCTATGGCTCCCTAATGTCCTAACAGGGCAGACGTACAACACAGTCTAACTATTATAGCCTATTATGAAATTCTACATTGATATAGTTGTCAAGTTCCTACTATCTTATATACATACCATTTAAGGAATATTGTTTTCGTAAGTAAAATGGCACAGGCCGTCAAGATAAAAAAAAATTCTAGCAGTATACCCAGTATATATTTCTTTAATGCAGTTTTTCAGAAGTGAATAAAATGAATGGGATTGTATATACAGAGCTTATATATAGCAAAACCCACAGCATAGCAAGAACACAGCGCACATTGAAGGTCACCAGGTGGATAAAACAACATCACAAAGCACTTATCTGCTGCTGAGCGGATCCTCATTCACCCCATTATCGGATTATTACTTACAAAGAATCTCTAGATTTGTTGTTCATATTTTGGTAAACTGTGCACGGTTTTTTACCTTGTGTTTCTTGTGGTGGTGCCCACATACAATACAATCTTGATGGATAATTAGATTATGGACATAATTTCGCTAAAATTCCTATGAGTGCTCGATGTATAGACCGACATATGACGTAATAAAATGGTTCTGATCGCAGCAAAATACCATTGCATTAATATACGTTATAGCAATAAGTATACAAGGTCTCAGAGAGTACATATGAACAAAATGTTTACATCTATCATAACATAGTAACAGTTTATAACGCCAAAGAAAAGTCCATTCAGTTCATCCTCTTTTCCTGCAATGTTGATCCAGAGGAAGACAAAACCCCTTAACACAAAACAACAATTTTCCTCATCATAGGGAATAATTCCTTCCCGACCCCAGAGTAAATCCCTGGATCAATAACCCATCTACATTAATCTAGTACCCGTAACATCCAGGTCCCTTTTGAACTCTTTTAGTGAATTCACCATAACAACTTCTTCTGGCATTAAGTTCCAAAGTGTCACTGCTCTTACAGTAAAGAATCCTCTTCTTTGTTGGTATATAAACCTTGTTTTCCCTAGACATTGAGGATGCCCTCCTATAGTTACAGTCCTGGGTATAAATAGATCAGGAGAGCGATTTCTGTATTGATCTTAGATATATTTGAAGGGTTTTCCACGTTCTGACAACTGATGACCTATCCACCGTATAGGTCATCAGTATATGATCGGAGCGTGTCCTACACCCGCAAAGCTGTGGTCGGAGCCATCAGCTTCCGGCTCCAACTACTGCAAACCGTTCAAAACATCGGTAAACTAGAGGCAGCCCGAGTGGCGGATCGGTGCCGGGTCCAGGTGTCGTACACACACCGATCATATACTGATGACCTATCCGGTGGACAGGTCATCGGTTGTCAGAACATGGAAAACCCCTTTAAACATATTTATTGGGCCATACCTCAGATGTCTTTTTTTTTAAACTTAATAACACTAATTTGGATATTCCCTATAATAAATGATTTTAGTGGGTGTGTGCGAATATGTATATTGGCACCAAATTATTATTCATCCATGAATCCACCATTGTTAATAATATGGGCAAAATACATTATTTATAAATAATTATTTTCATCCATAAAATAGCAAGTCCTGTACACAAATCATCTGGCATCTACAGAAGATGCCAGACGAGTTTCATGTTGGGCAGAGATTGGCTATGGGGGGGATGGCTTTGCTGGCCTAAGCAATTGAGCAGTCTAAGCATAGCCGTTTTATCTTTTTACATGTATTGAAAAATCAAAGAGCTTGACCTGTCTGTATTGAAAAAGGGAAAAAAAACAGCAAACCTCTAGTCGTCTCTTGCCACTACCCTTTCTAGTTGTGACTCATTTACTACAACAACCTTTGGCAGCTTGCCCCGATTGCTCAGTGCTCTACGCTATGCTCAGTAGGCATTAACATTGTGGTTGGTATTTCGAACACTAAACGGCCTTATTCATTTCTGTTAAAATACTCTGAATTACCAGTTCCAGTATTTTTCGAGGAATCCTCATGGGGCATGAAAAAAATAACTGATGACAAAAAAATGCATTGGCATGCAGTTCTACCCAATTTAAATTGCTTAGGCTACCATGTGAACAAGGTCTAATCTCTAAAATTAGCACAAGCAGATACGGTTTGGAAAAGATGTTCTAGTCTGCCTAGTATGTGAATGATGTTAACCCCAGGTCATGCTCACAGGGATATAGGAAGCGGAGATATGAGAGTTGTATGGAAAGGTTTTACACTGGTCTAGATGCGGATTTTCCCTGTGAACTACAACTCCCCTTATCTCATCCTCTTAGACCTCTGCGTGACCTGGGGGGGAGTTATTAAAGCTGCACACACACACAATTTTCAGGTTTTCAGCAGTTGTATACTCGGTTTAAAGATGAATTGACCAACATCCTAACTGTTACTGTAACCGCACATACGGAGACCAAAAGAATTATCCCTCACCAGATACTCAACGCCATTCTTACTTCAATAGAAAAACGCCTTGCGCCCTTTTTTTGGGCAATATGCCTAAGATTGAGCACCACTATAATGAGTGATCAGCTCCTGTCAGAAGTTATGTACTTTATTCTAGTGATGTTTGATTCCCAGCAGATTCTATGTACATTGCAGGTAAATTAATGGAAAGCCCACCAGGAGAATTTGCATTTTTCTATGCAAATAAGGATAGGTTTTTATTGTACTATGTAAAAAGTGGTATTATAGTTTAGGCCCTATATGTTGTTATGGTTCATAGAACTTCATTTTTGGCCGATTTGGATATATAATTTATGGAAATTTTGAACCACGTTCCTAATTTGGACCTTATATAAGTTTGTTTATATAATAAACTATGGCCTAGTGCAATGGTATATACCCATCATTAAAAAGGACATAAATGGTGCTATGGCTGAGCAATCTCTCCAGAGTGCATTGGAAAGCACTCTTTGTCCGGCTCATATTGGCTTGTTATCATCTTTTGATGCTCCCTCTATCCTTCTGAGATTAATTGCAGTTTGTGTTAATGAATTGTGTCTGGACTCTGCTCAGACAGCGGCCCTCATTAAAATCCCCAGAACATTTTTCACGTTACTGCCTCTCATCTAGGCACATGGCTACAAGGAAGGATTGTTAGAGTCAGGAGAGGGAGGGGGACTGAGCTGTAAGAAGATTAGAAAAATTTATATTTATGGCTAACGGGATATCAACAGTAAAACTGTGGCTTTGTGAGCATACGCCATAACCATCAACCTTTCTACGGCAGTTTTCTGTTGTAGAAAAGTCACAAAAGGGCCCTCCGCACTTTTGTGGAAAGGGAGCGTGACTTCTTTAAAGGGGACCGAGCCCCAGCGCCCCAACAAATGTAATATAATTTACGCTATAATTTATACCCCGCTATCAAACAATTAAATAAATAAAATAATTTTAATTATGCACACCTCACTGCTCCTCCTCTCCCCCCTGGATCCCCTCAGCCTCCCTCAGTGCCGCGGCTCATACAATGTACTGACGCCAGCAGTGCTAGGATGTTGTATGTGACGTAGCCCTGTTGACCTTGACTGCCGCGTTGCATATAAGGCCCTGATGCTGCACATTGTTAGGACCTTGTATAAGCCGCCGCACACGCCTGAGGGGACATGGAGAGGAGAACAGGAGTGGTGAGGTGAGGTGGGTATGCTTTTTTAATTTTATCACCGGTGGGAAGGGGGAATGGATGTCACACGTCCGCTGTCTTTGCACCATAATTGTGGAGCATGATCCGCCGAAAGCTGCGAACACCTTTATATCGCATTCTACTCCAACATTCTTTCTATTAAGACTGGAGCAGGAAACGTCAGTCTTAATAATTTCCCCCCTTAGAGTATTTTTATTCAAGATACAGATATTGCAACCAGAACTTTATTATTGTATGTTTGGTTATTTAGCTTAACCCATTAACGACACGGCCAATCTTCTTTTTTTAATAAAAAAAATATCCTCCCCGCCTTCCAAAAGCCAAAACTTTTTTATTTTTTCATCGATATAGCCGTATTTTGTCGTTTTTCATGGCAGCATTTATTGTACAGCGTAATGTACTGAGAAGCAGAAAAAAAATTATGTATGGGGTGAAATGGGCAAAAAACATAGATTACGCCATTTTGGGGGGGGGTTTTGTTTTTACTGTATTGTTTTACCACTTTTAGAAAAAAAAATATTTGCTAAAAAAAAAAAATGTTTTGTGTCGCCATATTCTGAGAGCCATAACTTTATTATTTTTCCGTCAATTGAGCGATGTGAGGGCTTATTTTTTGGGGTACATGCGACTTTTTGATCAGTTTTTATTTCATTTTTATTTTTGAGAACTAAGGTGACCAAAAAACAGCAATTTGCGTGTTTTATAAATATATATTTTTTTACGGCATTCACTGAGCAGGTTAAACAACGCTATACTCTGATAGTTCGGACGTTTAGGAATGCAGCAATACCAGTTATGTTAACTTTTATTTTTTTGAAACATTGCCATAGTTTTTTTTTTAACTCTTAATATAATTTCTTCCTTGGAACATTAAAAAACAAAACAAAAAACTTTATTTTACTGTTTTTCCACTTTTTTTTTATTAGTCCCCTGAAGCAACAATCGTTGGATCGCTTGCATGATATACTGCAATACTAATGTATTGCAGTATATCACTATACTAACAATCTCCTTTGAAGCACTGCCGCAGGAAGGGCTTCAAAAAGAGTGCAAAGCTGGCAGACCTGGGGGCCTTCATTATGCCCCCAGGCTGCCATGACGACCATCAGCGCCCACAAGCACGTCGTGGGGTGGGGCGATGGCACGTCCCCCTGATTCTAACGCTTTAAATGCCGCTGTCGCGATAGACCTTGGCACTTAAGGTGTTAAACGGGCAGAATCAAAGTGATCTTTGATTCTGCCCGTTGCAGTGAGGTGTCGGCTGTATTACACAGCCGTCAACTCCTAAGTATGGAGCGCACTCAGCCCGTGTGCCCACTCCATAGTTCCCCTTAACGGCGGCCCCGTACATGTATGTGACATGTCGCCAAGGGATTAAAGAGGACCGGTCACCTCTCCTGACATGTCTGTTTTAGTAAATACTTGCATTCCCCATGATATTACAATGCTGGAGCATCCCTACATTGAGGCTTTTTCTCTATTATTCCTCCTGGAAATGTATGAATAAATTGACAAGTTGTGTCTCTACACAGCCGGACACTGGTAATATTTCTCTTTCAATATGTCAACGTTTATGGAGTTTCACAAAAAGAATAGGCAAATATTTTCCATCTTTTACTCACAGCAATCATGTCTTTTATTCGTTAATTGATAAACAAGATTTGGGTTTGCAGTGTAAACCTATGAAGCAAAGCCTTGTAATATTTGATATATAACCTCAAAGAAAAAATATGGATATTCACTATTTACCGGAGGTTTGACGGTATCTCAAAGATTCTTCCTGCCTATGTTTTCAATTGGAGACACTCTGCTAGATAGAACATCTAGATCCAGAATAGGGAGCCTTTCTTAGGGTTTCTAGCACACGACCGTGGTTTTATGTCTGTGTGCTATCCCCAGTTTTGCAGACAGCACATTGACCCATTCATTTATTTTGCCCCATGAACACGACCATGATGTTCATGGATTTGTGTGGGAGCCGCAATTCTGTGCCGCAAAAATCACAGGATATGCCATTTTACTCTCCATATATGCGGCCCGGACTTGTTCAAAGAAGTCTATGGGACCGTGAAAATTGTGGACCGCATACGAGTTGCTGTCCGTGTGTCATCCGCAATTGTGGATATGTTGCCAAGCGACGCCAAGGAATTTGTGTGATTCAGCGATCATGAGACCTACACAGGGAGTTGGGACAAACTGTTGACATGAATTCCAGCCTGCCTTTTTTTTACGGATCCGTCCATACTGATGACACACGGATGCACTATAGAAGGTTTTTTTTGCGGACAAATGGACCGCAAATACAGACAGCAGATCTGTGGTTTTGCGGAAAGCAAAATCACTACGGTCATGTGCGTTAGGCCTCAACACAGATATCTATGCAGTAATGGCAAATTCAATGCCAACCCAGGCAGAAATTTCTTTAACTTTGCAAATCATTGCTTCTCAACTAGAAGGTGGACTTCACTGGTGAGGCGCCCCCCCCCCCCCAGTTGTTGAGCCACTGGGGAGGCCGTTTGTTTAAGAAGCCCTGATTTAAATTATTCATTTCCAGAGCTCTTCTAAAAAAGAGATTTGTTAAGTTCAGAGACAGAGTGGAACAGTTGTTATTTTATCTTCATTTTCAGAGCATCAGTTCCTCAGCCCCTCCACCACAAATATTATTTTAACACCACATTACCTGGTTGTCTGCCCATGTTTCCTTGTTGGCCCAGTCTTTGTGGGTACGGATATACCACCACTGGATTTCCAGTGAATAGGGGATGTCGCCACTGCCACGGAAGGAACATGCCATCTCCACATCTTCTCCAGGGTGTGCGCTAATATCATGTGGGATTTCCGTAAACAAAGCTGAAATATGAAAGAAATGCTGGAATGATTTCAACCATATGTAAAAATGAAATACATGACACTAGACTTCCACAAAAGGTTAAATAAAGCAAACCCTGATCCATATCTAATAATGTGCGGTTTACTTGAAGTATCTATACAAAACTATAGAAGAATATCTCATCTACATTACATCATAAGAGTTTAAGGCACATCAAGAATCCAAAGAGTTCCATTGTACAGATGCGCGTACCAAGAGAGATACAGTCCGTTCCCTTGATAGAAAAGCCAGACAATAGATAGAAGAAAGTACAGTCTATTTATAACGCAGGCAAGGCTTAGGTACAGAATATATGCACTTGATAGGGATTATATGTAGTAGTGGGTGAATCAGGACCGAATATTGAGAGGATCCTGTGCCACCCTCTCATGTGAGAAATAGGTGGAGAGACAATTTGGCTGGTTCCCCCTCCCATATTTGCTGAAGTGCTTACAAAGAGGTGGAGAACAGCTAAGGCTCACAAATCCCAAGGGGAATGTAAATGCCATGTGACCCATAAAACATTCATGGGAGCTGCCTCTATGGTACATGGTCCCATGGGATCAATACAAATCGTGACACTGGTGATCGGTCTTCAAAAGTGATATGAACATTTAAAGACAGAGCTCTCCAGAGTCAATGGGAACAGAGTTGGCACTAAGTAAAGACGGTCTTTAATTTGATTGATGTCTATGACAAATTCTTTAAAATATATCTCATAAGCGTCTCTTATTCTGCAGATGGTGATGTAACTATAGGTTGAGGCAAACAAATTTACATCAGTCGTATAATAAGCATGAAACCACCTTTGGTTTAGAGAACTTTGTCCTGTATTTGTAAAAAATTCTCAATAAAAATGTAAAGATTAAAAAAATAAGCATGAAACCAAAATACAAGTTGAGTACTATAACAAGATATTTCATAAGTGTAAAGTAGGCCATTATCATCCGATTTCTGTGCACAGATTCTATGGATTCCAGTAGCATCCGCCAACAGTCTAATAAAACGGATGGCAAAAACAGCACTTTGACATTTTTTTCCCCTGTCTTATCCTATTGTAATGACTCCGGAGGTGTCGGCCGGATGCTTATATCCCCATTTGAACTTCTGGTTTATTGAAGGAGTTGGGGCTGAACATACATAATCCTAACATGTATTTGTAGAGTCGGAAAGGAAAAAAAGTCAACTTGAGGTACATTAAACATAAGGGCCCTTTACATCGGCCAAGACATCGTTGATCGGCGCTCGTTTGCTCCTGTCACACGGAGCTATGGATGGGGACGAGCGGTCGTTACTCCGATCGCTCGTCCCCATACATTATTATCATGTCGGCAGCGCGTCTCTCTGTTTAAGGCTTCGGTCACATCTGCGTTGGGGTCTCGTTCTGACGTTCCCTCAGAGCTTTCCGTCAGAACGGGACCCTGAACAGACACAGAGGTTTCCATTTCCATCACCATTGATTTCAATGGTGACAGATCCGGTGCCCATGGTTTCACTTTGTCTCTGTTGTGCACCGGATCCGTAGTTTTGACGGAAGCAATAGCGTAGTCGACAGAACGGGACCCCAACGCAGATGTGAACAAAGCCTAAACAGGGAGATGTGCAGCCGACAACGATAATATTTTACTTTTTTAAAACATTACGATCATCAGATGATCGGCGTTTGCTAGTTCATCTGCTGATCGTTCCCGTTAACACAGGCCACTTATCGGCAACGAGCGTTATATGAACGCTCGTCTGCCCGATAATCGTCCAGTGTAAAAACCCCCATACTGGTTGTATGTGTATTTGTTAATTTGAAATGATCGTAGATTGACCAACAAAATACTGGATCATTTACATCAAGCTAACATAAAACCGGCTTTAGGCTGGGTACACAACAAGATTTCCTATAAACCTTAATGGCCACTTATTATATTTAGTAAGTAGATGGCTGGCATAGTGTTTGTGCTGATAGAGTATAAGTTTTACTGCTGCAATAAGCATATCATTACTGCTATACTAATTTTACATTTGCTGCGGCATACCATCCTGCTCTACTGCATTCACGGTAAGCACAGATTCACCATGCATGAATAGATGGCGTGCTAAAAAGAATCGTGTTCGCCAGAACCATATCTTAATATCAGATTTTCGCAGAATATATTGATTTAATTAAAATGGATGATGCGGTTTATTCATTAGGGTCAACCATTAAACATATTGTTGTTTAGCCCCTATTTTTCCTACACAACTGTTCCCACCTTTCTTCTGCAACATCCTTCTCTCTCTCCCTCCCATCTCCCATTTTCTCCTCTCCCCCCTGTCTCTGGCTCCTTAGTATTTAGTTTCCCTTCAAGGGCCGCAGCGCACCATCTGTCAACAGAGCCGTAAAAAGCTGATACATGCAGAGGGGGGAATAGCCTGCAGCAAGGGGAGAAGGGGGAGAGCGATAGATGGAGAGAGCGATAGAGAGAGAGCGAGAGTGATGGAAAGGAAAGTATAACTGTCTGCAGAGCAGTAAAGCAACAGATCAAACATTATACCCTGCAATGCCACAAGTAGAGGATGATGTGGCCGCGGTAGATTTATAGCTTGCAGCATGGAGGGAAAAGGTGAAGGTAAAGAATAGGGGGAACGGAGTTTGCAGAAAGTGGATGTAATGGAAAGTAGATGAAACAATGTAGTCTTGTAATGCTGGGCCCTGGGTACAAATCCAATCAGGGCACCATCTGGATATTCGCTCTCTGGTTTCCCCCAAAAAACATACTAATGATCAGGACACAATGTGAACTGCATAAGAACAAAGAGGCACAAGTTATGCACAGGACAATGATACAAAGAATAATGGAGTATAATGGAGACACAGTTCAGTGCAGGTTCAATTTTGAAGAGCTGTACCGGACCCCCATATCGGCACCCAAAACTTATGGTCTACATTCATATCCTATCCACTTCTATCTTTAGCTGAACCAAGCAGTTAAACAAGAATGCAATGATCCATACCATATTTTCCTTGGGTCAAAAAATTTCTTTAAAAAACACTCGAAAGTCACAGTAATACAAATTGCTCATTCCTCGAACACCGCCGAAAACCCTGAATGAGCATTTTGCATATCTATACCCAACTTGATTTCCACACTTCCAGACCTGAAACTTGAAAACCCTCCCTCATTTCAACCCTTACCCATGCTGAAAATTAGGCAACCCTCAGCTACTCCAACCAATGTAAAACTACCCTGCGGCAATGATGTAACTATAGTCAGAGTAGCAATAAATATAACAATATAATAACATAAAAGAACTGTGACTACATATTGAAATATGTGCGCAATATGCAGGAGCTTATGAAATCTCAAGGAAGAATTTGTTTTTACCTTAGGAGCCATTTAATCATTGTGCCTAGAAAATTGCTGCCGGCGCTTTTGTTTTCGGGTTGGTTTTCTATGTCTATAGAAGATCTTATTATCTTATCCAACTTGCCCCTGGGGTGATCTGACTGGTTAAAGACATGACACGAATGTTGGCCGAAACTGAAATTTTGATAGTGGTTTCAGATTGTTGGTCTTCAATTGGTCACATTGTTTTATGCAAATGACCGATGACTGACAATCTACTGAAATTGTGGTTTAGATATTGGATTATTTTGTCAGATAGTCGGCTATAATCTGAAGTTTATGGTATGATTAGCCGATTAATAGCTTTATAAAAGGGATTTTTTTTTTCCATCTGCTGCCTTTGATGTTTCTTGTCTTTGTATGATGTAAATGTTTGTGATACTTTCAGCCAAAGGTACAGTTCAACAACCAATTATCATGCTAACTGGTTTAAATTTCATGTCTATTGCCCGCTCTAAAGTGTGAAGTACTTTATCCTTTCCTGCCTTAGGGCCCTTTTACATGGGCCAATTATGGGGCAAACAAGCGTTCCCGAGCTGTCTCGTTGATCGGTGTGGGCCGCGTAAAAGTACCCTTAACCCCCGTCCCGACGTCCGCTGTATATAAATGGCGAAGGTCGGGTGGGGGAGTATGGAGCGGGCTGAGCCTGCTCCATAGAACAAGCACGTCAGCTGTATGTTACAGCAGACACTTCAGAGTGACGTACAGGATCATGCTCATTTAACCCCTTAGATGTTGCAATTAATAGCGACCGCGGCATCTAAGCCGTTAGAAAGAGGGGTTGGCCCCCTCTGACATTCCATAGCACCCCTGACACGGTTGTCATGGCTGTCGATTTTACAAATGTTAAAATGCAAGAATCATTGTTTTTTTGGTCACCTCATCTCACACAAAAAAATGGAATTAAAAGTGATCAAAAAGTCTCGTACCCCAAAATGGTACCCATAGAAACTACAACTCGCCCCACAAAAAATTAGCCATCACACTGCTCAATCGACAGAAAAATAAAAAAAGTTATAGCTCTCAAATTTTATTTTTAACAATTCGTTTTTTACTTGTATAAGTAGTAAAACAAAAATCTATATAAATTTGGTATCGTAGTAATCGTATTGACCCGCAGACCACGTGACCACATGGTGAACGCTGTAAAAAATGAAACCCATAAAACAATCAAGGAATCGCAGCTTTTTTCTCACTCCACAAAGACATTTTTCCAGGTTAGCAGTAAATTCTATGGTACAATAAGTGGTGCCGTGAAAAACTACAACTTGCCCTGAAAAAAAAACAATCCCTCATACGGCTATATCAACGAAAAAACTAAAAAGTTATGGTTTTTAAAATGTGGGGAGGAAAAAGCGAAAATGAAAATCTGAAAAAATGGCTGTGGAGGGAAGAGGTTGTCCACTTTATAAAATCCCTATTTGTCAGAGCAGATCACAGTGTGAGCCCCAGTGATTAGCTGTAATCTGTGCAGGAACCCAACAGCAGCTGTTAAATTCCCCTGCAGCGCCACCTCTGGAAACATGAAACATTACACAGTTCTTATGGAAACCAAAGGTCTGTCTTTGAAATGCACAGGTATGCCAAGTACTCTAATAAAAGCCACTCCATGTAGCTACTCTACGTTCTGACTAATAGATAAGGGTCCTGAACGGGAGACCTCCCTCAATTAATTCAGAACAGAGTTTTTTTTCTAAACCAGACAACTTCTTTAAAGGGCTGATAAACATCTTAGAGGTTCTCCATAAGTACAAAACTATACCTCGAGATGAAGAAAAAAAAAATGGAGCAGTAGTCAAGAGCTAATTTCCTAAAATAGGCTTGGTTACTGGTCAGTGCTTGAGCACTTGATCTTGAGGACCATTGCTAAGAGAGCCATGTTGACATAGCTCCTTCCTGTAGGAAAATAAATGGCCATAGATCCTGAATTCATGAACAAGTAAAAAGAGAAAACAGTTGCCACATTTGCTCTCCTGCCACCACACTTTTCACGAGAACAGCGCTTGAGAATATATAGAGCCCATCTAGCGTTCAGCTATTTCCACTATATTTATGCTCCCTGGAGAACCAAGCGTTCATGGCATTGGAGCAAGATTTGTATGTAATGCTTTCCAAGATGAATTTGTTTCTTGTATTCACAATGTAACATGGTAACTGGTAGCAGGCAGTGGCCGATTATACAAAAGGTCTCGTCCAGGGTCTGCCGCCTCAGTCCTTCTTTTAATAACTTGAGTCTGCAGCCAGTGGCCATTGATGTATTACCGAATGAAAACGGATGTGATTGTTTCCTGATCTGTACTTTAGTGCCAGTGCGTCCCAGATAAAGGTGCATTGCATCATGAAAAGTAAAAGAAAAATGGAAATATACCTAAAATCTTCCAAGTAGATGAAAAAAAACATAGAAATAGGAAAAATAAAGAAATTTAGAGAATTACTATGACGTGTCAAAACAGGCAAAGAACAGTTTGATAAAAAAAATAGCAAATAAGCCACGAAAAAAACAACAAAAAAAAACCATAATGAGCAGAAGAGAATGGCAGAGGTTAAGGGGTGAAGGTATTGTGAGGCAGATGGAGAAGAAGATGAAGTAAGGAGGGGAAGCAGTAAAGGTTAGTGAGGTAGAGGGGAGATTAAGGAAGGTAGACAGGAGAAAAGAGAGAGAAGGAAGGTGAAGGAGAGGGGAGCGCAGTCTTCAGAGCAGCAGCTGGAAGATTGGAAGAGACAGCTACGGAATTACATATCCAGGGAGATTTAGAGGAAAAAAACAATGTGACAGGAGAACAGAGACAGAAGCGGGTCCATGCAGGGACTTCAAAACCTATTACTGAGAGGGACCGCTCATGAGAGGAAGGGATGGAATGAGAAAAAGGAGCGATGAAGAAAATGATATAACACAAGAACAAGGGAAGGAGAAATACAAAAGATAGACAATGTAATTAGTCTGAAGGAGGACTGAGAAAATGTAATTCATGTCAGTGTAGGTCACAGTCGTAGAGGCATAGACTTCAATAAACTGCCTTGCCTCATATATCCAGGTCCTAATTCTATTTATATATCATCTACACCAATAATGGCTTAAGGGTTTATTCTTTGGGTACCCAAAGATGTAAATCTTTATGAACCGTATTTAGTGCGGATATTTTTTTTATTTCAGACGCCTACAGTGGCAAGGACAAAAAAAGAGAAAACATATCGTTTGTGGTCAGGACAGAAGCAACGCAGATGTGGTAGAAGAAATTGAGGGTTAAAGCTTAGGCAGGTGTATTGTAAACTATAAAAACTTTGCATTATTTTTTTTACTAGCAGGCAAATATTTTATCGTTTAACATGAGTGAGGGAGTGGCCTAATTAATGGGTGGAGTCTACGGTACCAGATATTCTGTGCCTACAGGCTCCGGAGATGTAAAGCTGGTACTGTATATATCCAAAATATCAAGTGATCTAAGACACAGAAGACATAAAAAGTCAGAATTATACTGAAGTACATGTACCACTAGGTGGTGGATACTATGTCTGTAGGAGCATGTTATTTCTTTTTTATGCGTCATCTATAGGAAAAATATAAAGGAGACCCCCAGATTTACAGAACATAAATAAGGCACAGAATGTCCATTTAGTCCACGTGCCGTCATATAAACTCATTCACGCCAGGAGTAGAATAAGAGAGATGAATGTACCATAGTAAATTTGGGGCATTCCATAGTAGAACGACTAATATTTCATAGCGCCATCACTTTTTTACATGAGTTATATTATGTGTATGTACAGAGGTCGCACGCATTACTGCAGTTAAATGATGTACAATTACTAATATATGTCTTCTAAAAAACTACAATGTATAAAACAAAGAAATGTCATGAAAACCCAGAAGTAGGACGAGTATTTAATATAGCGGTGCATTTGTTAACACAGCCTTTGTGAATACATTTTATGCCATCTTTAAGTCTGTGATCTGATCTGTTCTGCTTGAGGACTCTGCTCCTACTGGCTGAACCTGGCTGCTTGCCTCTATTCTCTTGTTCATATCGCGATATCACTAGCGTCAGAATAGCTTGTCTTCACTCACAGAAAGACAAACTGTTTACACACAGCTCACAGGGTCGGAGGGAAACATAAGTAACATATATATGGCCAACAAGTCCTTACCTTACCAGTAATCACAAAGACATATGTGGAGATCCAAACTGGTGAGAATAAGGGGGACCAAACAGTATTGGTTCTCTGTACAAAGAAATGTTGGAAGACCATACGGGTGACTTGGAAGACCATACAGGTGACTTGGCTAGTCATGCTGGCCATTTGCTTATATAGTCTCCTGGGTGTAAACCGGTTAGGAAAATGAAATCCACGTAATAGGAATAGTTAAGCAGGGCACCAAGCCCCATCAAACATGGCCCACAGTGAAGGCATTTGGCCTCATAGTAGGCATGCCACTAGCAGCCTGATTTTCTTAGTTCAACAATCGGGTAACAATTGGGCTTCATTAGGGGGAGCTCAATGCTTTTGATGCTGGAAACCCTCAGTATAAACACACAGATTTTCCATAAGCATTTATTCCAATACTTCCTACCATACTAGTACTGTATTAACTCTTTACAAATATTTATATTTTATGGTTAAATGATTTGATCTACAATCTAGCATAATTTGCACATTCACCTAGATACCAACGAATATAAGAAAAACAAATAAAATAGATTTAAATCTTTGTAAAAAGAAGAATAAGTCTCGGAGGAAAACCAGTTTTAGAAACAGAGTGATAAAGAATCATTGTGCTGACTAAATGTGCCATAATGGAGCTTGGAGCCAACGCTGCCCTTATAGGAGATGGATTTTCTGTGCCACATGCAGGGTCTCAGTGACTAGTAAGTAATTAACATAATACTGGAATCCACACACATTATCAACACCTTCTATATACCCAAAAGCAACGGACATGGAGGGAGGTGGATGGCGCATGATTGATGATGGTCATACAGACGGGGAAGAAGCAGAGACAGGAGAAGAAAAGAATGAGGAATAAATGTTGAGACAGACATAATGAGACAACCCTCATGCTCTTCATCGCAAACATGACTCATATCAGAAGTCAAGAGCCGGTCGCGGAAATTGTGTTTTATCTGTCACCAATGTCCACCAGTTATGACCCCCGTGTTAGGGCATTATCTTCAAGACACCTTATAATGAGTCCCCCCATGAGTGATACAAAACCCCCTACAGGAACTTGACTCTGATAGCCCTCCTATCAGTGCTCGGCAAATGAGCCATCACAAGTTCATTAGGTTGCAGCGTCTCCTTAATAGCCTGCTAATTAATATTTAGCCGTCTAATTAGCTTGCAGCGCCCAGATGTGAGTATTTTATAGAGACAGCCTGGACTTACCATTCCAAATTAACCCCAACTGTGCTAAATTCTACTATGCCCCCCACAAAGGATAGATAGATAGATAGATAGATAGATAGATAGATAGATAGATAGATAGATAGGATCTAGCATTTCATATTATCCTTGCTCTATTGTATAAATCGAAATTCCCTTACTAGATTTTTGCAATGTTTGTTTCACTTCATTATTTTTAAATGGAAAAAATAATAGGGAACGGAATATATAAACTAATTTTTTAATTTGTTTTACTGATTGTTACTTTACACTCTTTAAATACAATTTCTCATTCTATTTACGCTCATATGGTGCACCATTAATAAATCCACCGACTGTAAATTGAAAAAAAGTAATACTAAATGCCATTATGAACAAGCCTTTGGGGAATTTCCAATGAATAGGAGTGAGCTGACTACTTGGGCAATCAGAAAGCTCCTAATCACCCATAGCCACAGGGGCACGCAGCACGATGGTCAGATCCAGCCCTAGTAAGAGTTAAAATTTAAGGACAGGCCAGAGCCTAAGTTTAATACAGATTACTCTCCACCCCACTGCCCACCTTAACCAGACTTTTTAGTCTGTCAGCTGCTTGACCACTGTAAATGACATGTCACTATCATAGAGCATTGGGTATGGGGGTACTGTGGTGGGTACTGTTGAAGGTCATTTAATTTTTATGGTATACTGTAATGGGTACTGTGGCTGGCAATTTTATGGGGACCATATGGTTGACAGTGTGCCCTGGAACTGTACTATGACTGTCTGTGTTATGGGAACACTGGTAGGTGGTGTCACTGGCACTGTTATGGGGACAAGGTGGTGGGCACTGTAGCAGGCACTGTTTTATGGGGACACTGTTCAGTTTAAGAAGTCTTTGACTTTTACTGCTCGGGGGCCTAGAGTTGTCGTAGTCCGCCCATGCTGACCAAGCTAAACTTTAATAACTTGGAGCATTTTTTATTTTAACATATGCAGTAATAGTTAATAAGTGGGATAGGAGGAGGGTACAGTTTCTTCACTGCACTTGTCCCACTACTGTTGGCATATGGGATGTATGGTTTCAGAAAACAGATAGTAAGAAGGTAAATTATATACTGGGCAGACCAAAGTGGATATGAAACCATTACTGCAGAAAGCCTATAAACCTAGTAAAGAAGCTACAGAAATATGAGGTGATGACACAGTCCTGGGAGTCAATCATATTCTATGGGCTGCACATAAAACATAGCATTACAGAAAATAATCTTCGAATACAGGTTACTGTGCTAGGAAATGTATCAACCAGGGGTGGGAACGTGTGGAAAAGGGTCCTGTAGGTAAAAATTACCCCTTGGGTTTATTTTGCTATTTTACTTTAAAATGTCTGTAAAGGTCAACTTATCCTTTAAGTGACATTTTCAAGTTTTCATTAAGAGTTGGCTTGTCTAGAAGCCGCCTTGTTCTTACAGCAGAATTGATTTTTATTTTTATTGAAGACAGACTAGTGACAAGGCTTGGCACACAAGGTACTCCGGATGTGGGCTCAATTTACACAACAGTGTGTCCGTCGTCTTCCATCCATTTGCATTCCTTCAAGGATCACTTTACAAAATTAACTCCAACTAAGAATATAAATGGTCAGGAATGTTAAAGATTATATTTTGTCAACTTAAATGGAAACTGCCATCAGCACCGACAGACATCAAAGCTTAAAATTTTTAATCAAACCTTAGGATAGCATTGGGGGGCAATCTGGAGAATTAGGGGGCTGAGGCACTTCAGTTTGAGTTGGTAGGAAGAAACTGCAGACAGAGCCGCCCCTACAGACGAGTCACAGTGCCCTCGTAAACAATGGAAGAAGAGTGCTGCGGCCTCTTCATTCTGCTGATCGGAGGGAGATGGTTCCCCAATGATCAATATTGAAAGGGCTTCTCCATGACTATAACATTGATTGCCGATCAGCCATGTGGCTCCTGGATGTCGGACCCCCACAAACAAATATTGATGGTCTAGGCTATAATGTTACAGTCCCAGAAAGCCTTTTTAAAAGTCTACCTCAACATACAGAAATAAAAAGAACATATTGTGCAGAACTTATTGTTACTTTGCTGTTTGTAATATCCTTGATAACCCATTACGCAGTGTATCCTAGATACTGCGGCACGCACTGGACCCTATTCCTGCTGTGCACTGTTCATAAAGTACAGAAATGAGAATAAGCCCCGGGCTCTGTCTCCTAGGCTTCTGTAGTAAGTAAGGAACCTTGCTGTGATGCTCCCATTATAAAAATAGGAACTTGTGGCAGAGGCTCCGTACTGCAAATCTTCTAGTAACAATATGTTTTTATTTGTAACTTGAGGTAAACTTTAACTAGTGGATGCAGTTAAACCCAACTAAATAGCCCGCTGAAGTGCTAGTGAGCCAAATAGTAAGGCCCGTCCTCAACTCCTTTATGGCAACAGAAGAAAGTAGTCACGCTGGACCCAATGAGTGTGTAACCAGGAGGAATCAGGACTATCAGAAAGCAAATCGTGGAGAAAAATATGCATTTGTGTTCATTGTTCTGATTATATAAGCACAAGGTCACCATGAAGACTGAGTATGGAGTGATGATTTTCATTATTTCTATTACTGCGAGAATAGAATTAGTATAAACTATAAGAAAAAGACTATCGGTAAATGCCACCTTGGTACCTTCATTGATATTTTTCCCAGAAGTCATAGAACTAATTAGGTCCTCTCAATGAGACCCAAAATAAGACTTACCAAGACCCTCTGTGATACTATCGAATAACTACCAATAACATTAGATTCGAAAATTATTACACCAGTCGTTGCCCCTCTATCGATTACAGCCTGACAGTTAATAATATTCCTTCGTGTAGACATGTCACATTAAATACTTGACCCTTTGTTTGGGATTTTTCTATCTGTTAGAACGTTTTATCTCGTAACATCCAAAGAAATTGGTATATTTATAAAGATTTAGATAATCATTGGTGCTATAAGACTCACATTTGTGATATTTTTGTATGTATGAATTTCATTTGTTGCAATGGTACACTGGAAACCCAGGGAGAGAAGAGGTTAAGCATGTAAGGCACAACTGAGGCATGGCATATTGGTGCCCATCAGTGCGTGTATATGCCCTTCCTTAGCTCACATTACATGCTGACGATCCCATAGATTACACTGTAATGTGAGCTGCAGGTATAGGTTGTGGGACACGCTCGGAAGGTTTTAATGTCAGAGAGGAGAGATTTACGATGGTGGATGACTTCTCCCCTGTGATGGTCGGACCAATGCCTGCTTTATAGAGCATAGGCAAGAAACCAACACTTGGAAACTCTAAAGCGAAGGAGAATTCCAGCATAGTCACAACAGCTGGTTCACAGTGTGTTTCTTTCTGCACATCATTAAAATGTATTATTAATTATTATCACTATTATTGAATACTGGTTATGCCATCAAAAATAAATGATGGGGGTACTTAAGAAAGTACTCTCTTAATACATACCTTATAATGGTGGTCCTCATTTTGTTAGGACTGTCCCATCTTCAGGAACTCGAATGTACACATGCTTATCTTAAACTAGGCAGGACTTGGTCTAGAAATGTGTTATGACTTGGTGTGACTTATCGATATTATAGAAAGCTAATGTTATGTATCATAATTCTTTCCCATTGCTTATATAGCACCAACACATTCCGCAGAACTGTATAGATATTGTCACATCCACAGGAGTCCTTGTCCCCATTGGGGTAGACCATCTAATCTTCCTATTCCACATACACACACTTTGGGACAACTTCCTAGAAAGACAATTATCAGATCATATTTTAGAGAGTGTGGGGGGACACCAAACCCCATGCAGATGTTGCCCTTGGTTGGATTTGAATCCAAGACCCCAGTGCTACAAGACAACAGTCCTAAACATTGAGCCATTCTGAAAAACTGTGAAAATTGAAAAAGGGACCCTACTGTATACTCTGATAGAATAGTCAACCAGAGGCTGGAATCAGGACTGGATCAACTCTTGAATATGCACCTGCCCCCTCTTTCCTAGGCCCTATGTTCTCCAGATTTGAGACAGTTGCACCAGGTCTTAGTTCTAGTTAGAAGACTATTTCATTTTACTGCAGGATAAGGCTGGATTCACACGAGCATGTTACGTAAAGGACGGAACATATTTCGGCCGCAAGTCCCAGACCGAACACACTGCAGGGAGCCGGGCTCCTAGTATCATAGTTATGTACGATGCTAGGAGTCCCTGCCTCTCCGTGGAACTACTGTCCCGTACTGAAAACATGATTACAGTACGGGACAGTAGTTCCACGGAGAGACAGGGACTCCTAGCGTCGTAAATAACTATGATACTAGGAGCCCGGCTCCCTGCACTGAGTTCGGTCCAGGACTTGCGGCCGAAATACGTTCCGTCCTTTACGGACCGAACGTGCCCGTGTGAATCCAGCCTTATAATGCGCGGTCTCTGTCAATGTATAGGAAACTTTACATATGAATATTAATATCTCCTGAATGCCAGATCATTTGTGTTCTAGGATTAGTGACTCCTTAATCCAAACAATAAGGTTTATAAAATGAATGAAGCCGCATGACATAGGATTGTATAAGAGGAATTTCTATCTAGGTAAATTTTGTATGTTACTGAATTTGTTTTATGAGTCGTGACGCTTAACAGGAGGCTAGCGGAGCACTTTATTGGCATTGTTAATGAGGTGGTACTTTGATGGCATTGTTAAGGGCACATTCTAATGGATCTAAGGGGGTGAACTCTGATAGCACTGTTAAAGGGGCACACTGATAACATTATAAAAAAATAAAGTTCAAAGGTAACTATAACAAGGGTGCTGAAATCTCCAGAACTTCCCATATTATTGCAGCAGATCTACACATCACCAATGTTGCCTACCTATGATATTCACCAATACATATGATATTAAACAGTGTCTAGATATGTCTTGTTGTATTTGTATACCAAGATATGGGAGAAATCATCAATATCTGTAGCGTAACTGTAACTTCCAATACGATATGCCAGGTAATAGCATGATGACATAGTGTGGCTGAAAATATATATATACTTACTTGATAGTTCTAATCAGGTTATGATACCTGCCATGTACTATGTTCGAGTACACGTGTTCTGAGAATTTAAAAATTCTTATTTTGTTTCCTCCTCAGATACATCTGTCACCTGCTCCATTATATCACATTACATCCTCTATAGACAACAAGCCTTTGTGTTAAACTTACACGCTCTGCTCAGGTAGTCTGTATATGAAATTTTCATGAGCATTTTTATCCAGAGAAGTCAGAGGATGCACAGCTTGTATATTGTGCAAATAATTCCCCCCCACCTATATCCTCTCCTTTCCCCCACCTGCCTGTCCATTGTCTGTACACAGTTGCAAATTCTGGGTAATAAAATATTAATAGGGGATTTTCAGTACACAGAGTGTCTACTTCTCCCGGCAGAGCCAGATCCTTCTTACAATAAACGCAAACCCCACAGAGGGTCTGATTAACATGCTGGCGGCATTACAGGAACCCATACAGGCATCTGATTATGAGTGCAGATCAGATGTAGATAGGAGAAAACCGCACTGCCTTCCTTTAACCCACTCGCCTCCAAAAGTGCTACACCCTGAATAGAATCGGAGCCTGTCCTGATAATCTACATTGAGGAGCTTACTTATATTACATTATATAGAAACCCAGCACTATCTCATCCTAATTGATAATCTTCAATCAGGAGATCACTGCACATTATATAGGAACCCAGCACTGTCTGATCCTGTCCTGATAATCTGCAGTCAGGAGATCACTGGACATTATATAGAAACCCAGCTCTGTCTGATCCTGTCCTAATAATCTATAGTCAGGAGATCACTGGACATTATATAGAAACCCAGCACTGCCTGATCCTGTCCTGATAATCTGCAGTCAGGAGATCACTGGACATTATATAGAAACCAGCACTGTCTGATCCTGTCCTGATAATCTGCAGTCAGGAGATCACTGGACATTATATAGAAACCCAGCTCTGTCTGATCCTGTCCTGATAATCTGCAGTCAGGAGATCACTGGACATTATATAGAAACCCAGCAATGTCTGATCCTGTCCTGATAATCTATAGTCAGGAGATCACTGGACATTATATAGAAACCCAGCACTGTCTGATCCTGTCCTGATAATCTGCAGTCAGGAGATCACTGGACATTATATAGAAACCCAGCAATGTCTGATCCTGTCCTGATAATCTGCAGTCAGGAGATCACTGGACATTATATAGAAACCCAGCACTGTCTGATCCTGTCCTGATAATCTACAGTCAAGAGATTACAGGACATTATATAGAAACCCAGCACAGTCTGATTATGTCCTGATAATCTATAGTCAGGAGATTACTGGACATTATATAGAAACCCAGCACTGCCTGATCCTGTTCTGATAATCTGCAGTCAGGAGATCACTGGACATTATATAGAAACCCAGAACTGTCTGATCCTGTTCTGATAATCTGCAGTCAGGAGATCACTGGACATTATATAGAAACCCAGCACTGTCTCATCCTGTCCTGATAATCTGCAGTCAGGAGATCACTGGACATTATATAGAAACCGAGCATTGTCCGATCCTGTCCTGATAATCTGCAGTCAGGAGATCACTGGACATTATATAGAAACCCAGCACTGTTCTGATCCTATAATGATAATCTGCAGTCAGGAGATCACTGGACATTATATAGAAACCCAGCACTGTCTGATCCTGTCCTGATAATCTGCAGTCAGGAGATCACTGGACATTATATAGAAACCCAGCACTGTCTGATCCTGTCCTGATAATCTGCAGTCAGGAGATCACTGGACATTATATAGAAACCCAGCAATGTCTGATCCTGTCCTGATAATCTGCAGTCAGGAGATCACTGGACATTATATAGAAACCCAGCAATGTCTGATCCTGTCCTGATAATCTGCAGTCAGGAGATTATTAAATATTAGATAGCACTGACGTGATTATCTGCAGTCTGCTGGACATCACACAAAACCAGGCAGCATATGAACCTACGTCTTATATTCACAAATATATGACTTCTGCACAGCCAAGTGCGACAGAAATATTTCTAGCTCATTCATCACTTCCAAGTTGACACCATGCAAAAGGGCTTTTAAAGATGACACGATTAGGATTGCCATACAATAAGAGGTAATGTGATCTGATCATTTTTGGAACAATTAAACGGGCCATCAGAGCAGAAACTAGAAGTTACTGGGTCTTGTAGCTAAACCCAGGCATTGACTTTTCAAAGACACTGTATGGCTGCGTTCCAGATCACCTTTGAGTTTCTACAGGCTTTAGACACTCATTCAACTGTGTGTAAGTATATACACCGTATTCAAATAAATAACAGGTCACAAAGCCGATTTGAGTGTAGAGCAAGTGATTTAAAAGTATGTCACCAAACACACCCTTTCATTTCTAGCATTCATAAGATGCCCTAATGAAGGGAGGTTAGTGGGTGCACAAACGTTCCCCAATTGTCTAAAAGATTGGATCAGATGACAGAGACCGTTTAAGTAGACAGACTTTATAACATGGCGTAACCAAACCTGTGAATTTAAAGGGACCAATGGCAAGAGCCACATATGCTTCCATTATAATCTACATAAGGTGGAGCTGATGTTACAATAGAGGCAAATGCAAGGGTCCCCAGCGAGACCAGTATGCTACCCAAGCTAAACACTACTTTCTTATTTCTTAATTTTGTCACTGGAACAACTGAACAATTACAATGGCATTGTGCAACTAAAATATCTGTAATCTAGATCAGTCAAGATTTTTCACTACGGATCAAAGGCCATAAACTGTACTACCATTAAGGCCATGACTGTTCTAGACTCTCTCACCCCCGTAATTATGAAATCTGATTATTAGTACATCGGGACTGAATATGGAGACCAAAGGGATATTGAAAATTTGCTGGATAGGTTAGCCAGACCCTAAGACCTCTATCAAAGGATGATACTGATCACTACTGATCACAACTGATCGGCCATGAAGAATTCTTTCAGTGCGATCAACAGTCATCTCTGAACGGTCAAGCAGGAGTATAATCTACCCTAATAATGTCTGTAAGACAGATATGTCATAGATACGTAGCGTGCCATAAATTAGGAAGGCCATTTTTTC
Source organism: Rhinoderma darwinii (assembly GCF_050947455.1). NCBI lineage: Eukaryota > Metazoa > Chordata > Amphibia > Anura > Rhinodermatidae > Rhinoderma > Rhinoderma darwinii. The sequence continues at coordinate 40,318,519 of NC_134699.1, read as the reverse complement.
CCCCTACGCCAATAGTAACTAACACTCCACTACTCGACTTAGGGCTCTTTCACATCAGCGTTCGCTTTCCGTTGATGGGTTCCGTCTGAGCTTTCTGTCGGAGGAACCCATCATCGGAAAGGCAAACGGAAACCATAGCTTCCGTTTGCATTAACATTGATTTCAATGGTAATGCTTCCATTGCTAATGGTTTCCGTTTGTCTCTGTTCCGTAACGGTTCCGTTGTTTTGACAGAATCAATAGTGCAGTCGACTGCAGTCAAAACAACGGAATCCTTATGGAACCGAACGCTGATGTGAACAGGCCCTTATCCTCTAACAAATACATCAATACATTCCTCAAAAGATTGCCCTTTTAGAAAAACATTTTCACTTCAGAAGGACTTTTCAAGCTTAATTATCTTTTGAATACGGATTTATGGAAATAGGCAATTAGGGAATATTCCATTATAGTTGTAGTTTCTTAGCTCGCAGCATATACAACAAATTATTGCCCAATGTGACACATCATCATGATACTGTAGATCCCAGTCAGCAAAACGGGAGATTACGAAACTGGAGAATAATGTAAATGAGTGTATGTTACCAATGTATTCATTAATGCAATGTAAAAAGACCACAGGAACCAATTGTTAGACAATAGCAACGTTATTTCAGCACTTTGTGATCATTATTCATGGTCCTTAACTAATTTATTGTCTACATAGACAAAACTAGAGAGATCTGTATTTCATAGGGATGAATGGATGTGGCACTATAGCCTACATATACCAATATGAAGAGAAAACCACCATCAGGGTAGTACAGATGGTACTGCTGTCAGAGACCCCAAAAAATAAGGGGCCTAAATTTACCTGTGGCCTACCACTCACCCGTTACCCACCAGTCATTGCATGGGAGCTGTAAGATTTCACTCATAAAATAAAAGAGCCCCGCATAGACATCATGCTAGTCGACTTGATCTTAAAATCAGTGAATCAATGTGATCGAGAAGCAAAGCAACCTCTCTCAGATGCCCACCAAATGTAAGAGGGACATATGACTATTTTCCAGTATGGGAACAAGATATTTTGGTAATGGCGGTCTTGCCCATTAGTAGAAGCAGGAACATCTCATCCTAAATACCAAAAAAATAAAATAATCACCCTGCAACGTGTCCCAATTGGTAAAAGTGACTGCAGAATACAAAACCGTACATTTTTACAGGAATCATGACGGATCCATTATGAAACCATCATGATAACAGTGCAGTAACCCTTATATACTTTTCCATATACCCTATTGGTGCACATGGACGTCATAGAGGGGGGGTTTCTTGCTCGGGATGCCCTTCTATTAGCCGTAACAGAGAGCCGCTCTGTAACAACAGTTATGTCATACAACATATAGAAATGTATGGCCAGTCACAGCTTTTCCTGGTGCTTACCGACGGGCCGCTTCAATTTAAAAAAGGGCCATTGACAAATTTCCCAATTTTATAAACAATCTCATGGTTGGCTAATGACAGCGCTGCTCAGTTCTCATAATGTCATGACCAGCTCAAGCTTCAGCTGCGGCCTTGAAGAGGACAACAGATCTCCAGAGCAGAACTCTTCAGATAATGACACTTCGGGGGCTAGTAAAGCTCAATGACTCTGGCCAAATGCAAATTTTTTATTTTTTTTTACCAAGAGTTAGCTTTTCCTATGTCCTATTAGGGCATATGAATGTAATAGAGTGTGACCCCCCCTCCCCCCACTCACAATCCATCTCTATTACATAGAGCAGAGAGCAGCTGCAAAGGGCAAAACTCCTTCTGGAGGTGCGAGTGCATCTGTGGATTACATCTGATATTCTGGGGACATGTCATGCAAGAACTAGTTGTCCAAAGTGGAAAACTTAATGAAGACGGATGCCCTAATAGAGCTGTATTAAATGTTTCTCCCTTCAATTCACCAATTTCTCCTCTTGCCGCAGACTAGGCGGAAGGAATCATGTGACTTGCACAGGACCTCAAAGAAGGAAGCAGCCTCTTTGAAGCCGGTTGAGTCACATGACCCTTCTTGGCCAGTCAGCAAACCCCAAAAGGGATCAGATGTTATTTAAAGAGCTCTGTCCTAGTAAAAAGCCCCTTTAATAAGAAATCAGTCATTTATTTATTTTTGTGTAAATAATCCCTGACGTACCCAAGACATTTATTAGTTGTTTGCTACTATTAGACATCTTTTTTGCACCTTTTTTAGTGTAGGAACCTGACTGTCGCATTACACTGTGCCCATTACTTGCTGTATGTACTTTCTCTCTTACTTCTCTCACCTTAAAGAAACCATTTGCCTAATTTAGATATGAAGTGATTCTCTAGTTTGGAGACTACACTAGAATACATAAGGGAACTAAATCGTGAGCAATTCCCTAATACATTTTCATATCGGAATCGCTCCATTTATAGATGACAGAGATATTAATAAGAACCGTGCGGGGCATTCGATATTCTCTGCTATGGCACCGTCAGTACGATACAGGCGCTCTACAGCTTTATATCCATTCTGTGCATGAACCAAATATTGTAGCTATGAACTTGTAAAGGAAATGATTCCATATAGGATGCAACTTCATTTTAGAATATTCTAAAGGAGTGAATGTACAGAATCAGTAGGTTTCCATGGTTTCTACATATGTTACGTATTTGTTTTCTCTGTGACATAATTATATATAAGTAATGAAAAGATATTTCCATATTAATGTAAGGAGAAGGTTACCGTATATACAGTATAACAGAAAATCCAACTATGAGGCAGCACTCCGGTAATAGTGAAAAAGGAAAGGATCGATTTATTCACCAAACGCAACGTTTCAACCCTTCTCGATGGGTCCTTTCTCAAGTCTTCAGAAAGGATCCATTGAGTAGGGCCGGAACATTGTATTTGGTGAATAAATAGATCCTTTACTTTTTTCACTATTACCGGAGTGCTGCCTCATAGTTGGATTTTTCTGCTGTTACTCAGGGCACTGGTCGGGTGTCTGGTGAGGAGGTACACCCTATACTTTACTGGGCACCCCTGCTTTCCTATACACACACAATATATATATATTCATTCTCCTTACATAAATATGGAATGCTATGCACCCCTTTCTCTCTTATACAATTTATCTTTTGCACAATTACTTCAATTACACCCACAGAGTCACTTCATGCAAATTGCAATCGTGTGCAGTAATCCATTTGCACTTATGCAGCGAATAGCAACTCAAGAGCGTATGTGTAGAAAGATAAGAATAGATAGACGGACATGACACAAATAAACAGAAAGATAGATTTGATAGAACAATAGACAGACAGAAGGATAGATAGACAGAAGGATAGACATTAGATAGATAGATAGATAGATAGATAGATAGATAGATAGATAGATAGACAGAAGGATAGACATTAGATAGATAGATAGATAGATAGATAGATATTAGAGAGATAGATATTAGATAGATAGATAGATAGATAGATATGAGATAGATAGATAGATAGATAGATAGATAGATAGATAGATAGATATGAGATAGATAGATAGATAGATATGAGATAGATAGATAGATAGATATGAGATAGATAGATAGATATGAGATAGATAGATATGAGATAGATAGATATGAGAGATAGATAGATAGATAGATAGATAGATAGATAGATAGATAGATAGATAGATAGATAGATCATATCTGTAATTGCCTATCATTGAGATACATAATTCCAGTGGTGATCTCTTAGACCATATCATTCTTTTCACACTCAGTATATGGCTCGCTACACTTTTCCCCACACCAGCAGCATTAATCTTCCTCACCCCAAACTACAATACTACTACAACTAGGATTGTCCTCATTACATAAGTGGCATCTATCACTGCCAGTGTCAATCACCACCATTCTCCACATTAAAAGCTAATATGCTGATCTCCTTAACACTAAGCATCAGTCCCTGGAAACTGTATCACACCACTAATACCTACTACAGGCGTCTGTGCCCATTACACCAGATCCCCGTGCCCACACAAATCAGTGCACATTGAAGTAACATAGCATCTTCATTTACCACTTCCCATTTGTGTGGCAGTATCAGCAAAGCAAACATTGACCATTCACCCATGTCAATGTCAGATCATGCCACCAATCCCAATCAGAGTTAAAACGTTAGGACGAATATGCCAAACTTCTCGGTTTATAAATCAATAATCCTATTTCCTAATCTAACAAACTCTGGAGCAGGAATGTACAGAACAGACACAATGTAGTTTGTGTATAACAATGTAAAGTATATTAGTGACAATTTTTTGCTTCTAGCAGTTGGAGAATGTGGTGTAGTAAGGGATGTTTATATCTATTTTATATCTGCCCCAATATGGAACAACTAACCCCACTATTACTACAATGCCCATCATCAGATGCATTACTCATACGAGGATTACATCTCCAACACACAAAACCCCAAATAAAAAATGTGCTATTGAAATAATATATTTTCTTGACAAGCAATAGTCAATGTGATACAGCAACAGATATGGCAACAGAATTACAATTCTGACATTAACCCTATACCGTCCACCAAAAATAAGATTAGCATCAGCCATGTAACTCCCCTGTAATCTGTCATTTTAAATGGCCATGTTACAGATCACACTATTAATCCCTATTCCAACACTATACAGAACACTCCCAAACTAAAAAATTAGAAATGATTAAATTAACATTGCCCATTTATAATGAAGCCCCCACAAAACCCACCTAGAACCCTTATAAGCAGAGTCCTATAAAGAGCATAAAACCTAGGACAATCATGTAGCGTGGTATAGATGTCGCCTATAATAAATAGTCTTCATTCACATTATATACCACTCATTCACAGACAGCAGAGAGACCCCCAAAAGTCAAAGCCCCCCTCCCCCCGATGCATATCCAGCCAGACCCATCACTAATAATACCATCAGCTGTGTTGTGCTGGTCTCCGACGCTCAGATGAATGTAGACCCCCAGGCAGTGCAGGACCCCCAGGCTCAGTCCCCAGGCTCCCATGGTGCTGTCACCCGGGGGGCTCCGACCGCTCTCCCACTGCAGGATGCGATCGCTGCGGAGGGATACTCTGGTGCTGTGATGTGACGCTGGCGGAGGGATCAGATTCAGCACGGAAAAATCTGTTTTTTTAAAGAGACCGCACGACCTGATTTTCTTTCCAGCGATTATCGGTGTGAATGCGCTGTGAACAGAGCCGTTTATCCGCCCCTAAATGAAGCTTTTCGGTGGCAGAATCCTACAGAGAAAAGGACAGACGAGCTTGAACTTTGCCTCCTGAAAGTGCTGCTGATAGAGTCTCATGCATTGCCAGGCTGCTGCCCTGTTCTAGACATCTCATAGGTTTTGGTCTTCAGCACAGTGATTCGTGCTTCCAAAGCTAATTTACCACTGATGTATCAATTAACGATATATCAATAAACAATGTATTAACGATGTATCAATGAACAATGTATCAGTATCAATGAACAATGTATCAATGCATCAATTAACGATGTATCAATAAACAATGTATTAACGATGTATCAATGGACAATGTATCAGTATCAATGAACAATGTATCAATTAACGATGTATCAATAAACAATGTATTAATTAACGATGTATCAATAAACAATGTATTACCGATGTATCAATGAACAATGTATCAGTATCAATGAACAATGTATCGAACAATGCATCAATTAACGATGTATCAATTAACGATGTATCAATCAACGCTGTATCAATCAACGATGTATCAATTAACGATGTATCAATCAACGATGTATCAATCAACGATGTATCAATCAACGATGTATCAATCAACGATGTATCAATGAACAATGTATTACCGATGTATCAATGAACAATGTATCAGTATCAATGAACAATGCATCAATTAACGATGTATCAATTAACGATGTATCAATCAACGATGTATCAATCAACGATGTATCAATCAACGATGTATCAATTAAAGATGTATCAATGAACAATGTATCAATTCTGTCACTGGTACATTGATTAAAATGGTCTTTGACTGTGTCGATCTGTGCGCTGGATCCCTGGAAATGTCATGACGCTACGTATTTTAAGGACTTTCTAATATGAAGCAATCTTATAGGGTCTAACTGACCACTTTTGTGCGCCGGTGGTAAAATTGCGCATCTCTATGATATATTTATTCCAGTATAATCTACAATATAACCACTTCCCGTTCTAATGACGAAAAAATGTTGGAGATGTTAGTAGGTGTCCCAGAAAATGGTCCAATCCCTCCATATGTATGGAGAAGTTTTTTTTATGATGAAATTGCTATTTTATGTAGCCAGGGTCTGAACAAGGGGTTGGCGGAGTGCCTAGCGTGCCATGGGGGAGGGAACACAGCTTTTTTCTGAAACAGTACTACTACCAACCCAGTGATGAGTCGGAATTGCAACACAGCCCATTCACTTGAATAATGTTACAATTCCTGGCATGACACTAAGAGCATGGCATCATTCTTGGCATTAGATGGGTCCCAGCATATGCACCCACACTGGCTAGACATTAATAGAGCATCTATACAATATCAATTCTTATGGAGGGAAAAAGCTTTTAAAGAGGACCTTTCAGCTCTCCCGACATGTCTGATTTAAGTAAATACTTGTATTCCCCATGAAATAACAATAGAGCTCTGCACTGTGCCATTCCTCTGTTATTCCTCATGGAAATTAATAAATTGACAACTGGGTTCTACTTCTCAAAGGGGTGTGTCCCTGCACAGTCTAAGACTGAGAACACTGATTGGACAGCGTGACACTTGGTAGGGACATATCCCCAACTAGTAATGCCCAGTTGTCAATTTATTCCTAAATTTCTAGGTGGAAAAACAGAAGAACGGCAGAATGCAGAGTTCTAGGAAAATATGTTCCAGGATTGTTATATTAGGAGGAATACAAGTATTAACTAAAACAGACATGTTGGGAGAGCTGACCGGTCCAGGAGGATTTAGGCCGCCAAAGCGTTTGATTGACGTCCCACAGGCCAGTATACGTCATTACAGCCCACCTCACTTCTCATGCGCCAGATCCTGACTTGTGATGACGTATCTCCGCCTAAGGGACGGGCCAGTTTGACTCTTCAGTGCAGCGGCAACACCTTATGACTCTACAGGTCATTTGCAAATAGCGCCCCCTGTTTTCAAACGTCTTTTTCTACATTATGCTGCATCAGCTATAATATAAAAGAGCATCATTGTCAACCCATTACCGTCCTGAAAAAAACAGGCTGGTGGCAATTTGAGGGCCTAAATTCTCCTGACAGGTTCCACTCTAAGTAAAAAAAAAACCCTTATAAGCAGAGTCCTAAAAAAAATACTGTTAGCTCACAGTTGCCAAATATAGTGTAACCTGGATTATCAAACAGTCAGGGAAAAGTGAATAACATTTTACACTGGCCAATATGGGCCGTAAAAATTTGCCGTGATTGTTTCATAATTGGTTATTTTAGTTCCTCCTGTTTTGGATCTTGTAAAATTACAGATTACCATCTGTGGTCCAGTGCTGTGGAATTCTTCTCTTTTGGACTGTACTATAGACAGCAATTCATATTTATACAAAGTAAGGCACTAGCATTAATGGGGTTCACTGTGGTTTCCTGTATTTCAACTGCATGAAGAGTGCAGTCTGCAGCACTTTCTTCCCATTCAAAATGCTAGAGTTCTGATTTAAACCTGATGGACCCCAATTAAAAGCTTTGTTCACCTTCGCAAACCATAATTGTTCCAATTCACCTAAAATAAGAGATAAAGCAACTTTACAGTAGACCTTAATTTAAAAAATCCTATTGTTTTGTGTGTACAGCTCAATGCAGACTATGTGTCAACAAACAACCTCTGTAATCTGTAAACTGTGTAATCTGAAGCCTGCAGTCATACTTCATACCTTCCATTTGGCCCTTGCTTTATTCTAACATACTAGTATATACAGCCCAATTTTGCGCAAATGCCTTCTGGTAGTTTTTAATCGACAATAGTTGCCGCCCTAGGCTTGGGATGTGACGTCCAAGTTCTTCACTTGCAGTACAGAATGGATCACTACGTGCCATTCTTCCAATCAGAAGATCCATCCGTGCAGAGGTTCGTTTCTGCGCACCTCTCGCTGTCATTCCCGTTCGTTGTTGTTCTCCCAACCTCCGGGACATGCCTAGTTGAACAGTGTCAACATCTCAGCCTTGGTACGCAGCGATCTTCTTGAGTGATAATCCAAGATCATGTATTCTGTCCCTCTCAGTCTGCGACAAGTGGCGATAACTGGCATGTCGACGAACAGGAGGCATCACACAATCAGCCCACACCACTTGATCCTATTTTTTAGGTTTCATGTGGTTGAAAAAACTTTGCTATCAATCTGGCTTTTATGCCCGTCCTACATGCCACAGATTGGCGCTAGGTGCTTGAAAATGAAATCATTTGCAGATCTTGGCGACACCGGCTACTTCCTCGATTTGCATAACCTTACGGCTTGCCCTTCTTGCTGTTTCAATGTTGAGGAGTGAGTAGATATGGAAGTACCTTTCTGTCTTTCCCTCCAAAAGATCCATGTATTATGCACCTGTTGTGCAGGAGTGGAATATGTGCACTAAATTGTGTATTTGCCACCATGATTTATCTATCTCTTTTATATAGACCTTTATTGCTGGAATTTATTCCATACCAGAAAGCATCAACGCATTTATACCATGGCTAATAATGGATGATGTTGTATTTCAGCGGGGACACAGTCCCAAATAGCTCAGTTCCACTCCGTGCTGACATTTGTCCTCATTAGAGAACTCAATACATGTTAACAGCTCAATACAAGATCAGCAGACCAGCCAATTCTTTGTAATGTGGTGCAGTGGAATGTGACAGTCCCCAGAGGCTGATCTATCCCAAAAAAAACATACCGTATAACCAAACCCCTTCCCGGCCACCTCCTCTTATCTACCATACTTATTAGTTATTCTCTACCACAGTGACCAGAGTTATAATATCTCCATTCATTCTACATATATCAAGTTTAAAATAATAATTTCCACCCTATCTTATCATGGTGGAAACTATTGTTCCCTGTGAGCAGTCATTTTAGGCTTGGAAGAGGCGGATTGTACTGTACTACCGAAAAACATACTTACCCAAGAATAATTAGGGACTGTGTTAATCCTCAAATTGCAGCCTGGAGTGTACACCATAATGGTCTCCTCTGGTAACTCCTATAGGTTAAGGCCTATTTCCTAGGAAACACTTTCTGAAGTCCTCAGAGCAGTTGATCATGGTGTACAGCAGCAATTTGAAGTAGACGGGGCCGGGACAAGGGGTAGCCCATGAGACCATTGGGGGAGGAAGGGGGACACACAAAAAAGAAACTTTGCCATTTCTTTATACAACCATTAGGAAGTTGTGCCTGAGTCGCTGGTAATGCTGTAGGTTTTGGGGTCCAATGAACGTTTCCCTTTAGTTCATTCAATTTTTTTTTTCCATCTGACAGCTGTCATGCTGAGGGTGCATTCTATTACCTGGGCACCAAGAGAGGTCGCCTCGCTCTTAGTTGTCTTTACCCCATTATCACCATATTACCTAATACATCACCAATTCTGATAATCCGGGGAAATATTTACACGTGTATTTGAGAATTATTTTAGTCGGCTTCAGGTCCCATCTCTGCCAAAGCTATTGGCCCATGTATTGCAACAGGTAGGGAGACCCAGCAAGTTTTCTAACCATCTGAAACGTAAATGCCCATTGGCTTCGATGTGTATTTAGCGAAAGCTAAAAAAAAAAATCAGAATCTCATGATCTAAAAATGCAAGAAAACTGTTAAATGTCGACCCATTTGCTGTACTGTGTTTTCTCAGTCCCGTCCGTCCGTCCCCCCCCCCCCCCCCCCCCCCCAGCTGTCCTCACAGCACAGGATTTGCCCTTTCTTTGACAGATGAAATCATTCCCTTGATATATTAGAGGCTCTGAGAGCTTTTCCCTGCTGAGCCTCCTCCACTGGTGCTTCATTACTAGGAGTTCAGCACCTTGGACAGCTACTGAGAGAAAAGAGACAGACTGAGGCTGGGACAGCTCCTGACTGGCAGATGGAGAAGATAATGACCAAGAGAGGGACATCACATCAGCTGTAAGAGAGGGATAGATGAAGATATTTCCTAGCAGGCAGAACCATGGAGAAAGATAGACATCCCCGACAGAGTGAGAGAGCACTGCTAGCAGACACACATCTCTTGTCTGACAAACAACTAGCTGCAGACGGACATCTTCTGACAGACAGAGAATTATTGAGGTGTCTGCAATAGGGTGAGGAAAATAGACAGACAGCTACAAGTAGATATAAAAAGAGACTTCTAGGAAGATTACACCATTGACGATAAGTCAACAGAGCTTGCAATCTACGTAGATTGAAATTTCAATAGGATTGCATGGAGTTAAAAAAAAAACAAAAAAAAAAAACCAATTAACCCCTTCTTCTACCAGTATGTAGAAGTTATTTCACAGTCACTGCTAGCAGTCTTGTGATTTGTTCTTCTAAATGCAGAATCAATAAGGAATTTCATTTCCAAATAAATTAAACCAGACATTGGGAATCCTTCACTGGTAGCAGAGGAGAAAGAATGGGAGGTGAGGAGAGAAACTAAAGAGAAGGGATGTGCGAAAGCAAGAGACAGGTGTGAGATAATGAAAACTATCAGCAGATCATGTTGGATAGACATAATGGGGGGGGGGAGTGGAGAGGTGGGGGTAAAGATAAGCAATGTAGGAGAAATAAAAAGTGAGAGGCAGATATGGAGAGAGAGGGATAGAGGTTAACATGGATCTTCCTCCAAGTGAGAGCAGCTAGATAAAGCTCTTAGTAAGAAGACATTGTGCTGGTAACCTCTTTATTACACCTTATCACTGCAGGGAAGGGGGAGCAGAGTACAATCTGGGTGGCAGGCAGTCAGGAAGAGGATATTAGCATGTTCTTATCGCTTCCTGGAGAGAGGAATTATGGCTCTCTGCCACTTTTGCAGAGAAAGGTGCTACAGAAACAGATACAATGCAAACTATACTTTTCACTGTTATTAATAGCAGCCAGTAATCTGTGGGCAGTGTGTTAATCCTGCTATGGATGCTCATGGGAGAATGCACTACAGTTTGCGGAGATGTCTCACTGGCACTCAAGGGCAATTCTGACATCTTTGTTGCCCGAGGCAGAAAGTAAAATGGTGCTACCTCTCCCCATATTGAAGATTGGATAGAGGAAGAGGTTAATTTGGCAGGACACAGAATGTCATGACAAGATATAAGCCCCAACTCTAATCTTACAAACCACCCATGGCAAAATTAATAATACTCATTGAAGGGCCATACAGTGCCAGCCTCATGGTGGATCTCCAAGTGCCAGCCACGTGGCAGACACTAAACGGTTCCATGCTTATATGCTGTTCCCAGGAAGTTACATAAAAGTATCATATCAATATGTGTTGCATGTATCCTCAATTTCCTGTACAGCGCAAACATATTCGCCAAAATGCTGCCACCTGTAGTTAGTGAATGGTGGTGCCTGAGGCAAAGTGCTAACCTCCCCTCATCGGTGGTTCTCCTCAACCTACACCTGCATCTTATGACATATTTCAACTCAGTACCCTCTGCAAAAGGGGTCAAAATCTCAGCAGACTAAACCATAGAGGGTCAGTTATTCTCGCCCTATAAATAATATACAAAGAATTTGGAAGGCAAAACGTGCTGTTATTGTTGATGACAAATCTTTTCAATAACCATACATCATGTATCACAACGTCATATATGCATAGCTACGCTCTCCTTCACATGGAGCTAAGGGTGGAATTTAGGGTGATGGGGCCATGGGCACAATGCGCGCGCTGTAAAAACAGCGCAATTTTTTTGTAATCGACGGTCATCCATTGGATTAATTGAACGGATAATGGCCAGTAATACTCACCTCTACCATCTCCCAATCAGCTCTGGGTCCGACTGCTGTCCAGCGACTGTGGTGGCACACACGATATCCTAACTGTGCATGTCTAAGGACCCTGTGTGAGGTGGCGCACAGAGCTGAAGCAGATCTGGAAGAGAGGGTCTAGGGTTTGAATTTATTTAGGTGTCTGGTCTGAGATCTGAATAAATTTAGGGGCCTAGAATCTGAATTAATATAGGGGTATGGGCTGAGAGCTGAATTCATTTTGCAGTCTGGTCTGGGGTCTAAATTAATTTAGGGGTCTGGGGTCTGAATTTATTTAAGATTTTGGGGGTTTTAGTTAGTCATGAAGTCTGGGGTTTACATGTGGAGGGAAAGTGCTTAACATTCATCATCAATATAGGAAAGGATTATTTACAGTAAGAGCAGTCAAACTCTGGAATGCCTGACTACAAGAGGTAGTAATGGTAAAACAAACGGATTTTACAACACCTAGACATTTATCTCATGACTAAGATTATTAAGGGTGTACTAAAGAGTATTTATAAGGGGATAGTGTTAATCAGATCCAGCAAAATTATCCAACTATCTGTAGCGTCCCCGGCCGCGGACCGTCGCGATTACTCACCCCCCTGACGCCCGCAGCCACGGATCTGTGAGTGCTGACCCGCATCTCCTCCCTAGGTAACGCCAGCACTCCCGCTCCATTCTGCTGTGTCTCGTAGGGTGCACGTGCATGCTCCTTAAAGGGCCAGTGCGCGCACATAAAAATAATCATCTATTAGCCCATGATCACCCTGGACTATAAGAAGGGCCCTGCCCCTTTACTCCTTGCCTGAGTGTTGTTGTTTTTACCCGTGTTAGTCTTGCAAATTGTCCCTTAGTGTTATCCTGTTTCCAGTGTTCCTGTACCTGCTACCTGTATCCCGTGCTACCTTTTTTCCTGTGCCTTAGAAAGTCGCAGTCGTGTTGTGCCTCTGGTCACGCCTGCTGTGTTGCACCACACCTGGTGTCTGCTGCCAAGGTCCCATCTGAGCCTAGCCATTGCTACTGTCTGAACTATTACAGGTACCCTTGTTCTTGGACTATATATATATATATATATATCAGCATTGTGAGAAACTAGACATGGACCGCACAAGTGTTCCTGCTCCTGCTTGTGCTCTGTCGGCCACTGGGGGCACATGGCAAGGTGAGCTCATTCCATCTGTTCACATGTTGTGGTGCTGTGTGGTGGTGTCTGTTGCTGTAGTGCTGCACTTGTGGGGGGACGTGGCCCAGAGCCAAGGAGGCTTGGCACGGTCTGAAGGCATGGGTGCTTTTGGGCCCCTGGGTTGCTCCCTCTGCAGGAGCGGCGCTGCGGTGGCGGTAGCCGCCATGCGGTGCTGCAACCGTTAGAGTAGGGACCCACTTTCAGAGGTCGCCGTGAAGTGGCAAGTGGGCTTGCATACAATTTGATCAAAATGTTACAAAGAACCTCTCGTTCATATTTATATATTTTGCCTAGCCGCAATTGATCATTGTATACAGTGGATGTGCGGTCCATGTCTTTTCTCTCCCCTTTGATATATATATATATATATATATATATATATATATATATATATATATGCACTGACTTGGTACACTGTTTGACCAGCTGCTATTCTGCTACAGCGGTACGGCCCAGTGGGTCCACATACCCACAGATCGTGACACTATCATTGTGGGGTCAGGAAAGTAGATTTTTGTTTCGCGGTGAGGTAAAATCAGTTACAATTGTCAAAGAAGTTCGCATTTTCTGTCTTCTGAATCGAAACAGCTAGATCTGGGAAATATTGAACTTGATGGACGTGTGTCTTTATAACTGTCTCTTTGGTGAGATTAAATTGGGGAATTCAAGAAAGTGGGGTACTTGAGTGGGGTTAGTTTTCTAAACTGGAGCAGGTAATGTATAAAGCTAATAAATTCACCTAATTCTCTAAGTAGTCAATGTTTGTGCCTGCTTCCAAGTTGATTTGTTTTTAAGGGCCAATGACTCTTTGGCAACCGTCCTCCACCAACGGGCACCCAGCATTCAGGACACATGCCATCTACATCATTGCTTTATGTCTCACTCAAATTTCTGCAGGAGACATAGTTATGGTACCCAGCTCTATTTAAATTGGTCACCCACTCTTTTTGCCAATCATGTAGTATACATGTTAAATTGCTCTGCCTACTTTCCTCTGCCTGGATATGGTTAAATAAAATAAGTTTCTGCAGAATAATGCCATTTAAAGATGCCATACTCTGTTAACAAAGTAAGAGCCTAGTGCACAATGGAAATTTTCCATTATAGCGCTGGAGATGCTCAGCTGCTTGACGGTGTGTAAAATTAGGTGGCATGTTCTGTAGTTACCTGTAAAACTAGGGGGCGATTTTCTCGAAATCAGTCATCTACTGTGAAATAAGCGTATAATGCTCTGCAGATGTCATTGTGCACCGAAGGAAACCGCTCTATATATCTGGTATTAAAAAGCTGGCAAATATTTCATAACATCCCAGTTACCGAACAATGAATAGCCCCATCAACAGTAAAAAGGTATTGTATACAAAGTATAATAAAAGCAAAGCAAGCCATTCTTGATAGTGTTTGTAGAGAAGTACATGCCTCATTGCGTAGCAGTTCTGCAAATCTATTAGGACAAGGGTTACACAGAGCTTCTTTGCAAAATAAAGACAGCCCGATGCAGAGGTGTATACTATCATGAGACAATATATTTGACACAACACAGAGAGGAGTCACATGTAGCATTACACCAAAATCTGACAATGAGTACTGAAATAGTGATGTTCTGCAGATCTTACTATCTGCCGATTCAAGCAAGCCCATCAACTGATTGCGGTCACTGGGAGAACCTGTAGCGCCAATGAATTGGCTTATTACATTCAAATGAATGGACATCAATGTAATACTTGCCAAGACTGGATCCGCCAGAGCGAGAGTGGCTCTTTGTTAGTGGCTCTCTTCTTCGACTAAAAGAGGGGCATCCCAAGAGAGGACCCCTCTATGATGTCCATATGTCCTAGTGCCCGTTTAACTCCATTTGGACAGCCTAGTTTGTGATCACTATATGCTGAGAGAATGTATTAGGTTAACTTACAGTCTTACGTAATATCAAAAATGAGCATAATTGAAACCTAAGCCACACATGTCTACTAAAAACATGGAGACCCTTCAGGTCTTGACAACCCAGAGTGATACTCTGCATGGAATAATATCAGAGGTGTTTTTCTTTTTAATAGCAATGATCTGTAGCATCCTGTATACATACAATGTTCTTCCGTAGTTCTCCTTGGATATATTTAGCTCTGTTCTGTGAAGGTCTTTTTAGCAATGAATCTGTCAGAGCGACAAAGAAAAAGGAGGAGGGGGGTCATTAGCTCCTAGTGCTCATCACATGTAGGAGGGGGTGGGGGTTATTAGGACAATAAATTAGACACTGCAATGGTCTATATGAATGAGTGGCATTATGCCAGGGAGGGCACAAAGCTGGCACTGCATGTAACCCTGCACAAGAGAGATAACAGACAAAACAGAGAGCGATGCACCAAAAATGTCACATGTGCTCTTTAACCATTTCGTCAACAGAACGGCCTGATAAAACTAAAAGGAGTACAATGGCGTCCATCTTCTTAAATATATATATATCCATCCGGACTTCTTGCCCTATCAACCTCCCTAGTTTCCTGTTACAATCTACAAACCACGTCCAACATGGATAATGTGACACTAATGAGTAGAACAGTCTCTTCGTTCGTGCATGATTGTCAATTGCGGCTGCTTTGGAAACATGGAGGAGCTGCTCCAATCACTGCACTTTGAAGAGGGTGTAGTAGGAGAAAAAGGGCAAGGGGCAACAATGAGATGGAAATTTCAACATGAAAAATATATTTTTTTCCCCTTTTGACTTGATATAGCAAATCAAGATTAATGCATACAGACAATAGGAATATTATGCAGTAAGTGGCTGGAGATAATGACTGTAACCTACATTAGAATGCCTGAAAGGTTTTGCCTCAATTTCCAGTTGCAGAAATGAATCCCTTTATTTATGAATATTTTACTATATTAATCCTCATAGCAAATAATTGTAAAATGATTGCCAGTTACTTAAAAAGAAAACCATTTAGCTAATCCCCACTTTATAGTTTACAGGTAACAAGAAAATGTTATCTTTACAGAGCTTCCAATGCCGTAGATATAACCGTGTGGATGAAATAATTAATTTCCAATAGAAACATATACATCCATTGTTACTTTATATTTGAAATGGTGCGGTTAGTCAAACACAGCATAGCACTGTTGGGCCAGGATCACACAGAGTTTTGATGCAGTTTTTGTGGCAGCTATTGGCTCTGTTTTTTGAGCCAAAGCGAGAAGTGGATCGACACGCAAGGAAAAGGTATAAAGAAAAGACTGATTCTTTTGTGTCCATTTCTGTGTTTGGCTCAAAAAAATTACACAAAAACTGCATCAAAACTGTGTGTGATACTGGCCTTATTCAGGCAGTGAATGGCAGTCTTATGTGAGAAACGAATGATATTGCTATTTAGCACTTTATGGTGGTATTATTTACACGCAGTATGGCTGTATCATTTGGGTACTATTATAGCAGCATTACTCAGTAGAGGGAACCCCACATGTTTTGCCCAGGGTTTTCCACATGTTTTACCCAGGGTTTTCCACATGTTTTACCCAGGGTTTTCCACATGTTTTACCCAGGGTTTTCCAAGGCATTTGATCTGGCCCTGCAAACATTCGTTATATAGTTAAAGGCAGATAAGGAGTGTCATCCATTTCCACAATCCTGTGACGTTTCTTTGTGAATTTAGCAGAAGAAAAAGAAGAAATATGGACGTCAGTATCGATGCAAAATATTCCAAATTTATTCTTCCATGCAAAGTACACCTAGCGACATTTCGGCATCAAAGAAGCTTTCTCAAGCCGAATAAATTTGGAATATTTTGCAGCAAAGCTGACTTCCATTCTTTTTCGGCAGTTTTCATTTATTGGGTAATAGCTAATCCAATGGGACGGACTTGCATTTTAAGCTGCAATTGTTCACACAAACAGATCACCTGGTGTTGTTCCTGACCCAAGCTTCTTGAAATGTCTTTGTAAATTGTCAGTAGTTTACATGGGGCAGCATATCCAACCATGATGTGAAGGAGGGGATTGGAACATGGCCGAATCTCTTTGACTTTTATATACTGTATATATTGCTACATTAATATGAATAGCTGCACAAGAAAACTCACTGGGATCATTTATCAAAAGTGGAGGAACTAATCGGATTTCACCTCTTTTTAGAAGAAAATTAAAACAAAAAATTGTTTATACTGTTCATGCTGGAGGCTGCATCTCACACCCGCCCGTGGGAGGGTCAGCTTGTTTCTTGTCTGCCTATTTCTAACATTAGAGAACCCTGTAAAAACTGTCATTTGTAACTTGAACAGGGTCTCTCCACTCCAGGCTATCACCGTGCTCTCTCTTGGATACAAAGAAGAGATAAGGAAGATTTAGGGATTGTCCACACAACGAAATTACTGCAGAAAATTGTGCGGATTTTTGTTGCGTTTTTCCCAATGTTGGGAGATGGAGACATCTCCTCTGAAAAACGCAGCAATTCAGTCCACTTTCTACAGCAGGAATTGCCATGCTGCGGTACGAAAAATACGCACAGAAGGGGAATTTTTGCAAGGAAATTTTACGCAGCATGTGGATGAGATTTGTTAAATCTCATCCACTTTGCTGCTACTGTATTCTACTGCTTATTTTCTGTCCACAATTCCGGACAGAAAGTACGCAGCAATAATGCTATGTCTGGACAAGCCCTTATGGGTGAACAACAAAGCACTGCTGGAGGCAACAGGATGCAGGTCCACTAAGACCTTGTTCACACAGTGCAGATTTGAGGCAGATTTTGCATGCATTTTTTAGCTAACAGCAGAACTGGATTCAGGAGAGGGGACGATTTAAGACCTTCCTTTATATATTTCTACTGGTTTTGTTCCTAGATTTGGCTAAAAAAAATACATGCAAAATCTGGACATTGTGAAGAAGGTCTAACAGGCAATTCACTTATGGTTAACCTGTGTTTAATGAAACATGTCGTGCAGGGACGTAGGATAAAGAATGTTACATACAGTGCTGCATATCGTGTCATGGATACTACGTGCGTTGCCCACCAAAAAAAATTAAATAAAAATTGTAATACTTAGGGCTTATTTAGACGAACGTGGAAGACGTCCGTGCAACGCGCGTGATTTTCTCGTGCCTCGCACGGACCTATGTTAGTCTATGGGGCCGTGCAGACTGTCCGTGAGTTTCACGCAGCGGGTGTCCGTGTGTCCGCTGTGTAAAACTCACGACATGTCTGATATTTGTGCGTTGTTCACGCATCACGCACCCATTGAAGTCAATGGGTGCGTGAAAATCACCCGCAGCACACGGAAACACTTCCGTGTGACGCGCGTGATTTGCGCAATAGCAGTAAAAAGTATGAATGAAAACAGAAAAGCACCATGTGCTTTTCGGTTTACAAACATACAAACAGAGTGTCATAATGATGCCCGACTGCGTGATTTTCGCGCATCATGATGACACTGGTTTTATGTTTACAAACAGAAAAGCACGTGGTGCTTTTCTGTTTTCATTCATAGTTTTTACTACTGAAGCGCGCATCATGCGCGGCACCCGGAAGTGCTTCCGAGTGCCGAGGGCAATTTGCACGCACCCATTGAAGTCAATGGGTGCGTGCAGAGCGAAACACGGGCAAATATAGGACATGTCATGAGTTTTACGCAGCGCACATACGCTGTGTGAAATTCACTGACAGTCGAAACGGCCCCATTCATTAACATAGGTCCGTGCGAAGCGCGTGAAAATCATGCGCGTAGCACGGACGTATTACACGTTCGTGTGAATAAGGCCTTATTGAACACTTGCTTTACACATTCAAGGTCACTGAAAGAAAAAAAGATACAAGCGCCTCCAAAATAATGACTTCTTGGAGAGAGGGTAATTGGAGTCAGATGCAATAGGCCCTGATCAAAAGACATAAAAGAGGACCTTAGAAGAAGGGTTGTTAAAGCTCATAAAACTGAAGTGGGCAAGAAAGGGATTTCTAAAGAAGTGAACAAATTCAGCACTTTTGCTGCTCTTTCTCTGGAGTGGGTGTCCTGAAAAGATCAGTGCGGGCCGCTGTGCAATGCTCACACAGGTGACAAACAAGCTTCACTTCTTAGCAGTCTGGAGGGCTTAAGGGGCCAATGAATGAGAATATCTGCAGGTCAAGACATCTTTCTGTGATATAAAACTAAAAAATTAAGTCCTGATTGCAGTAGTAAATCAACAGCGGTTGAAGTAGTTTTCAGATAGTTTGAGCCCCTTCTTTCCATAGTCCCACAAAAATGCTGTAAACGTGGTCTAATACAAGCCATAGACACAAGACTCATGGATAAATGAATAGAAAGGGTCCGATATGGAGGAGTGACCCATTAAGCAAAAAATGCCACAAAAACTGCATCAAAACAGTGTGTGATCTAAGCCTAATAAATGCATGGACCTATTTGTCAAACAAGGCACACTCCCTCAGGAAAATAAGCATGTGGCATCTACAAATGACCAGACATTATATGAATGGAGTCTTGTAGTTTTGGATCTGAACGCATCTGCATTATGTTTGTACGTGGTCCTGAAGTTGGTACATAGATATAAATGCCACAATGCCATATACATAATAGTGACCACCTATAAACACTATAGGCAGACACGTTCTAACAGCCACTAACACATTTTAATGAATCCCACTGAAAGTGGATTTTCCCATCCTATACGGTTTTATATATGGCATTTTGTTATGGAACCAAATCCACCGTGTATGAACATGGCCTGAAGGTCTGCTGCTGTATCTTAGTGATATCTACAATAGCTACGCTTTGCGGTTTCTCTGCCTTGCCTAGTGGAGGGCTGGTCCTAAGACGGGAACTTCAAATGTCACAATTGCCAAAAGTCGGAAGTGGTTTTTGTTTGTTTTTTTAAACGGAACTGAACAGAAAAAAATTCCACTTTCGTTGCAAATCACATGCCATATAGGTGGAAACTGCAGAAATTCATTCACAGATGAATGTGAACTCAAGGCTAATGAACTCATCATCATGCACATCTCCCACAAGAAGCTGATGGGTGGATCTAACTGGGGCCAGGGACTTAATTTATTCAATTGACTTGACAGTAACTGACAATCTTATTTACAAAGGAAATGTTTCCCTCTTCCTCCTGCCAACTTCCATTGCCATTCTTGGTAAAAAAAAAAATATATATATATCAGAAAGCAGACCCCACAGAATTTACATTTCTCAAGGATACCATTAAAGACCAATGACAAACGATAGACTGCGGCGTACGGCAATATATTGTTGGCTTGTGGAGCACAGTTATAAAATAGTCTATAAACCAAAGGTCCGTAACCTTTTCTAGCTTGTGAGCCAATTCTGTTAGGTGGTGCGGAGCCACACTGGATATTACAAGTGGACAAATATTAAAAACACGTAGCAGAATTGCTGCTTATTTTCTGTCCGGAATTGCGGACGGAAAATACGCAGCAGAATACGATAGCAGCAAATTGGGTGAGATTTAACAAATCTCATCCACACGCTGCGTAAAATTTCAGAACAGAAATTGACCTGCGGTGCATATTTTTTTGTACCGCAGCATTTCAATTCCTGCTGCGGAATGTGGACTGAATTGCTGCATTTTTCAGAGGAGATGTCACCATCTCTCAGCATTGAGAAAAACGCAGCAAAATTAGCACAATTCTTTGCAGTAAAAAAATGCGTTTTTTTCGCAGCAGAATTTCTGCTACTTTCTGCAGAATTGCCGCAGAAATTTTCTGCAGCAATTCCGTTACGTATGGACAAGCCCTTAATATGCGCTCACATGCAGCAGATTTTGTTGCGAAAATTTCTGAAAATCAATTCTGTTCATCTGAATGTTTTTTCTTCTGCAACAGGTGCATGGATTTCGACAAGTTTTATTCAGATCACTTAAACAGATTTTCGGAAACATTTCTGCAAGATCTGGTGTGTGTGACAGCACCTAACGCTAGGACTTCCTTGGTACCAATAAGGCACAAAAGTACTTAGGGCTGCAACCAGATGGGGAGTCTAGTAGCCTCATGTGGCTCCCGAGCCACTGGTTGGGGAACACTGCATTGGGCTGTGTTCTCACTGTGAGTTTTTGTGTTTTTTACATGCGTTTTTATTTTTGTTTTGGTAGATAAATTCCCATGTTTCTCAATAAGGCTGGGTTCACACGACCATGTTACGTCCGTAATGTACGGAACGTATTTCGGCCAGAAGACCCGGACCGAACACAGTGCAGGGAGCCGGGCTCCTAGCATCATAGTGATGTACGATGCTAGGAGTCCCTGCCTCGCTGCAGGACAACTGTCCCGTACTGTAATCATGATTACAGTATGGGACAGTAGTTCCACGCAGAGGCAGGGACTCCTAGCGTCGTACATCACTATGATGCTAGGAGCCCGGCCCCCTGCAGTGTGTTCGGTCCGGGTCTTCCGGCCGAAATACGTTCCGTACATTACGGACGTAACATGGTCGTGTGAACCCAGCCTAAGAGTTCATGAACCAAAAAAAAAAAAATGCATGTCAAAAACGCAGTGTGAATCCAGCCATATGTAGCGTAAACACTGCAGATTTTCCGCAATGGATTCAGTTTTGAAAAATCCACAGCATAATAGAGTAGCAGCAAATCTCATCCACACGCTGCGTTAATGATGAGTCGAAAAAACGCTCAGAAATTGACCTGCGGTGCAGTTGTTCACAGCATGTCAATTATATTTTCGAAATCTCTACTTTTGGTGCGGATTTTCCCCCATTGAATTCAATGGGGGGGGGGGGTAAAACCAACAACAAATAGCAGATGTTGCGATATTTGCGGCGGAAAAGCTGCGATTCTACTGAATTATGTCCATAAATTGGGCGTATATGTTCACATGGGCTATTTTCAGACACTTCTTGGGCCGTAAACGCCCCAAAAACAGCTAAAAATGCGGGGGGCTGAACGCCTCCAAACATCTGCCCATGGGAAAAACGGCGTCCTGTTCCCACGTAAAAAAAAAAGGTTTGTAAATAGAAGTGCATGTCACTTCTTGAGCCGTTTTTGGAGCCGCTTTTCATTGACTCAATAGAAAAACATCTCCAAAAACGGGCGTAAAAAATGGCTCAAATTCAGGGGTTGTTTTCACTTGAAAACAGCTCCGTATTTTCAGACGTTTTTTGTTAAGCGTGTGAACATAGCCTTACGTATTTTCCATCCGCAATTGCCACCACTGTAACAAGTCAATTTGTGAAACTTCTCCCTTTCTAGATATTCCACTATAAATTGTGCCTGGTATTATAGCAAAGTGAAAGCGTTTAGGAACCGCAGAAATTCAGCCAAGGCCCATAGTGCATAAAAGTCGCCAACTTAATAACTGCAGTTACAAACCTCCTCTGGCATTAACATCAGCACAAAAACTATGTGCCGAGAGCGCCATGGCCACTGCAGGAAAGCGTTACATCACCAAGCACAATGCCAAGCGTCGGATGGAGTGGTGTAAGTCGTATACTTGGAGGGAAAGGGGAAAAGATTGGACGCTGTGTGGTTACTTGACAGTATAATTTAAAATATTGTACTTTTCAATAATATTTATAATAGTTCAATAAAGTCCTATGTTGATATAATTGTGACGAATGCAGAGGACCCCTTTGTCTGCATTATTTAGGGACCACTGTTGGCCCTGGTGAACAATTAATGGCCAACACAATTATATCCACATAGGACTTTTTAATAATATTTATAATAGTTCAATAAAGTACAATATTTTAATTTATACTGTCAAATAACCACACACCTCCCATCTTTTCCCCTTCCCCTCCTAGTATACTATATATATATATCGGTGGTGCACACCTTTTGTGGTTAACTCGAACTAGATTAAGTTTCTATTCCTTAAGGGCATTTGCCAACCTCTTCTACGTGGTGTAAATCGTACCACCAGTGGACTCTGAAGCAGTAGAAACGTGTTCTGTGGAGCGATGAATCATGATACTCTAGCGTTATGAAAATGTAACGTTTGCTTTTTAAGGGGATTCTAATTGAGTCTTTTTATTTAGTGTAATTTTGTAAAAAATGTTCCTGGTGTTTGTGAAGTCCTATAGAGAAGCAAATGAGGGAAAAAAAACGCCATACCCAGAGCATGATGCATTTGGGAAAAAACGCCACTGACCACAAAATTGGCACAAACCAAAATGCAGTTATGTGTACGCCATTTTTTATTAGACTTTAATGTAACGCTGTTGACGTGTGAATCCAGCCTAAAGGGGTTTTCCAAGAAAACACTGATGACCTTCTCCTTGGGATAACCAATCATTGCGTGATTGTGGGGGTGCTGGGCCCTGAAACCCCCACAAATCAGCTGAATTATCAATGTTTATCCAGGCACAGCAGCAACTTGTGCCTGTTACTGTAGTTCAGAATATCTCATTAACCCAGTAAAGCCACTTTTATATTGGTCTGGTAGATATAAAATGCCCAGTGATAACAGTGCACACTCCACGTCAGGTCTTCGTCACAAAGAAGAGCTGCACCAGTTAGGGTATGTTCACACGATAGCAGGCATTTACGTCTGAAATGACAGACTGTTTTCAGGAGAAAACAGCTGCCTCGTTTCAGCCGTAATTCCTCCTCCTCGTAATATACGAGGCGTCTGTGACGCTCGTAAATCTTGAGCTGCTCTTCATTGAGTTCAATGAAGAACGGCTCAAATTACGTTGCAAAGAAGTGCCCTACACTTCTTTGCCGAGGCAGTCAATTTACGCGTCGTCGTTTGACAGCTGTCAAACGACGACGCGTAAATGACAGGTCGTCTGCACAATACGTCGGCAAACCCATTCAAATGAATGGGCAGATGTTTTCCGACGTATTGTAGCCCTATTTTCAGGCATAAAACGAGGCATAATACGCCTCGTTTACGCCTGAAAATAGGTTGTGTGAACCCTGCCTTATAGCGAGACCCAACCACATATAATGACTACTATGAGAACAACATGGGTGGAGGGAGGTATTGGGGCCCAAGCGGTATACTAGTGACTAGTGCTTGTTCAGTTGTTTCCATATCTCCCATAGAGCATAATGGAAAGATCTGTGTCTATACCAGCTCTTTCTCCTTAGCAGCCACCGACTTTTACTGCACAAAAGGGATCAGGTTATCCTGTTCTCCCAGTTATGACTTACATTTTTGCGGTTTGAAGAGCCCTTTAAAGAGGCTCTGTCACCAGATTTTGCAACCCCTATCTGCTATTGCAGCAGATAGGCGCTGCAATGTAGATTACAGTAACGTTTTTATTTTTAAAAAACGAGCATTTTTGGCCAAGTTATGACCATTTTTGTAGTTATGCAAATGAGGCTTGCAAAAGTCCAAGTGGGTGTGTTTAAAAGTAAAAGTCCAAGTGGGCGTGTATTATGTGCGTACATCGGGGCGTTTTTAATACTTTTACTAGCTGGGCGCTCTGAAGAGAAGTAACATCCTCTTCTCTTCAGAACGCCCAGCTTCTGACAGTGCACAGACACAGCGTGTTCTCGAGAGATCACGCTGTGACGTCACTCACAGGTCCTGCATCGTGTCAGACGAGCGAGGACACCGGCATCAGAGGCTACAGTTGATTCTGCAGCAGCATCGGCGTTAGCAGGTAAGTCGATGTAGCTACTTACCTGCAAACGCTGATGCTGCTGCAGAATCAACTGTAGCCTCTGGTGCCGATGTGTCCGACACGATGCAGGACCTGTGAGTGACGTCACAGATCTGCACTGCCAGAAGCTGGGCGTTCTGAAGAGAAGTGGATGATACTTTTATACACAACGCCCAGCTAGTAAAAGTAGTAAACACGCCCCGATGTACGCACATAATACACGCCCACTTGGACTTTTACTTTTAAACACACCCACTTGGACTTTTGCAAGCCTCATTTGCATAACTACAAAAATGGTCATAACTTGGCCAAAAATGCTCGTTTTTTAAAAATAAAAACGTTACTGTAATCTACATTGCAGCGCCTATCTGCTGCAATAGCAGATAGGGGCTGCAAAATCTGGTGACAGAGCCTCTTTAAGTAGAATTAAATCTGAATTTTCAAGTCTTCAGAGCGTTTGGGAGGGAGAGAAGTGAACGTTTTGAGCCTACCTACGTAAGGCCCTATTATACAGGCCAGATACATACGCTCGTTTCCGATAATTGCCCTGTGTAAACAGGCAGCGATCAGTCGATGAACGAGCAAACGCTTGTTCGTCGGCTGATCGGATCTCTTTATGTGGTCATAAAAATGGATGCTTGTCGGCAGCATATCTCCGTGTAAACAGGTGTACGTGCTGCAGACAAGATGCAAATGCATGGGGACGAATGATCATAGTAACAATCGTTACCCCATACTCCTGATCATTGCTCCCTTCAAATAGAGCAAAAGGGAACCAATCGACAAGCCGTATTGTTGATTGACACTTGTTAAAAGTGGTAAACATGGGCGAATATCTGCCCGTGTAAAACCCCCTGTAGCAAGGTTTTCATTATATAAACACAAATAGGCCGGATTCACCCGCAGTGTAAATACTGCGGATTTTCCGCAACGTATTTTGTTACGGAAAACCCGCCGTATAATACAGCAGAATGTGTGAGATTTCAACAAATCTCATCCACACGCTGCGTAAACGAGAAGTGGAAAAAACGCTGAGAAATTGACATTTAATCCACAAATGTCAATTGTATTTGCGCAATTGCTTCTTTTTTTGTTGCAGGTTTTCTTCACTGAATTCAATAGGGAAGCAAAACCCTCAACAAATAGCCGATGCTGCGATTTTTGTGGCGGAAAAGCTGCGATTCCGCCGCAAAAAAACGCAAAAAAACAATACCCAAAATTCGGCGCTTATTCTTCCGGGCCGGCCTCCTGCTGCAGCTGTCACATGGGATGAAATTTCAGAACGTTGGAGGGATACGTTGCCATGGTAAATAGATCCTTTTTTTTCTTCTTTTCATTGCAGGATTTCTGCAGGAGGCACCACAATTTGGTATGGTTTTTCAGCCGGAATTCCCTGCGGGCATCAGGGTGGATACGCAGCGTATCTGTCCTGTGTGAACTTACCCATAAAATATAGTTGATCCCAGAAACAAAATGACATTCATCCGGGTAGACTGTGAAATATGTACATCTTGTAAATGTGAAATGTATTCTTGGAATTAACATATAAAATAACTTGGTCATTAAAGGATTAGGACTAAAGCTTGTGTGACACGGGCGCTCGGTGTGTCTGCATATTCTAGTCTCATTACATGGGCTGAATTGATACTCTGCATTTTTTAGCACATACCCAGCAGCTATTGTTACACAAGTAACGATATGCAGTAGGAATACGCTCTGCGCCGGTTCACAGTAGCATTTTTGTCACAGTGTTAAACCCAAGGGAGCAATAACGACTGTTCCCCCTCATCAGTTTGAGGTTGAAAGGGCATAACTAATGCATGGACACTACCTTTACCCGTCAAGATAATATTAGAATAGTAGATTGTAACAACTAATAACCCACAAAGTTCAACGTCATTTAATTTTATAGATGAAATACCTTATGAGTTAAATCACTATCATAAATAATCATAAAACATAAAATTAAAAAAGGGAGGTCCATTTAAATATAGCTTCTAGTTTGTCATGGAAATATGTCAAACAATAACATAGGTGGGGGTCTGTAAGCTCTGATCTCCAACCATTTCCAAAAGATAAGGGATTACTGTGTTATCACAGGTGACGGACGTATTTCGGCCGCAAGTCCTGGACCGAACACACTGCAGGGAGCCGGGTTCCTAGCATCATAGTTATGTACGATGCTAGGAGTCCCTGCCTTGCTGCAGGACCACTGTCTCATACTGTAATCATGTTTTCAGTACAGGACAGTAGTTCCACGGAGAGGCAGGGACTCCTTGCGTCGTACATAACTATGATGCTAGGAGCCCGGCTCCCTGCAGTGTGTTCGGTCCGGGACTTCCGGCCGAAATACATTCCGTCCTTTACAGACCGAACATGCTCATGTGAACCCAGCCTTATGCAAAATTTCCCCTTCAAAAATGCAAACAATCAGCCTGAAGATTGTAAAGGCAGACATTGGAGCAGACTTACTACTGTGCCATATTTTGGTGCAATTTGGATGTTTGCACCTCAATAGACACTTTTTATATAGGTCTTGGAAAAGAGGCGTGGCTTAGCGGGAAAGGGGCATGGCTTAAATCATGCTGAGCAAAAACGAAGCCTGCCAAAAGTTGGTATAAGGAAGAGAAAATTGTCTAGCAAGATGCACCAAATGTATCTTACAGCATTTACCACTGTGATGAATTTGGTGCATCGTCTGACTGCCTGGTCTATGTTTAGACTGTCTAAATGTTATACAGCTTAGTAGATCTGCTCCATTGTTTATCTGAAATGATTATAAAGAGACGGAATTGAATATTTAATTGTTGGCTTTATATAAAAATAAGACACATAAAATTTTGGAGAATGATCTTCAAGTTTCCACTATTCACAGAGAGTGGGAAATGTCTGATGTCTAATACATCCGATCCCAAATCAGTCTATACATAACAAACATATATTTGATGTACTGGAATTGTGCAATGCTCTGCAGACTCCTCAATGCTGTGGGAATGAACTGAAGCTGATCCTTACAACGTCTCGATCAGCTCAAGGATTCGCTTTTGTTCACTCTCTCGAAATTCTGCACTTTTCCCATCACCAATGTTCTCAGAATATTCTGCAAGATATAAAACATTAGCATATATAAATTCATCCTTTTACATGGGCAAATGAGCGGTGATATGAACGCCCGTTCCTGTCTCGTCGATCGGCGCTCGTTTTTACGGCCCAAATTGGCCAATGTAAAAAGGACCCTTACCTGTGCAGTCACTTTTGAGCTACAGTTTGATAACTACACCTCTAATATTTGCACCACTAATTAGTAAGGCTTCATTCACATTTCTTATGAAA
Organism: Rhinoderma darwinii; assembly: GCF_050947455.1. Lineage (NCBI taxonomy): Eukaryota > Metazoa > Chordata > Amphibia > Anura > Rhinodermatidae > Rhinoderma > Rhinoderma darwinii. The sequence goes on along the minus strand of NC_134699.1, from coordinate 40,290,447 downwards.
GGTCTATAAGACAGCCGTATACAGTATATATTTTGTGCCAAAAACAGGATCAGTTGTATGCAAGGAAAACGTTAATTTGGTTGTTTCCGTGTTTCCTGGATGGGATCTTCATTTTTGGCACAAAACATAGGATTCTCATATGGTACATTCATGCCAACATACCGGTATGCCACTGATGGGGACTGAGCAGTTACATAAAACAAAGGGGACACAATGTTCCACAACTGCTCATCAGAGAATCTTTTGGCTCGGAATCTCTCGTAAAAGATCTAGATCCTTGATGCTCAGTGGTGGAACCAGTAAACGTATACGGACAAGGGTTGTCCAGACAGCAGTAGAATACACAAGCCCAAACACTGTTTAACACTCACCCTTCAATATATGTCGAATTATTTTGATGGAGCTGCCCCTCATATTCAAAATCTGCATCACTCTTTGTTGTACCTATTGGCAAGGAGATGGACAGGCTTAGGAACAGGAAGGCAAGAGAACACTCCAAATACAGTCTAATCGTAAAGGTCGGTGCCTGGAGAATGAGGGAGTGCGTGGACAATAGAGCGAAGAAAAAACACAATTCACCGATACTAATAATGCATTATGGAATTGCTACTTATGCCTTCCTCTAATACATTATTTAAAGTGACCCTAAAGGAGGCGCTCCCTGGCTATAGGCTGTGGTTACCTGTGGCAGGCTACTGTTGCAGAGCTCTGCAGTGATGTAGCACAGCAGCTGAAGCAGGAATAGCCCAGCGTCTAGTCTACGCAGGTAAAATTCGTCTTCCAAATCATCATCGAGTATTTCACCACGCCTCACCATGTCCTAGTAAGAAAAAAAAAAAAAAAGAAGAGATAAAGCGTAGCTTGACAAAAGAATTCCATTTCTCACTTTAGAGAACTCTTTTACTCTTTAAAACTTTCATATTTTTTTCAATAATTTTTTTACAATTGTGAATTCCATTTCATTTAAAGTTTCTTGAAATTAAATATTGAAAGAGGTGTCTGGTTTAGAAAACCCAATTTGAAATACCTTATTAGCCTTTTTCAGTGATTTTAAAGTAATATAGTTCTTTTCTCTAATATTAGTGTAGGGACTTGCAATGCGATGAGGACCTTTGATGTGGGTTGCGATCTGGCGTATTTTGGCCAAAATATCAATTAATACCTCATGTTTATCACGGATATCTTTTCAGGATGCAGCCAGGCCTTGTAATATTCGAGAATAGTGTCATTACTTAGTGTGGTACGCTTAGAAGGTGCTGGGCAGACCGCCTGATCTAATAGTATGGGCATAACTAATAGGCTGTATGCCAGCATGGTGCACTACATGTAACCGTGTGACTGGCACACTCATAGCAACCATATCTCTGTGCAATGATAATATTAAGCAATCACCCCCCTCATCAATAGTAGGTGTGAGAGTGTCTGTTCATCAGTATTTTGCACCTGAGCAATCTCCCTCTATGTAGCATTGTAGTCTGTCTGCATCCTGTTGGGAACTGGTGTTTGTACCTGCCCTTGTGTCAGTAAGTTAGGGCTTTTTCTGTGAATTTAAATTTCTCTGTGATTTGTTTTCAAATACCCTATTACGTTAATAGAGGGGGTCCCATCTTTAGGATCCCCATTCGTTAGCCAGAATGGAAAGTGGATACAAAGAGCATTTCTCATTCTGGAAGACCTGGGATGTCTGGCATTAAATGGACAGTACATTGATTTTAATAGACACTGTGTTTTGTTGTGTGTTGATTAATTTCCCCTGTGGTAGCGCTGCAGGGAAATTGAGCACTGAATATAATCAATCGCTGGGGGTACAAACAACAAGCCATCCTGTGATCAGCTTATCATTAGGGGAGCCTTCTGACAAAAACATTGTTCAAAGTAGACAACCCCTTTAAGCAGTGATAATATGTTATATTTACTTATATTCATTATTTTCCAATTTGCACTTTTTGGGAATACCCCTTTAGGGTATTTATTATAAAATCGACAATCATCAGCTATCCACAGGATAGGCGCTAATGGTCTGATTGATGGGGGCCCCATTCTAGCGATCGGTGGGAGTTCCAGCGATCAGACAATTATCATATATCCTGTACATTGCTGATAACCGACGATACTGGGAATACCCCTGTAAGAGAGTGGTGTCAGGATAGATCTTTTAAAAACATAAAAAAATCACCCATCCTGCCAATTCATTAACAGTGGCCCCTGCACACCCCCATTGCATTTCTGAGTTTGGAAGCAGGCTTAGAGAAGAGCTGTATTCCCATAGGACCCTTCACAGCTCTGATCCCCCAAGAGAACGCAGTCAGCGCTGGTGCCCCGACATAACAGCTGGAAGAGCAGATGTCGAACAAGTCTTGCATGTGCTGTGATTTTATACTGCTTTTATTGCATGTTTGGAGGAGGTGTTGAGTTCTGTGTTGGCCGGACGAAGAGAGAGCTAATGTGCATTACTGTACTATGCACTCTACCTATAATAGGATAGAGAAGAAACCGCTGCACATGCATGTCCACCGCCGGTAGACATAGTCATTATTAATCAAAAAAATAAAAAAAGAGGCTGCCACTACAGGTTTGCGGCAATTTCCTAAAGTTGATGTACAATGCAGAAATGCATAACTGGCCGGAAGGAAGCTGTATAAATACGTGATGAGACGACCCCTTTAAAGGAGTTCAGCACTTTTTAAGTTTAGTAACATCTTATACACAGTGGAGTCACATTATTATGACCACCTCCTACTTTTGACGTTGGCAGAGCGTAGCCCATGAAGGAAGCAATGTGTCGTGGGCTGGCTTGGTGGGTATATTAAGTGTGCGATAGGTTGTCTGAACACATATCACTCGTTGCTGCAATGGGTAAAAGGGGCGATTTATCAGCGTTGCAAAAAAGGGATTATTGGCTTTCAGGTCAAGGGTCACAGTATTTCTCAAACAGCGCAGTCTGTGAACTGTTCACGTGCTGCTGTGGTGAAAGTGTATTGTGAGTGGACAAATGGCATCATTGGGAATAACCGATGTGGAAACAGCGGAGCACCACGTGCCATTCATGTGAGAGGTGAACATTGGCTACCAAGGTGTACGAGGGCCGAACGACACGCTACAGCGGAGCAACTCACCGTGAAAATCAACCAGGGGCCTACCTGACATGTGTCTAAAACAGTTCAGCGAACCCTACTGCGTATGGGGCTCCGAAGCAGACGGATGGTCACTGCTCCTATGCTAACAAAGGTGCATTGGAAAAAAATCGCACCAATTTGCACGGAAGTATCAGAATTGGACCACCGATAATTAGCAAAGTGTTGCCTTCCCTGATGAGTCACGTTTTCTGCTTCATTGAACGGATGGACGTTGGCAAGAAAAATTAGAGAACAAACACCCTGCTGGAAGAACACAAGCTGGTGGCGGCAGCATTACGTCTGAGGAATTCTTTCATGACATTCTCTGGGCCACTCATCCATGCAGAAGGCTCTGAACCGATTTGGGTATGAATCCATCGTTGCAGATCACGTCCCCCCATACATGCGGTTTGTCTTTCCTGGGGCAGGAGGAATCTTCCAGCAAGACAATGAGACGCGTCACACGGCTAGAAATGTCCGACAGTGGTTGGAAGAACACGACCAAGACTTCCAAGTACTTCCCTGGCCCCCTAATTCCCCAGACTTGAACCCATTTGAGCATTTGTGGGACCATCTCAATCACTCTATGGATCCCCCCCACGCACACTCCAGCAAATGTGGGATGCACTGCAGTCAGCATGGCTCCAGATACCAGAGACCACTGACCAGCACCTTATTGAGTCACTCCCAGCCCGTCTAGCTGCTGTCTGTGCTGCACATAGCGGTAGATATTAGCTGGTGGTCATAATAATGTGACTCGACTGTGTATTTGTAGGGGGTCTATTAATATAGAACTACCAATGAGAGCCTGAAAAGATGTGCTTACGCGGTTCAGACCACTTCTTTTATTGCCAGTGTTGGTTATTAGAAGACTCCCAATAGAACCTCAGCAGCTACTGCATTACTCAACCTTTTTTTTTGCATTTGCAGGGTGCTGAGACCCCCCACCCCCCCCACAACACCCGTCAGGGACTGGCAGCTAAATGAAGTGCTGCTTCAGAGCAAAAGAGCGTTATATTATAAGATCCCAATTGCATAATAAGGGAAGACAGGAAAAAGTTCTATGCACAACATTAAGAAAACACCAAGCGCTTTATGCAATTCACAATACATTCAGGACTAGACGGATACTAACGTGTTTCTCGCCTTCAATCTTCTTGTCAGCCACGCGCACCGCGTCCAAATACTTGAAATATAGCTCCATAAGGCGATCCACCTGTTAAATTGAAATGCTTTAGATAATGAGAAGAGGGATCTATAATTACAAAGCAAATCTCCGTATAACATTCTGTGGGTCCAAGTCTCGCCTTGAGAAGACACTGACCTTCTCACTGTCATTCTCAGAGAACTTGTTGAGCAGTCGGCTTCTTTGCTGTCCTTTCAGATTACGCAGTAAGGAAGCCAGGATAGAACAGACATGCTCTGTGCAGGAAAGTGACAAAATACAAAATGAACACTATGGTTTGCTTCTTCACTATGAATTCTAACTAATGGCACAGGGCACACATGCTAGAATTCTTGCAGCCCAACTTAAGGGGAGAGTATGCATATTACGGGTTGAACTAGTAGGTGCTAATGGTTGCAACCATACACCAACCAGAACCGGAGTACATGGCCTGTATACTCTGCAAGGCACATTTGGGAGGAGCACGGTGATGAGAGTCACATCCGTCAGAGGGTCTGTCCAAATCAGAATTGCCAGAAACAATGCCGCTTGTCTTAAGATAACGGACTAATGGCGGCTTTAAATGTTTCCCAACTCCCCCATACACATGCGTGGTTGGGCTCAGCCAAGTTTATGTCAATGGGAATCTCGCAGAGAAACAAAGGATCGTACATCTTAAAATCCAATATGTCAGATTCCCCCCTCCGATATCTACCATTGGATGGGAAAGCCAAGTGCCCCCCCCCCATATACATTAGATCTTCGGCTTATCCCACCTAAATTGGGGGGTTTGGCCCAGCTTTGTCTAATGTATTTCGGCACCTTAACAGACAGCGTTTCCCAATACTTTTAGAGCCCATTAGTTTCGACAAGAGCATCGATAATATGACCACAAAGAATGAAATGCTCTTTGTCTCATGACCGGGCTGCACAGTTGTTTTTGAACTAGCCCAAAATCTGATTTATCATTTGATTTATATCTATTTTTTCTGGAAAGCTGAGTGACAACCGATATGACGACCAGTACAGCTGCCACAGTATGTCACCTAGCTTTCCAAAACTGACGAACAGCAAACCTGCCTGGTTATGCAGAGAAACAATGGCACGTGATCTATTTTACTGCATAACTTGGCAACGTTGCCGTTCAGGATGCGAAGAAAGCTGGGTGACACATTAACGGGTTATATTTACTGGTGATTTCTTTTAGATTTGGTTGGAAACCCTCTCGATTTACATAAATGTGCCTTAATGATACCAATTAGACTGCAGTCTGGAACTCTAATCTCACAAAAACAAATGGCAACTTTATACACAGATAAAAACCAACATGGAAAAGCCTCGGATAAAGGTCGGAGCCCAGAATGACAGGGACACTGGCAAAAGAACAGCAGCATTTAGGGCTTTAGCTTCCCGCCGTCACAAAGTGACTAACAGCTTCACATGGGACTGCTGCCTAAAAGCAACGAGTGGCGGGTGCTTCTGGGTAATCACATGGATTAGGCTGCCCCTGGAAACGACTCCTCTGAAAGTCTACGGGGACTTCCAGCAGAAGACAATAGATATCCAGCTTCGCAGCTCCTTAGTTGTTTTTTTTTTTTTCGGCATATGACAGGGCGTGTAATTTTCTGTGCTACATAATTTACTTTTAACCTTACACGGTAAACGCTCTCCAAGATCCGCGGCTTACTGTACTACTGAGGCATTGTACATTCGGTGCCGTGGGCGGTTGCGGAGGTGATCGTGCACGTTGCCAGTTTATATTTTAGAATTATTATTTTTTTGGGCTTTCTGCAGGAGGCAGTGCCAGCATTCATCATGCAATATACAGCGCCAGCTTGTTCTAGTTTCCTCACCCTCGTGTTCCTTCTCGGAGATGCCAGTCTTTTTCATCTTTTTGGGTGATTTCATGAAGAGTGGAAAGATGGTCCGGAGACCCAAGATGTCTACAAATTTGTGGCAGTTATCACTGCCTTCAGGGCCGATCATAGAGTGATCCAGCACTCGCAGCGCACTGCAACGGGACATTTTCTTCTCTCTGCGAGGGAACCAGAAATATGTGATGTCCTACAACATTGCAGCAACTCCTATACGGTGTCTAATATCCCTAAAAACTTTTTAAGAAAGCCTCCTATTTATTAGACTGCCTGTTTTCATACGGGAAGCACCTCACCTAAGCATGAGGTTCATGAGCTGCAGTCCTTCACCCTTCAGGAATCTGTCTCTGTTGCTGCTCAGCATTAAACACGAGCAAAGAGCGTCAAACAGGTTCTCCATCATTTCCTGCTCCTCTGCGGTGCTAGGATCGTGCCGCTTAAACACCTACGTGGAAGCAAAATCTTCAGTGAAACGCGAACATGAACCAGTATATTCAACGCCCAACTACACACAAAATACATGTTCCCAGAATCAGGGAAACCAATTTCCTGTAGCCTCTTACTCCAGAGCCCCCAGAATAGACGAAGATATATGGATGACGTTATTTGAGTCCTAAAAAACGGCAATATGATTTTGCCAAGAGACAACCCTTGCCGATATCTCAACATGGCATCCGTAGATGTACCATTTTTTATAACTGTCCTGCAAAGATGTAGGCTGTGAAGTATTAAAGGGTAAAAGTTTAAGCTGAAATATATACATTGAGATGGATACCCTATAATATATCTTTAGCACTGATCCCTATATTATAACTATTTTTATGGTCAGTACAGGTATATAACTACTATTTAAGACTAGAATGTCAGAAAGATTAGGTATATATAGGAAAATATAAGAATAGTAATACATATGGGAGGGGGGGGGTCATCAATATAGCAGAGTATGGGTGGCATGGGTTTGGCACTTGACAGTATCACAGGCAGGTGCATTGACATTCTCTTGTAAAAGCTGAGGCAGCAGTCTGCTACCGTATGCTCGGAGAGATGCCAAGGTGTGAGCGGGCAGCGAGTGGGAGGCCCTCACCGATAACTGCTGAAGCAGCACGTCTATTCCATCCAGCTCCCCCAGGAGTTCCCGAGTGTCTGAGAGAAGGGAAGATAATGTCAGCAGAGAAGAATAAATCCATCAGCAGAGAGGATCAATACTCAGTGACAGAGGGCAAGATGGTACAAGAGACGGAGGAGGGAGGAGAGGAATGGATAGAGAGGGAGAGTCAAGAAGAGTAGGTGAGGAGTAGAAGAGAACCGGATGAGATGAAGGCTGTGGAATACTTGAACGCAGTCAGCCGAACAATATATACAATCCAAGCAGCAAACAAATGACAGACGGCATAAACAATACAGTAAAACCATAATCCTCTTACCATCGTTATTCTGTAGAAGAATGGCCAGAATCTCACTGCAATACAGCTTGTTGGCATCAAATGGTAGCTTGGCCTATATGCCGGGAAAAAGAGAAATTATTGTGTTGGCAACCACAAAATACACACAATAGCCAGCAAGAAAGATATGAAAACATAATGCGGGCAGAATGCTGGGTATTTACAATGGGGGAGAATATAAGGACCGGTCTATAATACACTACTAGCCAGAAGTTGTCAAAACTCCACATCCGTTACTAGCAAAACAAAATGATTAATAGTAATGGTTACTCTGCCCGCTCCCATCATAGTATGTTGTTATAAAAGTTTTTCATATTGGTGCCGGGCATTTCCTACAAAGTATAGGTCACATTTGAGGACCCTATACTGTAGGCAGAATACCGACGGACTTAAATGGCAGCCTTTATTTTTCTGACAATGGAAGCGATTCTGATAATTACATACACCTAAAAATACTTATTTTAAAAAAAATCCCACAAAGAAAACCTATATTCATTACTAAAACAGATAGTGAGCCAACCTTAACCATAAGGGGCTATCACTTGCTTTATGTCACACAGCAATGAGTAGCTATGCAGTCCTCCAACCATGGCTCAGAAGTTTGAATATGGCCTTCTACTGCAAAGTATCATGGCCTTCCCGTCCAGCAAGGAGCCAAGAGTCAAAGTAATCCTTTCACGTACCTTTAACCTCTTCAGCAGCCACTGGAGCAAACCTTGTTGAGCTGCCTCAGAACAGATCTCAGGACGAAACTCCGTCATGTTTTCAATGATTGCTGAAGAGAGAAGGACATTACTAGAGATGCTGTAAAATCAATAACTTTTCCGCCAGCTAATTTCCTGTGTCCAAAGAAACCTTTTACTATAGGACTAGTAATAGTGTCAAAATTACACACTGGAAATAACTGCATTCTAAAACTAGAACAGGATCAGTCTGCCCCATTGTTAAATTATTTCCACTGCGGAGAGGCAAAGAAGCAGCAGACTGTAAACCCCCCCCCTCTCAAATGTCGCATTCTCTCACTAAATCCTAGTATCAATCCTAAATCCAATCAGCGTCATACACTTCTCTCCATTCATTTACTCTGCACATAGGGATCCTGCGTTGTTCACTATGTGCAGTCACATACTCCCACATTAACGTTACTGAAGTGTCTGGACAGTAAATAGACATCACCTCCAGCCAGGACGGGATGTCTATTCACAATCCCAACACTTCGGAAACGTTTGTGTGCGTGTGTATGTGGCTGCACATAGCGAACAACGCAGGATCACTATGTGCAGAGTAAATGAATGGAGAGAAGTGTATGACGCTGACTGGTCACTGATTGGTCAGCGTCATACACTCCTCTGTACAATGCCCACTTGGTCAATAGTAAAACACGCCCAGTTGTCTATTAAGAAGCTCATTAGCATAAAGCTAAAATAGGTCATAACTCCGTCAAAAATAATCGTTTTTCTAAATAAAAAACACTGCTGTTATCTACATTACAGTGCCGATCACATCATGTACAATATAGGGAACTTATTATGTGGTAACAGAGCCTCTTTTAGCTTCAGTCTACCCCAATACATAAATAGCTCATAAGTCTAATATTCTTTTATTAAACTAGTTATGTTTTAGTCACCATTTAAATATCTATATGACTTGTAACGGAGCTGTAATACGACAATTAGCCTTTATTCGATTAAAACTTAACTGGTTCCTGACCGCTGGCTGTATTTTTACGGCCAGCGGTCAGGGTCCTTAAAACCCGAGCCATAGACTTTTTACGGCTCGGGTTTTAACTTGCTGCCCGCGCAATCGGGCAGCTGAATGTCGGGTCTCCGGCTGTCAGTGACTGCCGGGGACCCTGAGGAGAGGATAGAAGCAGCTTTCACTGCTTCTGTCTTCTCCGATGTCTTTTTACACAGCGTTCATTGAATGCTGTGTATAGGAATAGAGACAGCAGCAGCGGCGCTGTCTCTATTCCTCCCGGTGATCATGTGACAGGTCACATGATCGCCGGGTGCCGTTAGTGACAGACTGCTGCTGGGTCTTACAAGACCCAGCACAGCCCTATTAGTGACAATCGTCACTATGAGAGGGCTGATTTCCCCTGTAACTGGGGCTGCTGTGCAGCTCCAGTTACAGTGGAAAAACATGGTGTAAAAGAAAGAAAAAATATATATAAAGTTCCCCAAAGGTCTTCTTTGACCTTTGGGGTACAGACCATAGTAATAAAAAAATAATTACGTAAAGTGCAAAAAAAATTAAGTAATAAATACACATAAAATACCCACCCCCAAAAAAAAACGTTCCCCCCGCCAATCATTGTTGTAACGCTAGCGCTGACCCAATTACCCTAATATAGACATGTAATATATAAAAATTTACGGTAGACAATGACTATCACAAATAAAAGGTCTATTTTAGGGTAAAACTATGTTATTACCCAAAAAAAATAGCTGAAACGTAAAAAAGCTTATTTTTTTACTATTATTTTCAAACTTTATGAATAAAAATTCTAAAATAGCAAAAAAGGTGTGTATAAAAACGATAAAAAATGAAACCTGCATTGTCTACGGAAAAAACTTCGCAAAAATCACGTCGTTAGCCCAACAAATAAAAAAGTTATAGCCATTTAACTAACATGTGCTAAAAATGGCTAAACGGTGTCTGGTCCTGAAGGCGCAAAATAGCCCGGTCCTGAACTGGTTAAAACTGTAACACCCCTTTAACAACAACAACGTGTGTAAAATATAAACTGGTACATTGAAGACACAGCACTGCAGTTATACCAAGAGTATTGTGTACGCCATCTGATTCCTCCTTTACCGATTCATCCAGACGCTCCAGATTCTGCACCAGTAGGGCGATCACTTGTCCCTCCACCTGAGGATTAGCAAAGCCAAGTACAGTTTTATAGACAAGATCGCATCCTCTCTAAAAACAAGCAAGCTTTATCTGACATTCTAACATTTTCCAATCGGATTACTCACCAAAGAATCTATAAGGACCTGGGCCCCCTCCTCGCTCTCATGTAAAGTGTCTATATCTGTCAGCTCTTGTAGTAAATCAACCACAGCAATACATACATGTGACATGCTAAGGAAAAAAAGGATTTGTAGTGGGGTCTCAAAGAATAGCAATTCCTCCCATTTTTCAACATCTTTGCTTGCGGTCATTCAGTAGGAACCTTCTTTGTTTAGTACCGGTGGAATCTATCCTCGTCACACGCGTGCATGGCTCATTACCAGACAGTTCTGAAAACTGCACTGTAACGAGCTGTGCACCCTTGTGTCCGGCATCACATGCCCAGTACAGATTTATGACAAGTAACAGTAAAAAATAAAGGTTCCTATTAAATGACAGCAAGCAGAGATCTTGAAACCTATAGAAATTATATTGAAAAAGCGTATAACCTTCATTAAACATTAAGCTTTTTTTGCAAATACCGTAATGCCCATTTAACCATAAAGGTGGTCATGAAATCACTCAATTTGTCAATAAATTAGCTATTTCACGTTTTTATACCCGACACTCTTAATACCCACAAACATGCTAGGACGTGTCAAATTCATAGGATGGGTCTATAATACCAGTATGTTTTTTAGAGGGGTTGATCAATGAATAGACAATTATCTTGTCATGTGACAAACGGTGTAAAGATGCGCTAGATGTTAAGTGTCTGTAAGTCCTTCAAGGACCCGTCTGCTCAGACAGATAAGTGCCGGACCCGGCAACCTCTGCATTACAGATCCACAGTAATCTCATGCGCGCTAGAACATACTCAACAGTTTATTGAAAAAGGTTTTTCTAGGTAATAGGATATCAGTGTTTTCATGCCCCAGCAATCCAAGCAAAGACTGCACGGCATTAAGTTCAACCAGCAGGTGATACAGATCTGGTATGGTGGCGATGACGTGCATCTCTTGTATGATGTCGTTCAGGTCCAGCTCAGACTCCATGAACCTGAGATTTTAAGAAAGAAACAATCAGGTCAGTCCATTGAAGTCAGGAATTTGGAGGCAGATTTTGAACTGCCAGCACTTTTTTTTTTTTTTCCGGCATTTTCTGTTGCCCTTTTTTCTTGCGGCCGTTGAATCTAATGAAAGGACCGCGGGCAAAAAATGCAGCAAAAAAAACACAGCAGGTTTTTTTCTGCCTCCCAGTGATTTCAATGGGTGGTCAGAGGTGGAAACCGCTGGAAGACAGAACATGGCGCGTACAATGAGCGGCGATTTGGGCTGTTTTTGGTGCCGATTTCCACATTAAAATCAGCGCCGACAAACTCTGTGTGAGCTGACCCTAAAAGAAAAAAGCTACCGAAAACGCCCATAAAAAACATGTGTTACATTTTAAGATGCTAATTTTTTTAGAAGCATTTTTTGATGCAACTCAATTGCCAGAAAAAATTGTGTGTGTGTGTGTGTGTGTGTGTGTGTGTGTGTGTGTGTGTGTGTGTGTGTGTGTGTGTGTGTGTGTGTGTGAAGGAGGGCAATAAGAAAGGTTCCCTCACTTTTCTGGGTTGTCTGGAAATTTAATACGCAGCTCTTGGTTCTTATAGGATCTCTTCTCAAACGTCAGGATCATCCTCTTCATTGCACCTTCATCTAGAGGCTCCACCTAATGAAGGCAAAACATAAGCACCCCTTAAATAAAATCCTCCAAACACAAAGGGGGAGCCATTAGTTATCAAGAAGAAAATTGCTAAAGATACAAGATGACTTTCTAGTTTAACTATATACATGGTAGGTCAGATTTACGGATGCTGTAAAAGATTTAAACTTAGACCAGGCAGTTAGATGTGCCGACTGATCATATTGGTGCACGTGTACGATAAACTTGCCACATCTTGATTGACGCTTTTCTCTCCCTTATACCGCCTCTTGGTTAGCGTAGTTTAAAACAGTTTTCCAGCAACTAAAAATTGATGGCCTTTCCTCAGGATACGCAATCAGTGGCTGATGGGTCGGGGTCCGACTGGCACAATCCTATAGTTACGCCACTGCCTTCTTGTAGACGCTATGCATGTTATAGCCCTGTGCAGCGCCATAAAAGTGGAGCTTCACTTTACAATCAACACTCTTTTTGGCAGTAATTAAAAGGTGTGGCTCATGCATAATATAGACAATGTTTTATAAATAGACAAAACTCACATCATCGTCATCAGCAGCACTACTCGCTCCCTCCGTTGTGCCCAATGCTTTCCTCTCATCCTCTTGTAGTGCCTTATCTTCGTCACGGTGCCATTTCCGACCACCCCTCTCTTTTCTTGGAGGTTTCACCTCATCTGGATCGTCCTCTCTCCCTCTTTTAGCACCTCGGTCAGGCTGGAGAAGGGAAAAAGAAATAATCAAAAATCAACAAGTAGAAGATGAAAGTTTGAACTAGACAAGCAGGGATGGATAAAATAACTTTAGACTTTGAGACACCCCTAAGGGTCCATTCACACGTTAATGTTGAGGTTAGAATCGCATCAAAAAACCACATCCGAAGACCGCAATTTGGTGCATTTCCTATGCGGTTGTGTTTTTCCCGCAACTGCATAGAAAAACTCATCAAATCGCGTGAAAAATGCATGCGATTATTGGACGCAGTTTTTCAATGCGGTTCTAACTACACCTTAACCGCAATGTGTGAATAGATCCTAAGACTACTCCAGGAGTCAATTTGAATTCTTGAACTGCTCAGCAACCATTGAGCGATAAAATTAGCACCAAAAAGAGGATCAAATCCCATATTGGATAGCAGGACCCCTCCCCCATTTTTTGGCGCTTAATGTATGGCTCTCAAATGGAGCTCTAGTATGGCTGTGTAAATAAAACCCAATTTTAGCAGTCCACTACAACATCCTTCTGAAGCTCGACATTGCTACAATCTGCTCACGGTTTCACCGCATCACCTGTATCAGCAGACAGCCATCTTGTTTAGTGTACCGCTTCAGTAAATAAATAGAGCAATGCAAGACTATGGTGCGGAGTAGCATGTAACGCAGCTAGGGGCTTATATTATATCGCGTTTTAGGGCAGATTGTTCTATTGCCGCTTATGTACGATAACCACCTCGGTATCATTATTTCATTTTCTGGACATTTTGGATATTAACCCTAGTCACCGGATGGTGGGTGCCTCACAGAAGGAGCATATGGTGGCAAACTGAGTGTCTATAGGGTCTCTGTCTGCTGTTGCACAGGGTCCATGTGCACGGACCCTAAAGAAACCCTGCGTTATATGAAATGTTTGCATATCTATTGTCATTTGTCCAGGCTTGGCTTAAGGAAAGCAGTGGGATGTTTTATGCATACATCACATTATTATGCTTGGAAGATATAACCCTGTTCTGGAGATAAGACCAACATCAAACAACTCGAAAAAGCTCATGAAAAAGCAGTTTAATATTCAATTCGCCCCAAATAACAAAGCTGCATGCTAAATGCAAGCAATCGAGTGTGCGGTGTGGGGTTACAGAGCAAGACCAAGCTCGTTCTGGATGCAAATGGTAATTTGCCAATTAATAATTCATGGCCCTCGTTAGACATTCACTAATCTTGGCCTGCCAGCTCACGCCAGCGCTCGGATGAAGTACTGGGATTTGGTGTGTAAGTGGATCCCTTCTGTCCGCTCATCTCCCTGCTCTGAGGCCAATTTATGGGCTTTAATTAAAATTATTAATTACATAGCACGAAAAAAACAATTTTATCTTCCAGAGACGGCTGAGAAGACAGATTTTAAGACAGAACAGATGATATTCCAGTGCTCCGGCCTTCTGGGTCCATATGCCCGGCCTATGTAAATCCCATATACCTCAGACCCAGGTTTCCCTGATAGTGTCTGCAATAAACACAGAAAGGTTAACATTTCAACCTGTAATTTCTATAATCAGCTTTCAAGTCTTCGTTGCCCGTGGTGAAAATATTAAGTGTTAAATAGTTATGGGACACGAATAAGTAACACGAATAAGGCAGAAACGATGGCGAACAGTTCACATACTGATGTGTCCACCATGTGCTGCTTCCGATGCAATAAATAGAAAGTTCTTTCCATTTAACACTTATTATCTTCATGTAATTAAATTTTTTACCTTCAGATTCTCCGGCTGCGCGCTAAAGTACCGTCAGCACTGCACAAATGTGACTTGTGAAAATAAACACTTACAAGTGCCGTGAAGAAGCTCGACTCCGCTTTAACCCTATAAAATTCCACTTAACCACCCTCCCTCATGGCGCCGCAGCTGTTATATGAGGTGAAGGAGTGTTGTGTGGAGGTTTCCTCACACAAGAGAGCGGCTTTAACATTGAGGTTACCATCTGCCCTAAACGCCCTTCAGTGGCTCCGATGGGTGAAATTTATTTTTCATCTCCGTGGAGCTGCATTTTGTTAGTCAGGAAAAGAAAAATCACAGCTGCCCACAGCTAAATGTTACAATCAGGCACAGGGAAAGATAAAAGGAGCTCTCCAGTGCCAAGATTCAACCATTTCCCTATTTTTAAGGCCCCATGAACACGACATGTCCTACTTTTTGCTTTTTATAGATTGTGCTCCCATACTTTATATGGGAGCACGGCCCGCAAATACGGGTGGCCGTCAGTGGCCGTAATCACGGACCGTAGATTTCATCCGTAATCCCTCGAACACCCTCCCGTATATTTACGGGAAGGTGTCCGGGCCGTAGAAAGCTTCCATAAAAACTTGGACGTGTCCTATTTTTTTAATTTTACGGACCGTGCTCCCATACTTTATAATGGAAGCATGGCCTGCAAATGCTGGACGCGGCCGGCCGTGCCCGTAATCAGGGACGGTGATTATGGGCACGGTCACGTGCATGGGGCCTTAGGGTGTATTCATCTGTCTCAGATTAGGTGCGGTTAAAACCGCATCCAAAGCGCACTTACATTTTTACGGCGATTTGGTGCGTTTTTCGATGCGGTAGCCTTTTTTTTTTCTTTACCACAATTACCTTAAAAAAACTGCATCAAATCGCAGTAAACCACAAGCGGCATTTGGATGAGGTTTTAACCGCACCACGACATCCGAATATGACGTCAAGTTGATGAGTGAGGCCTCATGCACACGAATTTAAAAACGTCTATAATTAGACTTCCATTGGCCACGGGTACCTTCCCGTTTACTTACGGGAAGGTGCCCGTGCCGTTAAAAAATATGGAACATGTCCTATTTCAGGCCGTAATTACGGCACAGGCAGGCCCATATGGGGCTCCCGTAATTACGGGTGACTACGTGTGTGCACCCGTAATTACAGGAGCGTTGCTAGGCGACGTCAGGGGAAAGTCACTGTGCAGCGTGCTGAAAGAGTTAACTGATCGTCAGTAACTCTTTCAGCACCCGGGACAGTGGCTACTGATCACAATATAGAGCAACATGTAAAAAAAAAAAAAAAATAGAAGTTCATACTTACCCAGAACTTCCTGCTTCTTCCTCCAGTCCGGCCTCCTGGGATGACGTTTCAGCCCATGTGACTGCTGCAGCCAATCACAGGCCAATCACTGGCTGCAGCGGTCACATGGACTGCCGCGTCATCCAGGGAGGTCGGACTGGATGTCAAGAGAGGGACGCGTCACCAAGACAACGGCTGGGTAAGTATGAATTTCTTTTACTTTTTCTGCGGAAAGGGCTGTCCCTTCTCTCTTTCCTGCACTGATAGAGAGAAGGGGCTGCCGATTACTGCAGTGTAATTTTGGATCGAAAACGTGCCCGTAAATACTGGTGCAATATGGGTCGATTACGTGTGACCAAGGACCCGTATTTCCGCCAGTATTTATGGGAGGACAAAAATATGTTTGTGTGCATGAGGCCTCACTCTGTATGTAATGAATCTATATAATACAGGAGTTTAACTTTTTGAAATGAATTACTGAAATTAACTTTTTGATGAGATTCTAATTCATTGAGAAGGACTAGTAATAGATATTCTGGGCAAAACACAAAATTCAATAAGTGTTGGTCAGTTCCCCCAGTTCTGGAAATCTCACCCCCCCCCACTTCTCTGTATAAGTCATATGCTGCTTTAAACCCACTGCAGTGTATCGAGTATACACATGGCAGAGAGGATATCCCTGCACTAAAGATGATCAGATAATGTCAGGCAAATATTAAGAGATTGTCGAAGATTTGTAAGTCTATCAAGTAGCCCGAATCTATATAAAAAAATATAATTTATATTTAGAATTAAGGCGTCCCTGGCCATATGTACGGCTGCTCTACTTGCCAAGGCCACATATTACATTGTAGCCATTCATTCATTCATTTGAATGGGCACGATGTGATACTATATTTCCAGTGCAGCCCAGCCCAGCCCATGGAGATCAGCGGATTACTGGAGGGTGTGCATTTATAGGAGGAGGACATCGTCAATTCTGCTCCGTGTATATGACTTGCAGGGAACCTTTACTTCTATGCCAGCCTATATATGATGCTGTGCTGTGAATGTATACAATATAAGTAACGATCCTGCTGCTGGATACTACATACACACTGCGATCTAGCCAGCAAAAATAACGCTACATATACTTCTTTGCACACCGGTACTCACAGACACGAGTTCATGCTTTCCCGTACAAACGATGGCGCTTCAGAACCCCCGTCCTAGTCAACACGATAACCCCAATACTTTAAGGTTAATAAACCCTACCTGATATCGCAACAACTCCCCAACATCCATGTCTGTTGTAAATGCACGCAGCTGTAAAACGAGCCTGTCTTAGTCGTAAAGGGCAGCGTAGAAATTAGCTTCGCCACACTGCCGTAGTGCTGGAATCGTCCGAAAGGACGCAAAATGTCGTGAGACTTGCCTCGCTACCGTAAAGCCACCCAAACGTCACGGAGATGGATGTGCGCTTGCGCAGTACAGGCTGCAGTGGGACGACGTGCTGTTGTCACTCGGTAATCAGCGTTCTGGTTGCAGCCGAAAACTTACTGAGACTTGTAGTTCCCCAGCTGCATTTAGACACTTTTTTGCATGTTGAACATATACAAATTGTAAAGCATTCGTGCTACTGTGAAGCATTACATAAACTGGCATTATATATATATATATATATATATATATATATATATATATATGCAGCTTCTCATCACTTAATTGCAAAGGGGCAAGAACCAAGGTTGGGCCTCCCCTGCAAAGGCCCGTAGCAGTCGCGAGTTCTGCTTCTACAGTTTGTACGCCCTTGACTGATCCCGATTTATAGCCTATATTACAATCTGGAGTTGCATTCACAATATTGCTAGTCGTCATTGGCTACAAGCTTGTTGTCAGGCACATCACTAAAAGATTAGCTGACTTCCTACAATGCAGTGGGTCAGAAAGATTTTCCTAAATCAGATTACTGTTCAGTGCCTGGTCTAAAGCAAGGGAAACTAAATTTTCATGAGCAACTTATATTAAAGGGGTTGTCCACCTTCTGACAACTGATCACCTATGATCAGTATGTTATCGGTGCCGCTCCGACCCCCGGACCCCACACCGTTAGGCTGGGTTCACACAACCGTGTTACGTCCGTAATGGACGGAACGTATTTCGGCCGGAAGTCCCGGACCGAACACAGTGCAGGGAGCCGGGCTCCTAGCATCATAGTTATGTACGATGCTAGGAGTCCCTGCCTCTCCGTGGAACTACTGTCCCGTACTGAAAACATGATTACAGTACAGGACAGTTGTCCTGCAGTGCGGCAGGGACTCCTAGCATCGTACATAACTATGATGCTAGGAGCCCGGCTCCCTGCACTGTGTTCGGTCCGGGACTTCCGGTCGAAATACGTTCCGTCCATTACGGACGTAACATGCTCGTGTGAACCCAGCCTTAAAGAGGCTCTGTTACCATATTTTGCAACCCCTATCTCCTATTGCAGCAGATCGGCGCTGCAATGTAGATTACGGTAACGTTTTGTTTTTTTTAAAACGAGCATTTTTGGCCAAGTTATGACCATTTTTATATTTATGCAAATGAGGCTTGCAAAAGTACAACTGGGCGTGTTTAAAGTAAAAGTACAAGTGGGCGTGTATTGTGTGTGTACATCTGGGCGTTTTTACTTCTTTTACTAGCTGGGCGTTAGGAATGGGAGTGTATGATGCTGACGAATCAGTATCATCCACTTCTCTTCAGAACGCCCAGCTTCTGGCAGTGCACAGACACACAGCGTGTTCTCGAGAGATCACGCTGTGACGTCACTTCCTGCCCCAGGTTCCTGCATCGTGTCGGACGAGCGAGGACACATCGGCACCAGAGGCTACAGTTGATTCTGCAGCAGCATCAGCGTTTGCAGGTAAGTAGCTACATCGACTTACCTGCAAACGCCGATGCTGCTGCAGAATCATCTGTAGCCTCTGGTGCCGATGTGTCCTCTCTCGTCCGACACGATGCAGGAACCTGGGGCAGGAAGTGACGTCACAGCGTGATCTCTCGAGAACACGGCTGTGTCTGCACTGCCAGAAGCTGGGCGTTCTGAAGAGAAGTGGATGATACTTCTCGTCAGAACGCCCAGCTAGTAAAAGAAGTAAAAACGCCCCGATGTACACACATAATACACGCCTCCGCTTGGCTTAGATACATGGATGATGTTCTTTTATGTTGGAAGGGACCATTGGACTTACTTGAAAGTTTCATTGGGGATTTAAACTCCAATAAATTAAATATCCTTTTGACCTTTACTTATAGTGAAGATCACATTAGCTTTCTAGATCTTAATATTCATAGGGAAGGAAATAGATTAAAAACGACTACATATCGGAAACCCACATCAGGTAATACCCTTTTGGCCGCAAGTAGCCATCATTTTCCCTCTCAAATTAAGGGGATCCCGATAAGCGAATTTCTTCGAATCCGCCGTAACTGTACTGATTTCAGGGACTTCAAAAGCGAAGCACAAGATCTATCATCTCGCTTTGAAGATAGGGGTTACTCCAAAAAAATGATCAAGAAAGGATACAATAGGGCATCTAGGCAGAATAGAGAGGAAATTCTCAAGAGAGGTAAAAAAGATAACAGTGACAATAGAGTCAGATTCATTTCAAGGTATGGGTCCCATTGGAACATACTTCGGAATTTGATGATCAAAAACTGGCCACATTTAACTTTGGACAAAAGAATTAACTCAATAGTGGGGAATGTACCGAGTATGGTTCCAAGAAAGGCCCCCACTTTGAGGAATATGTTGGTGAGTTCTGAGTTTAAGAGAAGGACCCCAAGTAATGAGAAATGGCTACAGAAACACCCAAAAGGAATGTTCATGTGTGGCTCTTGTAAATGCTGCAAGTACGTTTTAAAATCAGACACCTTTCTTGATAGTGAACACAAAAGGGAATTCAAAGTCTATAATTTCATTAATTGCCGCTCAACCATGGTCGTTTATTCCATTACTTGCCCATGTGGGAAACAATATATTGGGAAAACGAAACGAGAATTGCATGTTCGCATTAGCGAACATATTAGAGACATCACCAAGGGTGAAATGGCAAATCCTCTAGCTGCACATTTTAAAACATACCATGCCCAATCACCATCTGGCCTAAAATTCATGGGGATTTATCAACTATTCCAAGACAGAAGGGGAGGTGATCTCAACCGAACACTCCTCCAAAAGGAAACTATGTGGATTTATACACTGAGAACTTTGAATCCCAGGGGACTAAATAATGAAATTAAATTTAATATGTTCCTTTGAACAGTTGGGAGCCAAGAGACTGTTCTCTCCTTGTATTATATTTCCTTCATCTTTCGGTTTTTTCGAGTTAGTCAGTGTTGGATATAAACAATCTCTGATAAAAGAATGTTTGATTAAAAAATGGGACCTTTATTATGTTATCCCTGGAGAATGATTTAGGAAAATTGGGTGTGAAACTTCTTGGATTTGATATTTTTTCTTTGGAAACCTGATAATAAAATTTTAATATGTCTTTGGTCTGGATATCCCACTTTCTATACAATTACAATTTGTCTTTAGTGGTATGAGTATGAGCAATTTTATTCCCAATATGTAATGATCAATTAATTGGATAAATAATGCAAAATGAATGAACATAATTTTCATTTTTTTGCAATCTTCTATAGTGATGGGATTTGTGTTTAGCTCTCCATGGGTGATGGGAATTGGAGATCTATTGTTCTATGGACACTGGATCCCTATTCCTGCCCCCCATGGAGTTTCACGACGGCTCTTATTATTTGCCATAGTCTTATATACGCATATGTTTAATATTATGAAATTTAGTAGTAAATTATCAAACTAATATTGATTGTACTTAAATCGATTCTACTTTGGGGGTGGTGGGGACCCGGGACCTAATGCCCTAACAGGTAATGGTTCTCTTTCCCTGCTTCCCCTGAAGTATTATATGTATTTCATATACATATGTGTATGGTTAGATACATCCCATATAATATATATTAAAAGAATTTAACAGATTTCATCCTGTGTCAAAATGATATAATGGGGAATCCCTTATTGAAGAAAAATTCGTTCCTCCATAAATCCACTATAAAGTCTAGATAGTAGTAGTTATCCGTATTTACGGAAGAATTAATATTGATAATAAAATTCAGGTAGTAATTGTATTCCTATGCAAAATACAATTATTGGTCTTATTTTGACCTAGTAGAGACACACCACTGATTGCCCTCCCCTTGATAAATACCGAATATATTTATGAATATGATTTTCTGGATATTCTAATTGTCTGTTTGAATATAAAAATGTTTATGTCTGCTATGGAAATTGAGAGATAAATATTATTGCGGCATCTCATGAAAGATTTAAATATATATTATCCATAATATCTTTGTGTGAAACATTATGTTTTTTATTATTGAACCAATGAATGAATCTGGGACACTATAAATATAGTGTGTTTGGCAGCACTTGTCAAACTGCTCTGAAGAAATCCCGTTCAGGGATGAAACGCGTCAGCTGTTCTAATCAACAGGGCGGGTAGTGACGTCTAAACCCTGCCCAGAGAATACCTGTCCAGTGTTGAAGATCACACGTGGAAAGGAACATACGTTGGAATTCTTACTTACCTGGCTGCCGGCGTGCGATCTTGTCCTGTTGGGTCCGTTCCTCTTGGAGTGCTTTTAACTCACCTGAAATATCGGTGTGTGATCCTGCATTGCTGGGCCTTTATCCCTGTGAATACAGTGGTTGTTGCCCGCATGGATCAATAGAGGAGAGCGCCAAGGGAAGTAATGGTGGAGATGTGGATGCTTTGAAACTAATGTGTGGCCACACAGGTGAACTTTCCTTTTGAGGCCCTAGCAGTACGACTTGACCGACGTCTCAGGGAACGTCAGCTAGAACGCTTCAGTGTGCTCCCCTCTGACTTTTCTGCGATCCCCCCCGAGGTCCCGTCTCCTCGCCCCTCCACGGAGGACTCGGAGGTACCTATGCAACTCGGGGCCTCCATGTCCCCTCGACAACGTAGGGAGTTTCGCAGAATGAATGGTCTCTGCTTCTACTGTGGGGACGACAAGCATCTACTGAACACCTGTCCCAGGCGCAAGAATAAGAAGCCAGAAAACTTCCGCGCCTAAGTGATCATCGGGGAGGTCACTTGGGCGCACAGGTATTTCCCGTTAATGTGAAACGCAATAAAATTTTGCTTCCCTTTCAGGTCTCGTTTGCTGGCCGGGCTGCCACGGGCAGTGCTTTCGTGGATTCAGGGTCATCTGCTAATATCATGTCTGCGGAATTTGCTATGTCTCTAAAGATGCCTTGTATTGATTTACCTTATCCTATCCCTGTAGTAGGAATCGACTCAACTCCCCTTGCTAATGGTTATTTTACTCAGCATACTCCTGTTTTTGAACTCCTTGTTGGCTCCATGCATTTGGAGCAGTGCTCTGTACTGGTGATGCAGGGATTATCGTCTGATCTGGTTTTAGGCCTTCCCTGGTTGCAGTTGCATAATCCCACGTTTGATTGGAATACTGGGGATCTCACCAAATGGGGTAATGAATGTCTTATGTCATGTCTTTCTGTTAACTCTATTTCTCCCCGGGAGGAGGTAAACACGCTTCCTGAGTTTGTTCAGGACTTCGCCGATGTGTTTTCTAAGGAGGCCTCCGAGGTGTTGCCCCCCCATAGAGATTACGATTGCGCTATCGATTTGGTGCCTGGTGCCAAGCTTCCTAAGGGTAGGATATTTAATCTTTCATGTCCTGAACGTGAAGCCATGAGGGTGTATATCCAAGAATGCCTGGCCAAGGGTTTCATTCGCCCCTCGACTTCTCCTGTAGGTGCTGGCTTCTTCTTCGTGGGGAAGAAGGATGGTGGTCTTAGGCCGTGCATTGATTATCGTAACCTGAATAAGGTCACCGTAAGGAACCAGTACCCACTTCCTTTGATTCCGGATCTTTTTAATCAGGTTCAGGGAGCCCAATGGTTTTCTAAGTTCGATCTACGGGGGGCATATAACCTTATCCGCATCAAAGAGGGGGATGAGTGGAAAACTGCGTTCAACACACCCGAGGGTCATTTCGAATACCTGGTAATGCCCTTTGGGTTGTGTAATGCCCCTGCTGTCTTCCAGAATTTTATTAATGAAATCCTGAGAGAGTACCTGGGTAATTTTCTTGTTGTGTACCTTGATGACATACTGGTGTTTTCCAAGGACTGGTCCTCCCACGTGGAGCATGTCAGGAAGGTGCTCCAGGTCCTTCGGGAGAATAATCTGTTTGCTAAGACTGAAAAATGTGTCTTTGGGGTACAGGAGATACCATTTTTAGGGCAAATCCTCACTCCTCATGAATTCCGCATGGACCCTGCCAAGGTTCAGGCTGTGGCGGAATGGGTCCAACCTGCCTCCCTTAAGGCGTTACAGTGTTTTTTAGGGTTCGCCAACTATTACAGGAGATTTATTGCCAACTTCTCGGTCGTCGCTAAGCCTCTTACGGACCTTACCCGCAAGGGTGCTGATGTCCTCCATTGGCCCCCTGAGGCCGTCCAGGCCTTTGAGACCCTCAAGAAGTGCTTTATCTCGGCCCCCGTGCTGATTCAGCCCAACCAAGAGGAGCCATTTATTGTGGAGGTTGACGCTTCCGAGGTGGGAGTGGGGGCCGTCTTGTCCCAGGGTACCAGCTCCCTCACCCATCTCCGCCCCTGTGCTTACTTCTCTAGGAAGTTTTCGCCCACGGAGAGTAACTATGATATTGGCAACCGCGAACTTCTAGCCATTAAATGGGCTTTTGAGGAGTGGCGGCACTTCCTGGAGGGGGCCAGACACCAGGTAACGGTCCTTACGGATCACAAGAATCTGGTTTTCCTAGAATCGGCCCGGAGGCTTAATCCTAGACAAGCTCGGTGGGCACTATTCTTTACCAGATTTAATTTCTTGGTTACCTATAGGGCTGGGTCCAAGAATATTAAGGCTGATGCTCTGTCACGTAGTTTCATGGCCAATCCTCCTTCTGAGAAGGATCCTGCTTGTATTTTACCCCCTGGTATAATCGTCTCTGCCACGGATTCTGATTTAGCTTCTGATATCGCGGCTGATCAGGGTGCAGCTCCCGGGAACGTCCCTGGGGACAAACTGTTTGTTCCCCTGCAATACCGGCTGAGGGTACTCAGGGAAAACCATGACTCCGCTCTATCTGGTCATCCTGGCATCTTGGGCACCAAACACCTCATTACCAGAAACTATTGGTGGCCTGGGTTGCCTAAAGACGTTAGGGCTTACGTCGCCGCTTGTGAGGTTTGCGCTAGGTCCAAAACACCTAGGTCCCGACCTGCGGGCCTACTACGTTCCTTGCCCATTCCCCAGAGACCTTGGACCCATATCTCCATGGATTTTATCACCGATTTGCCTCCATCTCAGGGCAAGTCGGTGGTGTGGGTGGTAGTCGACCGCTTCAGCAAGATGTGCCACTTTGTGCCCCTTAAGAAGCTACCTAACGCCAAGACGTTAGCTTCTTTGTTTGTGAAACACATCCTGCGTCTCCATGGGGCCCCAGTCAATATCGTTTCTGACAGAGGGGTACAATTTGTTTCCTTATTTTGGAGAGCTTTTTGTAAAAAGTTGGAGATTGATCTGTCCTTCTCCTCCGCCTTCCATCCCAAAACTAATGGCCAAACGGAAAGGACCAACCAATCCCTGGAACAATATTTAAGGTGTTTCATCTCTGACTGTCAATTCGATTGGGTCTCATTCCTTCCCCTTGCTGAATTTTCCTTGAATAACCGGGTCAGTAACTCGTCAGGGGTCTCCCCGTTTTTCTGTAATTTCGGGTTTAACCCAAGATTCTCCTCCGTCTCCCCTGGTTGTTCCAATAATCCTGAGGTAGAGGATGTTCATCGGGAACTGTGCACTGTCTGGGCCCAGGTTCAGAAGAACCTAGAGGCGTCCCAGAGCGCACAAAAGATTCAGGCGGATAGTAGACGTTCTGCTATCCCCCGGTTTGTCGTCGGGGATTTGGTCTGGTTATCGTCCAGGAACTTGCGCCTTAAGGTCCCGTCTAGGAAGTTTGCTCCCCGATTTATTGGACCTTATAATATCATTGAAGTCCTCAACCCTGTATCCTTCCGTCTGGAGCTCCCCCCATCATTTCGCATACATGACGTCTTCCATGCCTCCCTCCTTAAACGCTGCTCCCCGTCCTGGTCCCCCTCGAGGATACCTCCTGTTCCCGTTCTCACCCCTGAGGGGGTGGAATTCGAGGTGGCCAAGATTATGGACAGTAGGATGGTCCAGGGCTCCCTCCAGTACCTGGTCCATTGGAGAGGATACGGGCCGGAGGAGAGGACTTGGGTACCTGCCCGTGATGTTCACGCTGGGGTATTGATCAGGAGGTTCCACCTTCTCTTCCCCACTAAACCGGGTCCCCTTAGTAAGGGTCCGGTGGCCCCTCATAAAAGGGGGAGTACTGTTAGGGATCTGCCAGGTACTTCATCTAGGTATACTCCTGGGATTAATCAATCCACACCTGAGGCCAGACCTGTTCGACTGACACCATCTCCCACCAACCAGGGTGGCAGGCTCAGGAGTGGGAGAGCCTATCGCGGCCTGGTCTGTCGGAGTTAGCTCCGCCCCCTGTCCTTTATTACCTGCCCTGTTCTCTCCCTCAGTGCTTGTAATTCTTTTGGATTCCTGGCCCCACTGCTGCTTGCTCCAGCCTGCTTCTGCCGTGCTTCTGCCTTGCTGCAGTTCTGCTTGACCTGCTTTGCTTTGCCCCTGGCTTACTTCTGTCTCCTTGCCCGCTTGGGTGTACTCACTTCGTCCTGGTCCTGACTGTCCGTTCGCCGCTCCGTTTCCTCGTGGCGTTCCGTGGCTACTGCCCCTTCCCTTGCATGTTCCCTGTTTGTTTTCCTGTGCACTTAGACAGCGTAGGGACCGCCGCCCAGTTGTACCTCGTCGCCTAGGGCGGGTCGTTGCAAGTAGGCAGGGACAGGGCGGTGGGTAGATTAGGGCTCACTTTCCCTTCACCTCCTTCCGGCCATTACACTCAAAAAGCCAAATGGCGTTCTTTCCCTTCTAAGCCCTGCCGTGTGTCAAAACAGCCATTTATGACCACATGTGGGGTATTGTTTTACTCAGGAGAAATTGCTTTACAAATGTTGCAGTGCTTTTTCTTCTTTAGTCCTTGTGGAAATTAGAAAAAATTAGCCAAATCTACATTTTCTTTGAAAGAATGTAGATTTTCATTTTCACGGCCTACTTCCAATAATTTCTGCAAAAAATCTGCGGGGTCATAATGCTCACTATACCCCTAGATAATTTCCTCAAGGGGTGTAGTTTCCAAAATTGGGTCACTTGTGGGGGTTTCCACTGTTTTGGCCCTTCGGGGGCTTTGCAAATGCGACATGGCCTTCGCAAACCATTGCTGCTAAATTTGAGCTCCAAAAGCCAAATGGTGCCCCTTCCCTTCTAAGCCCTGCTGTGTGTCCAAACAGCCGTTTATGACCACATGTGGGGTATTGTTTTACTCAGGAGAAATTGCTTTACAAATGTTGCGGTGCTTTTTCTCCTTTAGACCTTGTGGAAATTAGATAAAAAATAGCTAAACCTTTGTTTTTTGCCAATTTCACCCCACAAATATTTTTATTTTTTAAGTTTCCCAGTACATTATGTGGTACATTAAATGGTGCCATGAAAAACTACAACTAAAAACAAGCCCTCATACGGCTATGTTGATGAAAAAAATAAAAAAGTTACGGCTTTTCGAAGGTGGAGAGGAAAGAACTTAAATGAAAAAATTAAAATTGTGCCATGTCCTTAAGGGATTTATTTATTTTGGGTAATGTGTGTACAACATTTTAATGAATGGTACTCTTTAACAGGTTCCCGACCGCTGGCCGTAAATATACGGCCAGCGGTCAGGGTCTCTAAAGTCCGGCGTATAGTATATATACGGCCGCACTTCAGAGACTGTGCACGCGCGATCGCGTGCACACAGCTCTATGCCCTGGCTGTTGCTAACAGCCATGGGCACTGGGCAGAATGTCAGGGGTCAATCTTTTGGCCCCTGAACATGTGATCGCTGTGACAACCAATCACAGCGATCACATGCATTTCTGCATAGAAAACAGTGTGCACGCGATCGCGTGCACACAGCCCTGTGCCCTCGCTGTTACCAACAGCTCTGGGCACTGGGCAGAGTATCAGGGACCAATCTGATGGTCCCTGATCATGTGGTCGCTGTGAAAACCTATCACAGCGACCACATTTGTTTTATTTTGACTTTTCTGGCAGTAAATCTCCTGCCTCTTTTCTTCTCCTCAAACATTGTTTCAGTTTGAGGAGAAGAAGAGACTCGAGAGAATTGCTGCCAGAAGATTACAGTGAAAAAAAATACAGTTACACTAAAACATTCTCTGTATAGATAGATTTCTATCTATCTATACAATCTATCTATCCATCTATCTTTTTTTCTATCTATCTACCTTTCTTTCTTTTATTCTATTAGAATAGGCAGGTAGGGAGTATATAATTATATATATATCCACATATATATAATATATATAGCAATAGCGGTTTATTTTTTTGTTAGCGGTAGTGTAGATATATATAGCAGTTAGTTTGTGTGTTTTATAAAAAAAAAAAAAAAAATTTGTTTAGTTAGTGTTAGTGTTAGTTACGTTATGGCGAGGAAGTTGTTTAGCGCCGAGGAGGCATACGCCATGCTGTGGTCTGAGTCGGAGGCCGCATCAGAGATGGCGTCCGAGATGGAACCTGTTTTAGGTAGTGACGATGACAGCGTCACTTCAGGTTCATCTTCAGGGGACGTTGTCCCTGATGCAGTCGAAACTGCAGAACATGAAAGCGCAGGGCCAAGTAGCGCTGTAGCACGGGACAGCCTGGTCCCTCCAGTCCAGGCTCTTGTATGGGCACCTGCCCCATCTTTTGGGCCTAGAATCCACGGATTTACGGCCACTCCTGGCATAACCGTGGACAATACAAATTTTGTCCAAATGGATTACTTCCATTTATTTATAACGGACGACATCCTAAATCAGATTGTCCACGAAACAAATTTATATGCCACGCAATATATAAGGCAGAAACCTTCATCCACCCATGCCAGAGATTGGACGCCCACCAATTTGCAGGAATTAAAAAATTTTTTGGGGCTCACCCTAAATATGGGTATTGTCAAAAAGCCCTCCATTAGGTCTTACTGGTCAACAAGACCCGCCCAAGCCACCCCAGTATATTCTGCAGTAATGCCCAGGTCTCGTTATGAGACAATAATGAGGTTCCTCCACTTCAATGACAACGCACAGGCCCCCCAAGTACCGATGCAAACCGGGATCGGTTGTTCAAAATAAGACCGCTAATAAATTCCCTGAATAATTTATTTCTGCAACTCTACACCCCTGAGCAGAATGTAAGTGTGGACGAATCCCTCCTCAACTTTCATGGCAGACTCAGCTTTCGCCAATATCTACCTTCCAAAAGGGCAAGATATGGCGTTAAGCTCTACAAATTGTGTGAAAGCGGGTCAGGATATACCACCGCCTTCAGGATTTATGAAGGGCGGGACCGCACAATAAATGTTCCTGGATGCCCCCCTGATCTTTCCACCAGCAGTAAGATTGTGTGGGAGATAATGCAGCCTCTGCTTCACAAAGGGTACCACCTGTACTGTGATAATTTTTATTCCAGTGTGCCCCTGTTTAGGCATTTGCATGCTGCAAGGACTGGGGCATGTGGTACCATGCGCAAAAACAGAATTGGTTTTCCACAGCAATTAGTGGGGAAGCGCATGGTAAAGGGGGACTCCTGTGCTTATGCATCTGAAGAATTGCTGGCGGTCAAGTTCAGGGATCGCAAAGATGTGTATGTGCTAAGCACGATTCATACCGCAGGAACAGTGGCAGTGAGGGAAAGAGGGGCAACATCGGACAAGCACAAACCAGTGAGCGTGTCCGAATATAACAAGTACATGGGGGGGGTGGATTTAAGCGACCAGGTTTTACAGCCCTATTTAGTAAAACGCAAAACTAAAACCTGGTACAAAAAAGTGGCCATTTATTTGTTACAGGTGGCAATCCACAATTCATTTGTGCTCTATAAAAAAAACAGAGGCAGAGACACATACCTGGATTTCCAGGAGAAAATTATTGAAGGCCTCATTTTTGATGTTCAGGACACCCGAGAATGCCCCCAGTCTGAGGATGTCACGCGACTGACTGAAAGACACTTCATCAGTCGTATTCCCCCAACAGCAACCAGAAGCAACCCCCAGAAAAAGTGCCGCATCTGCAGAAAAGACGGGCACCGCAAAGATTCCCGATATTTCTGTCCCTCATGTCCCTCGCAACCAGGCCTGTGCATTGAGCCATGTTTTAAAAAATACCACACTGTTCTGAATTATTAGATTTTAGTTAATTTGTTGAAAATATATTTGCCCTACATTACGTTTTTATTTTTCCCCTGATTTTACTCCAAGGGTGAGGGAGGGAATGGGTGGGGGGTGGATGTCATGTTTGATGTTTTCTAAAGTTCATCTGCTGGAGAGCTCCATTTGCATTAACCTGAAATTTCTTATTTTAGAAAACCCCAAAAAATAAATTCCCATTATACCCCTAGATGAATATTTTGGGATTTCTGCTTCAAGAGCAGATATTTTGGAAGTGTTATAGAAACTCTGTTGAGTTTTGTAAAACCAGCTTTGAAAAAAAGCGATTTGTGAAATAATCTTCTTCTATCCTCCGCCCTCCTACTTCTCTATGTGATAAATAAGGCCACATATTTGGTATCCCCATGCACGGGAGAAGTGGCAGAATGTGAACGGAGATTAATTTTGACCGTGGTCTAAGCCGTGTGTGAAAAATGCTGGTGTAAACTGACGCATTTGCTAAAAAATTGCTAATTTTATTTTGATCCATCTTATTCAAGAAACTTTCAGAAGAAAACTGGACTGTCTAAAAATATGATAAACCCCTTGAAGGAAACCTTGTGGGGTCTACTTGTCTGAATGAAGTCGTTTATGGGGTGTTTCTAATGTTTCAGCAGCATTACGCCCCCCAGAAAACAGTATGCGGCTATAAAATCAAGTGCAGAATTCCTGGACCGAAAAGGCCAAAAAGCCTCCTTTTATGCCAAGCCCTGGCACATGCCCGTGAATAAAGCACACATATTTGGTATCCCCATGCACGGGAGAAGTGGAAGAATGTGAAATGCGATGAATTTTGTCCGTGGTCCATTTTGTGTGTGAAAAAGCTAGCATAAACTGGCGCAATTGTTAAAAAAAAAAGGTAATTTTATTTTGTTCCATCTTATTCAAGAAACTTTCAGAAGAAAACTGGACTGTCTAAAAATATGATAAACCCCTTGAAGGAAACCTTGTGGGGTCTACTTGTGTGAATGAAGTCATTTATGGGGTGATTCTAATCTTTCAGCAGCATTAGGCCCCCCAGAAAACAGTATGCGGCTCTAAAATCAAATGCAGAATTCCTGGACCAAAAAGCCTCCTTTTATGCCAAGCCCTGGCACATGCCCGCACAGTGAATAAGGCACACATATTTGGTATCCCCATGCACGGGAGAAGTGGAAGAACGTGAAAGGAGATGAATTTTGGCCGTGGTCTATACCGTGTGTGAAAAATACTAGCCTAAACTGACGCATTTGCTAAAAAAGTGCTGATTTTATTTTGTTCCATCTTATTCAAGAAACTTTCAGAAGAAAACTGGACTTGCTAAAAATATGATAAACCCCTTGAAGGAAACCTTGTGGGGTCTACTTGTGTGAATGAAGTCATTTATGGGGTGTTTCTAATGTTTCAGCAGCATTAGGCCCCCCAGAAAACAGTATGCGGCTCTAAAATCAAATGCAAAATTCCTGGACCGAAAATGCCAAAAAGCCTCCTTTTATGCCAAGCCCTGGCACATGCCCGCACAGTGAATAAGGCACACATATTTGGTATCCCCATGCACGGGAGAAGTGGAAGAACGTGAAAGGAGATGAATTTTGGCCGTGGTCTATACCGTGTGTGAAAAATACTAGCCTAAACTGACGCATTTGCTAAAAAAGTGCTGATTTTATTTTGTTCCATCTTATTCAAGAAACTTTCAGAAGAAAACTGGACTTGCTAAAAATATGATAAACCCCTTGAAGGAAACCTTGTGGGGTCTACTTGTGTGAATGAAGTCATTTATGGGGTGTTTCTAATGTTTCAGCAGCATTAGGCCCCCCAGAAAACAGTATGCGGCTCTAAAATCAAATGCAAAATTCCTGGACCGAAAATGCCAAAAAGCCTCCTTTTATGCCAAGCCCTGGCACATGCCCGCACAGTGAATAAGGCACACATATTTGGTATCCCCATGCACGGGAGAAGTGGAAGAACGTGAAAGGAGATGAATTTTGGCCGTGGTCTATACCGTGTGTGAAAAATACTAGCCTAAACTGACGCATTTGCTAAAAAAGTGCTGATTTTATTTTGTTCCATCTTATTCAAGAAACTTTCAGAAGAAAACTGGACTTGCTAAAAATATGATAAACCCCTTGAAGAAAACCTTGTGGGGTCTACTTGTGTGAATGAAGTCATTTATGGGGTGTTTCTAATGTTTCAGCAGCATTAGGCCCCCCAGAAAACAGTATGCGGCTCTAAAATCAAATGCAAAATTCCTGGACCGAAAAGGCCAAAAAGCCTCCTTTTATGCCAAGCCCTGGCACATGCCCGCACAGTGAATAAGGCACACATATTTGGTATACCCATGCACGGGAGAAGTGGAAGAACGTGAAAGGAGATGAATTTTGTCCGTGGTCTATACCGTGTGTGAAAAATACTAGCCTAAACTGACGCATTTGCTAAAAAAGTGCTGATTTTATTTTGTTCCATCTTATTCAAGAAACTTTCAGAAGAAAACTGGACTTGCTAAAAATATGATAAACCCCTTGAAGGAAACCTTGTGGGGTCTACTTGAGTGAATGAAGTCATTTATGGGGTGTTTCTAATGTTTCAGCAGCATTAGGCCCCCCAGAAAACAGTATACGGCTCTAAAATCAAATGCAAAATTCCTGGACCGAAAAGGCCAAAAAGCCTCCTTTTGTGCCAAGCCCTGGCACATGCCCGCACAGTGAATAAGGCTCACATATTTGGTATCCCCATGCACGGGAGAAGTGGAAGAATGTGAAAGGAGATGAATTTTGGCCGTGGTTCATACCGTGTGTGAAAAATGCTAGCATAAACCGACGCAATTGTTAAATTCTTGCATTTTTTTCCAATTTTGCCCACTTTAGTGAAAAAAAAAAAAATGATATATACTGACAAATGCCACTAAAACAAAGCCCTATCTGTCCTTTAAAAAGAGTGTAAAATTCAAAGATGAACTTTATTCACCTGCTGAGTTATAGTCATGTAAAGAAGCGCATAGCAAAATTGTGAAATTTGCTCTGGTCATTTAGCTGTAAAACAGCCTAGTCCTTAAAGAGGCTCTGTCACCAGATTTTGCAACCCCTATCTGCTATTGCAGCAGATAGGCGCTGCAATGTAGATTACAGTAACGTTTTTATTTTAAAAAAACGAGCATTTTTGGCCAAGTTATGACCATTTTTGTAGTTATGCAAATGAGGCTTGCAAAAGTCCAAGTGGGTGTGTTTAAAAGTACAAGTCCAAGTGGGTGTGTATTATGTGCGTACATCGGGGCGTTTTTAATACTTTCACTAGCTGGGCGCTCTGATGAGAAACCTGCAAACGCTGATGCTGCTGCAGAATCAACTGTAGCCTCTGCTGCCGATGTGGCCGTCACGATGCAGGACCTGTGAGTGACGTCACAGATCTGCACTGTCACAAGCTGGGCGTTCTGAAGAGAAGAGGATGTTACTTCTCATCAGAGCGCCCAGCTAGTGAAAGTATTAAAAACGCCCCGATGTACGCACATAATACACACCCACTTGGACTTGTACTTTTAAACACACCCACTTGGACTTTTGCAAGCCTCATTTGCATAACTACAAAAATGGTCATAACTTGGCCAAAAATGCTCGTTTTTTAAAAATAAAAACGTTACTGTAATCTACATTGCAGCGCCTATCTGCTGCAATAGCAGATAGGGGTTGCAAAATCTGGTGACAGAGCCTCTTTAACCGGTTAATCATGTAGTGATGACTAATAAAGATTTGTTATATATTTATTATTTGGTTTTCTTTGTATTTTCTTGTTAGGTGATTCTGTATTATATTTTCATACAGGTTGTTGTATATAAATATATACTAGCCCAAAAAATAGGGATTTTCATAAACTGTGGCATTACCTCTACTTGTAAGGGAAGTGATCCAAAAAACTCAACAGACAAGAAAAATGTAAATTTGCAGTGGTTATAAACTATATACCGCTGCTTACTGTAATCTATGCTCTGGGAATGGAGCACATGGAAGCGGGAGAGATTCTGATTAATAACAATATAGTACTACAATATTTTAACTGCCTCCATACTTGGTAAATTGGGTACTATGGGTATAATATACTCTAGGTTAAAGGCTATGAACACCTTTGAGGGCATTTGTTTTTAAAATACATAGATTAGTCAATGTGAATTATGTAACTTTGTAAATAATTTTTATTAAAAATTTGCTTTACTTTTTGAGATACAGTTGCTCTGTAGAAGAGGAAAGAGTTGTTCCAGCGCTGTATAAAGTAGTTAGAATGGAAGCAGGTTTCCAAGTTTAATAATATTCAATTAAAATAGTCCAGAAGAATAGTCCTGATGTGAGGGTAAGCGGGCGGTAATGTCCTCAAAAGCCTACGCGTTTCGGATGCTGCTGCATCCTTAGTCTTGGCTGTGATGTCTGTTTTTGAATAGCGCGCGTTGTCTCGTTTTTATCCTAGTCTGTATGGTACAGCTGATTGCTGAGTGCGTTCCACTGTTGTTATCCCTTTGGAACGCAAGCCGGAAGTAGGAATGGTTGCTGCCCATTCTGTTGTTTGTATTTTCACTTGCGTACTCTCAACTAGTAGCTGCGTTAGTATCATGATTGAGAATGTAGGGTTATGTAAGTTCAACCTAACATAAGTGTATTGTGTATTTCAGATGGTGTTTTGTTGTATGGAGTGGAGACTATATCGACGGAAGATGCTGTCATTTTGCCTATTCGCTATTGTCCAGATGGCTATCTTATAGACGATGGTGCATATAAAATTGGTGAGTATTATTTATTTCTAGAAATCAAACAATTACTTAGACATAGTTGATGTGCATAGTCATGTAGGTGTCAGAGTATTTTACTTTGATTTTTAAGATGATGTATTTTATACTGTCAGTCGATAGTACGCTGTTATTTGTTTTTATATGTTGGCAGTATTGATTGTAAAATTAGACAGTGTTGTTAAAGAGGTATAGTCAATGTTCTCTTATGGATTAACGAAGGACAGAGACGGGCGCTTACTTTTGATAATGAGGATGTGACCAGGGAAGGAAGTGAGGGTAGGACAACAACTGGAGCAAAAAATTAATTAAAAACCTAATTAGTGATTGTGACTAACGAAAAAGTGGTTTAAAAGATATGAACAGTAATGTACATGGCAAAAAGCACATGTTATGCATGTACAGGCTGTAAATATGCGGGGAAGGAAGTCCTGGAATACCATGGTATTGGATGATCTCCAATAAATGGATTATTTTTATGAAATTTTTATTGGTATGGTTATTATTATTTTTCTTGGTCTTGGTAACCACGATGGGAGGCTCAGAGATCTGTTATTAATACTGAAACATTAGATCTCTTCTGAGGTTTAGGCCATCTGGATATCTAGTTTTTAATCTGTAAATCCAAAATGCCTCCCTAAGGTGGGTTTTATGTTTAAGGTCGCCTCCCCTTTTTGGGGGGTAGATTTTTTCAATAGCGTAGCAACGTAAATTTTTTGTGTTACGGTTGTGTTGTACAATAAAATGTTTTGATACATTGGAGATGTTAGTGATATTAATATTTCTCACGTAGCTAAGGTGTTCAAGAATTCTTGTTTTCAGTTTTCTGTTTGTACAACCCACGTATTTTAGTTGACATTCAGTACATTCTATGACGTAAATTACGGATTCGCTGTTACAATTGATATAATTCTGGATGCTGTATGTATCTGTTTGTGTAGAGTTGCTGAATATTTTAGTTGGATGGGCAAAGGAGCAAGTCTTGCATGGATGTTGCCCACATCTGTAGAAGCCTTTTGTTTCTAGCCATGTTGTTTTAACATTTTCGTTTGGTGTGAACAGTGACGGAGACAACACGCTGCCCAAGGAGGGTGCCTTTCTTGCCACGATACGACAACCTTCGGCCAAGATGGAACGTAGACCGTCATCTTCTTGGAGGATAGGTAAGTTGTTGGTGACTAATTTTTTGATTTGCATAAACTGGTTGCTCTGTTGTAAGATTAAAGTGGGTTGGTTGTCTTTAGATTGAATTTTAGGACTTGTTTTGGTATATTTGTTATTATATGCGAGTAAATCAGTTCTAGGTATTTTGGTCATGATTTCACTTGCTCTATTGAGTGACCATGTGGGATAACCTCTTGCTCTAAGTCTAGTTTTGATTTCCTTTTGTTCAACTTCAAACTGACTGTGGGAGGTGCAATTCCTTTTGGCACGATGCAACTCACCCACTGGTATGGCCTTTATGGTCTGTATTGAATGATTGCTTCTTGCATGAAGGATATTATTTGAGGAGGTAGGTTTTCGGTGAGTCTGGGTAGAGATTATTTGCCCTTCTTTTCCGTTTAATTCAAGATCTAAAAATATGATATTGGTGTTATCAAATTTGTAAGTAAATTTAAGATTGCAGTGATTTTGATTGAGGGTTTCTACAAAAACCGGGATAGTGTCAGTGTCTCCTTTCCAGATTAGTAAAATATCGTCAATATACCTCCCATACCATTCAATGCAGTGGCCATATGTATTATCGGTAGAAAAGATGTAGGACTGTTCCCACCAGGACATGACTAAATTGGCTATCGATGGAGAAAACTTGGCTCCCATGGATACGCCCTTGAGTTGGAGGTAATATTTTGTGTCAAATTGAAAGTAATTATTAGTCATTAGAAACATGAGTACTTCCAGAATGAATACTTGGAAGTTTTTATCATACAAACTGTGTTTGGTTAAGTGGTAGTCAAGAGCGGCATAAGCAATGTGATGCGGAATAGAAGTGTATAAAGACACGACATCACACGTGAGCCAAGTGTAATTTTTCTCCCATTTTTTATGGCATAGTGAATTAAGGACATTTTTAGTATCCTTTAAAAATCCAGGGGCTGTTTGTGCTAATGGTTGCAGTAATGTATCTAACCATTCCGACAATCGTTCTAAAATTGAACCTATACCTGAGACAATGGGTCTCATTGGTGGTGGAAAGATTAGCTTGTGGGTTTTTGGAAGCGCATGAAAAATTGGCGTAATGGGTTGATCAACAAGAATAAATTCGGCTTGTTTTTTATTTAAGAAACCTCCTCGTTCGCCATCTTTTAAGAGTTTGTTCATGCGATTTTTTATGTTGTCTACTGGGTTGTTCTCCAGTATTTTATAGGTTGTTTTGTCACTTAGCAGGTTGGTAATGGATTGTTTATAATCGTTCTTATTCATTACAGTAACACTGCCTCCTTTATCGGCCATTTTTATCACTATGTCTTTGTTGTCATGTAAAGACTTAACCGCTTGTTTGTGTTGGCTCGTCATATTTGTTGTTGGGTATTGGGATTTGAGGCTGTCCGCCAAGTTTTGTAATTCTTTTTCCATTACCGTTTGGAAACGGTCCATCGAGTCAGTTCTAGAGTTCGTTGGGTAGAACTTGGGGTTGGAAGTACGAAAATTTGGGGCTGTAGTCACCGTTTGATTATAGGTTTCCGTACGCAGGTGATCCAGAGCTGCTAAGGTGGTAAGTTCTTGAAAGGAGAATTGTTCGAGACTAGGTGGCGGATGAGCTGGAAGGACGCACTCTTCAACAGATGTGGTAGGGGGAGATGAAGTTGGAACATCATCCAGAGGGAGGGTCTCCTGCCCAAGGAAATGTTTTTTCACAGTCAAATTACGAATAAATTTATTAATGTCCAGTAGCGTATTAAATAGGTTGAAATTGTTTTTTGGGGCAAAATTGAGACCCAAGGATAAAACTTCAGTTTGTGCCGTGGTTAGAGTGAAGGAGGATAAGTTGGTGACGTTCAATTCTAGTACTGTTGGAATTTCCGGGGGCGCAGGCAACGGTTGAAATCTTGATTTATTCGATTTGTGCTTCCTGCCCCCCCTCCTACCTCGTTTTTTGACTGATAACTTTGGTTTTGTGTTCTATGGGTAGAGTGTGGGCGAGTCCTTGAATTATCATCTTCTGACAGGCCGTCAGCGGAGTCTGGTTCTGTGGAGCTGAAACTCACTCTGTTCGGTAAATCCCTGTATTGGTTGCGGTATTGGTTCCGTTTTTTGAGAATGGGTCTAGGTCTTGTGTAGTTTCTTGTTCTCTGACTCCAATTGTAAATTTCGTTATGTGTATAATCTCTCATATCTCGTTGGAACTTGCTTTTTTTCGTTTCAGCAATGGATTGATCTAATTTATCAATAGCAGTCGTTGTACGGATTTGAAGAAAAGAAAAGGAAGGTGAGTCAGAATAAACATCAATTGATTTTCTAATATCAGTGATATTGATGTCTAATTCGGATAGTTTAATCTCCTCTTGTTTAGTAATTAGTTTCATCAAATTCATGGAACATGTGGAGAGGGTCTGGTTCCATTCCTTTAGAAATTCTTCCGTGTAGATGAAAGTTGGAGTTTTCCTGAGGCGTAGACCTCTAGGTATCATATCTTTTGCGATGTAATTCTTTAAGGTTGTAAGGTCCCACCAAATTTTGGCCTGTTGTGCGAGGTGCTTTTCTAAAGTATGAAATAAATCTTCGAGTTCTAGATTGTTTCCGATGTGATTATCTTGATTGCCAAAGACTTTTTCAGCTAGTTCAGAGCGAGACATTTGAACCCCAGGGGGCATGTTGGCAGATTGATGCGTCATGTTAAGGCCAAGAAATGTTCTCCAGGACACTGTTGCAAAATGTGGTGAATTTAAAAACAATGCAATTCACAATACAAAACCAAAACCAAAGTCTTAGTTTCAGTGGTATATATGATTTTTGTTTAGTTGTCTAGACCCTTGTTATGTTAGAAAATCTATACAAAGTCACGCTTACGATGCACACATCTGTTGTGGACCCTCCGGTGTTCTGTATTAGAACATGAAAAATTAGGGAGCTCGTAGGAAAAGGCCGATGGTATCACAAAAATAGAAGAAGAGGGGGGAGGAATCCTCCAGCTCACCTGACACTACGGGAGTGTGTCTCAGCAGCGCCCGGAATCTCGTGTCGGCACACGTTGAAGTACGGAAGAAGAGGAAAGAGTTGTTCCAGCGCTGTATAAAGTAGTTAGAATGGAAGCAGGTTTCCAAGTTTAATAATATTCAATTAAAATAGTCCAGAAGAATAGTCCTGATGTGAGGGTAAGCGGGCGGTAATGTCCTCAAAAGCCTACGCGTTTCGGATGCTGCTGCATCCTTAGTCTTGGCTGTGATGTCTGTTTTTGAATAGCGCGCGTTGTCTCGTTTTTATCCTAGTCTGTATGGTACAGCTGATTGCTGAGTGCGTTCCACTGTTGTTATCCCTTTGGAACGCAAGCCGGAAGTAGGAATGGTTGCTGCCCATTCTGTTGTTTGTATTTTCACTTGCGTACTCTCAACTAGTAGCTGCGTTAGTATCATGATTGAGAATGTAGGGTTATGTAAGTTCAACCTAACATAAGTGTATTGTGTATTTCAGATGGTGTTTTGTTGTATGGAGTGGAGACTATATCGACGGAAGATGCTGTCATTTTGCCTATTCGCTATTGTCCAGATGGCTATCTTATAGACGATGGTGCATATAAAATTGGTGAGTATTATTTATTTCTAGAAATCAAACAATTACTTAGACATAGTTGATGTGCATAGTCATGTAGGTGTCAGAGTATTTTACTTTGATTTTTAAGATGATGTATTTTATACTGTCAGTCGATAGTACGCTGTTATTTGTTTTTATATGTTGGCAGTATTGATTGTA
Source organism: Rhinoderma darwinii (assembly GCF_050947455.1). Lineage (NCBI taxonomy): Eukaryota > Metazoa > Chordata > Amphibia > Anura > Rhinodermatidae > Rhinoderma > Rhinoderma darwinii. The sequence continues at coordinate 40,251,367 of NC_134699.1, read as the reverse complement.
AAATTAGACAGTGTTGTTAAAGAGGTATAGTCAATGTTCTCTTATGGATTAACGAAGGACAGAGACGGGCGCTTACTTTTGATAATGAGGATGTGACCAGGGAAGGAAGTGAGGGTAGGACAACAACTGGAGCAAAAAATTAATTAAAAACCTAATTAGTGATTGTGACTAACGAAAAAGTGGTTTAAAAGATATGAACAGTAATGTACATGGCAAAAAGCACATGTTATGCATGTACAGGCTGTAAATATGCGGGGAAGGAAGTCCTGGAATACCATGGTATTGGATGATCTCCAATAAATGGATTATTTTTATGAAATTTTTATTGGTATGGTTATTATTATTTTTCTTGGTCTTGGTAACCACGATGGGAGGCTCAGAGATCTGTTATTAATACTGAAACATTAGATCTCTTCTGAGGTTTAGGCCATCTGGATATCTAGTTTTTAATCTGTAAATCCAAAATGCCTCCCTAAGGTGGGTTTTATGTTTAAGGTCGCCTCCCCTTTTTGGGGGGTAGATTTTTTCAATAGCGTAGCAACGTAAATTTTTTGTGTTACGGTTGTGTTGTACAATAAAATGTTTTGATACATTGGAGATGTTAGTGATATTAATATTTCTCACGTAGCTAAGGTGTTCAAGAATTCTTGTTTTCAGTTTTCTGTTTGTACAACCCACGTATTTTAGTTGACATTCAGTACATTCTATGACGTAAATTACGGATTCGCTGTTACAATTGATATAATTCTGGATGCTGTATGTATCTGTTTGTGTAGAGTTGCTGAATATTTTAGTTGGATGGGCAAAGGAGCAAGTCTTGCATGGATGTTGCCCACATCTGTAGAAGCCTTTTGTTTCTAGCCATGTTGTTTTAACATTTTCGTTTGGTGTGAACAGTGACGGAGACAACACGCTGCCCAAGGAGGGTGCCTTTCTTGCCACGATACGACAACCTTCGGCCAAGATGGAACGTAGACCGTCATCTTCTTGGAGGATAGGTAAGTTGTTGGTGACTAATTTTTTGATTTGCATAAACTGGTTGCTCTGTTGTAAGATTAAAGTGGGTTGGTTGTCTTTAGATTGAATTTTAGGACTTGTTTTGGTATATTTGTTATTATATGCGAGTAAATCAGTTCTAGGTATTTTGGTCATGATTTCACTTGCTCTATTGAGTGACCATGTGGGATAACCTCTTGCTCTAAGTCTAGTTTATTCGTAATTTGACTGTGAAAAAACATTTCCTTGGGCAGGAGACCCTCCCTCTGGATGATGTTCCAACTTCATCTCCCCCTACCACATCTGTTGAAGAGTGCGTCCTTCCAGCTCATCCGCCACCTAGTCTCGAACAATTCTCCTTTCAAGAACTTACCACCTTAGCAGCTCTGGATCACCTGCGTACGGAAACCTATAATCAAACGGTGACTACAGCCCCAAATTTTCGTACTTCCAACCCCAAGTTCTACCCAACGAACTCTAGAACTGACTCGATGGACCGTTTCCAAACGGTAATGGAAAAAGAATTACAAAACTTGGCGGACAGCCTCAAATCCCAATACCCAACAACAAATATGACGATCCAACACAAACAAGCGGTTAAGTCTTTACATGACAACAAAGACATAGTGATAAAAATGGCGGATAAAGGAGGCAGTGTTACTGTAATGAATAAGAACGATTATAAACAATCCATTACCAACCTGCTAAGTGACAAAACAACCTATAAAATACTGGAGAACAACCCAGTAGACAACATAAAAAATCGCATGAACAAACTCTTAAAAGATGGCGAACGAGGAGGTTTCTTAAATAAAAAACAAGCCGAATTTATTCTTGTTGATCAACCCATTACGCCAATTTTTCATGCGCTTCCAAAAACCCACAAGCTAATCTTTCCACCACCAATGAGACCCATTGTCTCAGGTATAGGTTCAATTTTAGAACGATTGTCGGAATGGTTAGATACATTACTGCAACCATTAGCACAAACAGCCCCTGGATTTTTAAAGGATACTAAAAATGTCCTTAATTCACTATGCCATAAAAAATGGGAGAAAAATTACACTTGGCTCACGTGTGATGTCGTGTCTTTATACACTTCTATTCCGCATCACATTGCTTATGCCGCTCTTGACTACCACTTAACCAAACACAGTTTGTATGATAAAAACTTCCAAGTATTCATTCTGGAAGTACTCATGTTTCTAATGACTAATAATTACTTTCAATTTGACACAAAATATTACCTCCAACTCAAGGGCGTATCCATGGGAGCCAAGTTTTCTCCATCGATAGCCAATTTAGTCATGTCCTGGTGGGAACAGTCCTACATCTTTTCTACCGATAATACATATGGCCACTGCATTGAATGGTATGGGAGGTATATTGACGATATTTTACTAATCTGGAAAGGAGACACTGACACTATCCCGGTTTTTGTAGAAACCCTCAATCAAAATCACTGCAATCTTAAATTTACTTACAAATTTGATAACACCAATATCATATTTTTAGATCTTGAATTAAACGGAAAAGAAGGGCAAATAATCTCTACCCAGACTCACCGAAAACCTACCTCCTCAAATAATATCCTTCATGCAAGAAGCAATCATTCAATACAGACCATAAAGGCCATACCAGTGGGTGAGTTGCATCGTGCCAAAAGGAATTGCACCTCCCACAGTCAGTTTGAAGTTGAACAAAAGGAAATCAAAACTAGACTTAGAGCAAGAGGTTATCCCACATGGTCACTCAATAGAGCAAGTGAAATCATGACCAAAATACCTAGAACTGATTTACTCGCATATAATAACAAATATACCAAAACAAGTCCTAAAATTCAATCTAAAGACAACCAACCCACTTTAATCTTACAACAGAGCAACCAGTTTATGCAAATCAAAAAATTAGTCACCAACAACTTACCTATCCTCCAAGAAGATGACGGTCTACGTTCCATCTTGGCCGAAGGTTGTCGTATCGTGGCAAGAAAGGCACCCTCCTTGGGCAGCGTGTTGTCTCCGTCACTGTTCACACCAAACGAAAATGTTAAAACAACATGGCTAGAAACAAAAGGCTTCTACAGATGTGGGCAACATCCATGCAAGACTTGCTCCTTTGCCCATCCAACTAAAATATTCAGCAACTCTACACAAACAGATACATACAGCATCCAGAATTATATCAATTGTAACAGCGAATCCGTAATTTACGTCATAGAATGTACTGAATGTCAACTAAAATACGTGGGTTGTACAAACAGAAAACTGAAAACAAGAATTCTTGAACACCTTAGTTACGTGAGAAATATTAATATCACTAACATCTCCAATGTATCAAAACATTTTATTGTACAACACAACCGTAACACAAAAAATTTACGTTGCTACGCTATTGAAAAAATCTACCCCCCAAAAAGGGGAGGCGACCTCAAACATAAAACCCACCTTAGGGAGGCATTTTGGATTTACAGATTAAAAACTAGATATCCAGATGGCCTAAACCTCAGAAGAGATCTAATGTTTCAGTATTAATAACAGATCTCTGAGCCTCCCATCGTGGTTACCAAGACCAAGAAAAATAATAATAACCATACCAATAAAAATTTCATAAAAATAATCCATTTATTGGAGATCATCCAATACCATGGTATTCCAGGACTTCCTTCCCCGCATATTTACAGCCTGTACATGCATAACATGTGCTTTTTGCCATGTACATTACTGTTCATATCTTTTAAACCACTTTTTCGTTAGTCACAATCACTAATTAGGTTTTTAATTAATTTTTTGCTCCAGTTGTTGTCCTACCCTCACTTCCTTCCCTGGTCACATCCTCATTATCAAAAGTAAGCGCCCGTCTCTGTCCTTCGTTAATCCATAAGAGAACATTGACTATACCTCTTTAACAACACTGTCTAATTTTACAATCAATACTGCCAACATATAAAAACAAATAACAGCGTACTATCGACTGACAGTATAAAATACATCATCTTAAAAATCAAAGTAAAATACTCTGACACCTACATGACTATGCACATCAACTATGTCTAAGTAATTGTTTGATTTCTAGAAATAAATAATACTCACCAATTTTATATGCACCATCGTCTATAAGATAGCCATCTGGACAATAGCGAATAGGCAAAATGACAGCATCTTCCGTCGATATAGTCTCCACTCCATACAACAAAACACCATCTGAAATACACAATACACTTATGTTAGGTTGAACTTACATAACCCTACATTCTCAATCATGATACTAACGCAGCTACTAGTTGAGAGTACGCAAGTGAAAATACAAACAACAGAATGGGCAGCAACCATTCCTACTTCCGGCTTGCGTTCCAAAGGGATAACAACAGTGGAACGCACTCAGCAATCAGCTGTACCATACAGACTAGGATAAAAACGAGACAACGCGCGCTATTCAAAAACAGACATCACAGCCAAGACTAAGGATGCAGCAGCATCCGAAACGCGTAGGCTTTTGAGGACATTACCGCCCGCTTACCCTCACATCAGGACTATTCTTCTGGACTATTTTAATTGAATATTATTAAACTTGGAAACCTGCTTCCATTCTAACTACTTTATACAGCGCTGGAACAACTCTTTCCTCTTCTTCCGTACTTCAACGTGTGCCGACACGAGATTCCGGGCGCTGCTGAGACACACTCCCGTAGTGTCAGGTGAGCTGGAGGATTCCTCCCCCCTCTTCTTCTATTTTTGTGATACCATCGGCCTTTTCCTACGAGCTCCCTAATTTTTCATGTTCTAATACAGAACACCGGAGGGTCCACAACAGATGTGTGCATCGTAAGCGTGACTTTGTATAGATTTTCTAACATAACAAGGGTCTAGACAACTAAACAAAAATCATATATACCACTGAAACGAAGACTTTGGTTTTGGTTTTGTATTGTGAATTGCATTGTTTTTAAATTCACCACATTTTGCAACAGTGTCCTGGAGAACATTTCTTGGCCTTAACATGACGCATCAATCTGCCAACATGCCCCCTGGGGTTCAAATGTCTCGCTCTGAACTAGCTGAAAAAGTCTTTGGCAATCAAGATAATCACATCGGAAACAATCTAGAACTCGAAGATTTATTTCATACTTTAGAAAAGCACCTCGCACAACAGGCCAAAATTTGGTGGGACCTTACAACCTTAAAGAATTACATCGCAAAAGATATGATACCTAGAGGTCTACGCCTCAGGAAAACTCCAACTTTCATCTACACGGAAGAATTTCTAAAGGAATGGAACCAGACCCTCTCCACATGTTCCATGAATTTGATGAAACTAATTACTAAACAAGAGGAGATTAAACTATCCGAATTAGACATCAATATCACTGATATTAGAAAATCAATTGATGTTTATTCTGACTCACCTTCCTTTTCTTTTCTTCAAATCCGTACAACGACTGCTATTGATAAATTAGATCAATCCATTGCTGAAACGAAAAAAAGCAAGTTCCAACGAGATATGAGAGATTATACACATAACGAAATTTACAATTGGAGTCAGAGAACAAGAAACTACACAAGACCTAGACCCATTCTCAAAAAACGGAACCAATACCGCAACCAATACAGGGATTTACCGAACAGAGTGAGTTTCAGCTCCACAGAACCAGACTCCGCTGACGGCCTGTCAGAAGATGATAATTCAAGGACTCGCCCACACTCTACCCATAGAACACAAAACCAAAGTTATCAGTCAAAAAACGAGGTAGGAGGGGGGGCAGGAAGCACAAATCGAATAAATCAAGATTTCAACCGTTGCCTGCGCCCCCGGAAATTCCAACAGTACTAGAATTGAACGTCACCAACTTATCCTCCTTCACTCTAACCACGGCACAAACTGAAGTTTTATCCTTGGGTCTCAATTTTGCCCCAAAAAACAATTTCAACCTATTTAATACGCTACTGGACATTAATAAATTTATTCGTAATTTGACTGTGAAAAAACATTTCCTTGGGCAGGAGACCCTCCCTCTGGATGATGTTCCAACTTCATCTCCCCCTACCACATCTGTTGAAGAGTGCGTCCTTCCAGCTCATCCGCCACCTAGTCTCGAACAATTCTCCTTTCAAGAACTTACCACCTTAGCAGCTCTGGATCACCTGCGTACGGAAACCTATAATCAAACGGTGACTACAGCCCCAAATTTTCGTACTTCCAACCCCAAGTTCTACCCAACGAACTCTAGAACTGACTCGATGGACCGTTTCCAAACGGTAATGGAAAAAGAATTACAAAACTTGGCGGACAGCCTCAAATCCCAATACCCAACAACAAATATGACGATCCAACACAAACAAGCGGTTAAGTCTTTACATGACAACAAAGACATAGTGATAAAAATGGCCGATAAAGGAGGCAGTGTTACTGTAATGAATAAGAACGATTATAAACAATCCATTACCAACCTGCTAAGTGACAAAACAACCTATAAAATACTGGAGAACAACCCAGTAGACAACATAAAAAATCGCATGAACAAACTCTTAAAAGATGGCGAACGAGGAGGTTTCTTAAATAAAAAACAAGCCGAATTTATTCTTGTTGATCAACCCATTACGCCAATTTTTCATGCGCTTCCAAAAACCCACAAGCTAATCTTTCCACCACCAATGAGACCCATTGTCTCAGGTATAGGTTCAATTTTAGAACGATTGTCGGAATGGTTAGATACATTACTGCAACCATTAGCACAAACAGCCCCTGGATTTTTAAAGGATACTAAAAATGTCCTTAATTCACTATGCCATAAAAAATGGGAGAAAAATTACACTTGGCTCACGTGTGATGTCGTGTCTTTATACACTTCTATTCCGCATCACATTGCTTATGCCGCTCTTGACTACCACTTAACCAAACACAGTTTGTATGATAAAAACTTCCAAGTATTCATTCTGGAAGTACTCATGTTTCTAATGACTAATAATTACTTTCAATTTGACACAAAATATTACCTCCAACTCAAGGGCGTATCCATGGGAGCCAAGTTTTCTCCATCGATAGCCAATTTAGTCATGTCCTGGTGGGAACAGTCCTACATCTTTTCTACCGATAATACATATGGCCACTGCATTGAATGGTATGGGAGGTATATTGACGATATTTTACTAATCTGGAAAGGAGACACTGACACTATCCCGGTTTTTGTAGAAACCCTCAATCAAAATCACTGCAATCTTAAATTTACTTACAAATTTGATAACACCAATATCATATTTTTAGATCTTGAATTAAACGGAAAAGAAGGGCAAATAATCTCTACCCAGACTCACCGAAAACCTACCTCCTCAAATAATATCCTTCATGCAAGAAGCAATCATTCAATACAGACCATAAAGGCCATACCAGTGGGTGAGTTGCATCGTGCCAAAAGGAATTGCACCTCCCACAGTCAGTTTGAAGTTGAACAAAAGGAAATCAAAACTAGACTTAGAGCAAGAGGTTATCCCACATGGTCACTCAATAGAGCAAGTGAAATCATGACCAAAATACCTAGAACTGATTTACTCGCATATAATAACAAATATACCAAAACAAGTCCTAAAATTCAATCTAAAGACAACCAACCCACTTTAATCTTACAACAGAGCAACCAGTTTATGCAAATCAAAAAATTAGTCACCAACAACTTACCTATCCTCCAAGAAGATGACGGTCTACGTTCCATCTTGGCCGAAGGTTGTCGTATCGTGGCAAGAAAGGCACCCTCCTTGGGCAGCGTGTTGTCTCCGTCACTGTTCACACCAAACGAAAATGTTAAAACAACATGGCTAGAAACAAAAGGCTTCTACAGATGTGGGCAACATCCATGCAAGACTTGCTCCTTTGCCCATCCAACTAAAATATTCAGCAACTCTACACAAACAGATACATACAGCATCCAGAATTATATCAATTGTAACAGCGAATCCGTAATTTACGTCATAGAATGTACTGAATGTCAACTAAAATACGTGGGTTGTACAAACAGAAAACTGAAAACAAGAATTCTTGAACACCTTAGCTACGTGAGAAATATTAATATCACTAACATCTCCAATGTATCAAAACATTTTATTGTACAACACAACCGTAACACAAAAAATTTACGTTGCTACGCTATTGAAAAAATCTACCCCCCAAAAAGGGGAGGCGACCTTAAACATAAAACCCACCTTAGGGAGGCATTTTGGATTTACAGATTAAAAACTAGATATCCAGATGGCCTAAACCTCAGAAGAGATCTAATGTTTCAGTATTAATAACAGATCTCTGAGCCTCCCATCGTGGTTACCAAGACCAAGAAAAATAATAATAACCATACCAATAAAAATTTCATAAAAATAATCCATTTATTGGAGATCATCCAATACCATGGTATTCCAGGACTTCCTTCCCCGCATATTTACAGCCTGTACATGCATAACATGTGCTTTTTGCCATGTACATTACTGTTCATATCTTTTAAACCACTTTTTCGTTAGTCACAATCACTAATTAGGTTTTTAATTAATTTTTTGCTCCAGTTGTTGTCCTACCCTCACTTCCTTCCCTGGTCACATCCTCATTATCAAAAGTAAGCGCCCGTCTCTGTCCTTCGTTAATCCATAAGAGAACATTGACTATACCTCTTTAACAACACTGTCTAATTTTACAATCAATACTGCCAACATATAAAAACAAATAACAGCGTACTATCGACTGACAGTATAAAATACATCATCTTAAAAATCAAAGTAAAATACTCTGACACCTACATGACTATGCACATCAACTATGTCTAAGTAATTGTTTGATTTCTAGAAATAAATAATACTCACCAATTTTATATGCACCATCGTCTATAAGATAGCCATCTGGACAATAGCGAATAGGCAAAATGACAGCATCTTCCGTCGATATAGTCTCCACTCCATACAACAAAACACCATCTGAAATACACAATACACTTATGTTAGGTTGAACTTACATAACCCTACATTCTCAATCATGATACTAACGCAGCTACTAGTTGAGAGTACGCAAGTGAAAATACAAACAACAGAATGGGCAGCAACCATTCCTACTTCCGGCTTGCGTTCCAAAGGGATAACAACAGTGGAACGCACTCAGCAATCAGCTGTACCATACAGACTAGGATAAAAACGAGACAACGCGCGCTATTCAAAAACAGACATCACAGCCAAGACTAAGGATGCAGCAGCATCCGAAACGCGTAGGCTTTTGAGGACATTACCGCCCGCTTACCCTCACATCAGGACTATTCTTCTGGACTATTTTAATTGAATATTATTAAACTTGGAAACCTGCTTCCATTCTAACTACTTTATACAGCGCTGGAACAACTCTTTCCTCTTCTTCCGTACTTCAACGTGTGCCGACACGAGATTCCGGGCGCTGCTGAGACACACTCCCGTAGTGTCAGGTGAGCTGGAGGATTCCTCCCCCCTCTTCTTCTATTTTTGTGATACCATCGGCCTTTTCCTACGAGCTCCCTAATTTTTCATGTTCTAATACAGAACACCGGAGGGTCCACAACAGATGTGTGCATCGTAAGCGTGACTTTGTATAGATTTTCTAACATAACAAGGGTCTAGACAACTAAACAAAAATCATATATACCACTGAAACGAAGACTTTGGTTTTGGTTTTGTATTGTGAATTGCATTGTTTTTAAATTCACCACATTTTGCAACAGTGTCCTGGAGAACATTTCTTGGCCTTAACATGACGCATCAATCTGCCAACATGCCCCCTGGGGTTCAAATGTCTCGCTCTGAACTAGCTGAAAAAGTCTTTGGCAATCAAGATAATCACATCGGAAACAATCTAGAACTCGAAGATTTATTTCATACTTTAGAAAAGCACCTCGCACAACAGGCCAAAATTTGGTGGGACCTTACAACCTTAAAGAATTACATCGCAAAAGATATGATACCTAGAGGTCTACGCCTCAGGAAAACTCCAACTTTCATCTACACGGAAGAATTTCTAAAGGAATGGAACCAGACCCTCTCCACATGTTCCATGAATTTGATGAAACTAATTACTAAACAAGAGGAGATTAAACTATCCGAATTAGACATCAATATCACTGATATTAGAAAATCAATTGATGTTTATTCTGACTCACCTTCCTTTTCTTTTCTTCAAATCCGTACAACGACTGCTATTGATAAATTAGATCAATCCATTGCTGAAACGAAAAAAAGCAAGTTCCAACGAGATATGAGAGATTATACACATAACGAAATTTACAATTGGAGTCAGAGAACAAGAAACTACACAAGACCTAGACCCATTCTCAAAAAACGGAACCAATACCGCAACCAATACAGGGATTTACCGAACAGAGTGAGTTTCAGCTCCACAGAACCAGACTCCGCTGACGGCCTGTCAGAAGATGATAATTCAAGGACTCGCCCACACTCTACCCATAGAACACAAAACCAAAGTTATCAGTCAAAAAACGAGGTAGGAGGGGGGGCAGGAAGCACAAATCGAATAAATCAAGATTTCAACCGTTGCCTGCGCCCCCGGAAATTCCAACAGTACTAGAATTGAACGTCACCAACTTATCCTCCTTCACTCTAACCACGGCACAAACTGAAGTTTTATCCTTGGGTCTCAATTTTGCCCCAAAAAACAATTTCAACCTATTTAATACGCTACTGGACATTAATAAATTTATTCGTAATTTGACTGTGAAAAAACATTTCCTTGGGCAGGAGACCCTCCCTCTGGATGATGTTCCAACTTCATCTCCCCCTACCACATCTGTTGAAGATTGCGTCCTTCCAGCTCATCCGCCACCTAGTCTCGAACAATTCTCCTTTCAAGAACTTACCACCTTAGCAGCTCTGGATCACCTGCGTACGGAAACCTATAATCAAACGGTGACTACAGCCCCAAATTTTCGTACTTCCAACCCCAAGTTCTACCCAACGAACTCTAGAACTGACTCGATGGACCGTTTCCAAACGGTAATGGAAAAAGAATTACAAAACTTGGCGGACAGCCTCAAATCCCAATACCCAACAACAAATATGACGATCCAACACAAACAAGCGGTTAAGTCTTTACATGACAACAAAGACATAGTGATAAAAATGGCGGATAAAGGAGGCAGTGTTACTGTAATGAATAAGAACGATTATAAACAATCCATTACCAACCTGCTAAGTGACAAAACAACCTATAAAATACTGGAGAACAACCCAGTAGACAACATAAAAAATCGCATGAACAAACTCTTAAAAGATGGCGAACGAGGAGGTTTCTTAAATAAAAAACAAGCCGAATTTATTCTTGTTGATCAACCCATTACGCCAATTTTTCATGCGCTTCCAAAAACCCACAAGCTAATCTTTCCACCACCAATGAGACCCATTGTCTCAGGTATAGGTTCAATTTTAGAACGATTGTCGGAATGGTTAGATACATTACTGCAACCATTAGCACAAACAGCCCCTGGATTTTTAAAGGATACTAAAAATGTCCTTAATTCACTATGCCATAAAAAATGGGAGAAAAATTACACTTGGCTCACGTGTGATGTCGTGTCTTTATACACTTCTATTCCGCATCACATTGCTTATGCCGCTCTTGACTACCACTTAACCAAACACAGTTTGTATGATAAAAACTTCCAAGTATTCATTCTGGAAGTACTCATGTTTCTAATGACTAATAATTACTTTCAATTTGACACAAAATATTACCTCCAACTCAAGGGCGTATCCATGGGAGCCAAGTTTTCTCCATCGATAGCCAATTTAGTCATGTCCTGGTGGGAACAGTCCTACATCTTTTCTACCGATAATACATATGGCCACTGCATTGAATGGTATGGGAGGTATATTGACGATATTTTACTAATCTGGAAAGGAGACACTGACACTATCCCGGTTTTTGTAGAAACCCTCAATCAAAATCACTGCAATCTTAAATTTACTTACAAATTTGATAACACCAATATCATATTTTTAGATCTTGAATTAAACGGAAAAGAAGGGCAAATAATCTCTACCCAGACTCACCGAAAACCTACCTCCTCAAATAATATCCTTCATGCAAGAAGCAATCATTCAATACAGACCATAAAGGCCATACCAGTGGGTGAGTTGCATCGTGCCAAAAGGAATTGCACCTCCCACAGTCAGTTTGAAGTTGAACAAAAGGAAATCAAAACTAGACTTAGAGCAAGAGGTTATCCCACATGGTCACTCAATAGAGCAAGTGAAATCATGACCAAAATACCTAGAACTGATTTACTCGCATATAATAACAAATATACCAAAACAAGTCCTAAAATTCAATCTAAAGACAACCAACCCACTTTAATCTTACAACAGAGCAACCAGTTTATGCAAATCAAAAAATTAGTAACCAACAACTTACCTATCCTCCAAGAAGATGACGGTCTACGTTCCATCTTGGCCGAAGGTTGTCGTATCGTGGCAAGAAAGGCACCCTCCTTGGGCAGCGTGTTGTCTCCGTCACTGTTCACACCAAACGAAAATGTTAAAACAACATGGCTAGAAACAAAAGGCTTCTACAGATGTGGGCAACATCCATGCAAGACTTGCTCCTTTGCCCATCCAACTAAAATATTCAGCAACTCTACACAAACAGATACATACAGCATCCAGAATTATATCAATTGTAACAGCGAATCCGTAATTTACGTCATAGAATGTACTGAATGTCAACTAAAATACGTGGGTTGTACAAACAGAAAACTGAAAACAAGAATTCTTGAACACCTTAGTTACGTGAGAAATATTAATATCACTAACATCTCCAATGTATCAAAACATTTTATTGTACAACACAACCGTAACACAAAAAATTTACGTTGCTACGCTATTGAAAAAATCTACCCCCCAAAAAGGGGAGGCGACCTTAAACATAAAACCCACCTTAGGGAGGCATTTTGGATTTACAGATTAAAAACTAGATATCCAGATGGCCTAAACCTCAGAAGAGATCTAATGTTTCAGTATTAATAACAGATCTCTGAGCCTCCCATCGTGGTTACCAAGACCAAGAAAAATAATAATAACCATACCAATAAAAATTTCATAAAAATAATCCATTTATTGGAGATCATCCAATACCATGGTATTCCAGGACTTCCTTCCCCGCATATTTACAGCCTGTACATGCATAACATGTGCTTTTTGCCATGTACATTACTGTTCATATCTTTTAAACCACTTTTTCGTTAGTCACAATCACTAATTAGGTTTTTAATTAATTTTTTGCTCCAGTTGTTGTCCTACCCTCACTTCCTTCCCTGGTCACATCCTCATTATCAAAAGTAAGCGCCCGTCTCTGTCCTTCGTTAATCCATAAGAGAACATTGACTATACCTCTTTAACAACACTGTCTAATTTTACAATCAATACTGCCAACATATAAAAACAAATAACAGCGTACTATCGACTGACAGTATAAAATACATCATCTTAAAAATCAAAGTTAAATACTCTGACACCTACATGACTATGCACATCAACTATGTCTAAGTAATTGTTTGATTTCTAGAAATAAATAATACTCACCAATTTTATATGCACCATCGTCTATAAGATAGCCATCTGGACAATAGCGAATAGGCAAAATGACAGCATCTTCCGTCGATATAGTCTCCACTCCATACAACAAAACACCATCTGAAATACACAATACACTTATGTTAGGTTGAACTTACATAACCCTACATTCTCAATCATGATACTAACGCAGCTACTAGTTGAGAGTACGCAAGTGAAAATACAAACAACAGAATGGGCAGCAACCATTCCTACTTCCGGCTTGCGTTCCAAAGGGATAACAACAGTGGAACGCACTCAGCAATCAGCTGTACCATACAGACTAGGATAAAAACGAGACAACGCGCGCTATTCAAAAACAGACATCACAGCCAAGACTAAGGATGCAGCAGCATCCGAAACGCGTAGGCTTTTGAGGACATTACCGCCCGCTTACCCTCACATCAGGACTATTCTTCTGGACTATTTTAATTGAATATTATTAAACTTGGAAACCTGCTTCCATTCTAACTACTTTATACAGCGCTGGAACAACTCTTTCCTCTTCTTCCGTACTTCAACGTGTGCCGACACGAGATTCCGGGCGCTGCTGAGACACACTCCCGTAGTGTCAGGTGAGCTGGAGGATTCCTCCCCCCTCTTCTTCTACAGTTGCTCTGTATTCTCTATAAAGAGCAGCTGTATCGTTCACTTTACAGTGAACCCGTCAGTCCCACGGACCTGACAGGTTCAGTGTCGGTGGGTTCTGCGTGTCCCTGACACGTAGGATCCACCTGTAAACGATCACATCTAAGTTCATAATTTAGATGTGATCGATTACAGGTGGATCCTGCGTGTGTGACCCACCGACACTGAACCCGTCAGGTCCGCGGGACTGACGGATTCAGTGCAAAGTGAACGATAAAGCTGCTCTGTATAGACAATATAGAACAGCTGTATCTCCAAAAGTAAAACGAATTTTGATCAAAATAATTTACAAAGTTACATAATTCACACTGACTAATTTATTTATATAAAAAAAAATATACCCTCAAAGATTTACATAGCCTTTATTGCTGCCAAGGATTAATTTTGTATCAGGCACAACCACAGTAAGTTTAAAATACAACTGAATGTGGAGCAAAGTTAATGCTGAATGGGTTAATCTTTCTACCCATTTCACGGGAACTGGGTACAAAGACCCCACACAGAGTTCGCTTTATATATTACACTTTGGACTTAATGGACTGAACATTTACAGAGATGTCAGGACTTCTAATTACAGCTGTTAGAGCACATTAGAGTAGGAGGGGAGAAAGGGAAATGGAGAAGGAAGGAGAGCAGCGAGCTGGAGAATAATAGTTCAGAAATCAGATGCAGAGAGGTAAAAGGCAGGACGGGGGCAAGAACTGGATGAAAAGAGCAAAATGGGACATTAAGGGTTTGGTGTTTGTGAGGCAGTAAATGAAGAGGAGCAATTAAAGAACTCTGGGAACTGCGTAGGATGAGAAGTGGGGGATATGAGTCTTGAGAAGGAGAGAAAACCTGCGTGATACGTCATCTGAAGGAGCATGCCACGATTACTTTTCTATCAGAATCTGTATGAAATTGGGGCATATGGAGGTACATTGGAGCCATATAGAAGTCTATAAATGCCTTATTACGGCTCCATACAGCTTTGAGGTTGTACCGATCCACACTATGATTGTGTGCATGAGGCCTAAGTGTCTAGGTAGTCTATTATTTCAAATTCTCTTACGTTATATCTGGTTTTCTTTTCTTATCATGCAGCAGTATAGGGAGGGACATTGAGTTGTATTACTGCATTACTAGTTCGATTTGGCATTCAGAAGACTGAAAAAGCAGAGTAATAATCTAGAAAGAATGTATATGGGATGCAAACCTATGTTGACGGTGTGGTGCAACACTGGCTAGTCTGGCAGACGTCCATATACGATTCTTTACTACATTTTCAGCGACAGTGATAAAGGCTGTGGATTGGCCGAAACATCTATAAAAACGCTGATTACATATGAAATAATATGATATACAGCTTTGTGGAAAAAATAAATCTATTCAACTTGCAACTTGCTTTCTTGTGAGTGCTGGGGTAGTCGAGACTATGAAAAAGCAGGGTGACATATTCTTTAGGAGCCTTATTGGCTGTCGCCCAGCTTTCCTAGTTAGCAGATATAACTAAGATAGGAATAGAATCTATCAACTTGACAGAAGGAAACAACATATTGTATGTACTGGCGAGTTTTATATATTTTGGGTATAGGAAGAAGTGCGACATGATCAGAACTGCTGAGGGCCATTTAGAGTGACACGAGTTCAGGGATGAGTGTAGAGAGGAGTAATACGATGCTGCAATATCTGGTAAGGTTGAGGCACTCAGAAGACGTGGAAATTTCTCATTCATTTGTGCTTTAATTCACTTTTCACCTCCAGTCTGGAGATCTAATTCCGATCCAATAATTGTAACTAGCCAGGAAAGAGCAGCAGAGAGAGGGCAAGAATTAAATCAGTAAGGAGCACTCATCACCCCCTTCCCTGAATGTTAATAAGGGCTCAGTAACTCTTTACTGGTTGCAGCCTATGGCAGGCATGGCCTTAGTGAATCGCTCTGAGACAATATTCACTCACTCTTCTTGTATTCATCTTTTTCATTCTTCTTCAGCATCTTAATTGTTATTAATTTCTGCTTTGCATCAAAACCAGTGGTTGTGGTGTCCATGCCAGCATACAAATGTCAGCTCACTACAGCTTCAGTATTGATAATGTACTTTTTCTGTACATTGAACACCTTGGGTGGCAAAACACTGCATTGCCTACAATGCATTTGCTAATAATTATAAATTAGTTATGATAATAAAAGTATTAAAAGGACGAGGCATGTCAGTGGGGCACCAACAATCTAAAGTGCCCTAACTAGGGTATTTAAATAAGGGCTATGCCAGTGAACTTAAACTGTCCCAGGTAAGGCAAAGCCTTGCTTTACCTTTGGAATCCAGATATGATAAGAACAAACCCTTGAGTTGTAAGTGACAGCATTGGTCAACGTCTATTACAGCATAGTATGTGACAAAGTTAGGCTCTGTTCACATCTGCGTTGGGGAACCATTCTGACGTACCATCGGAGCTTTCCATCAGAACGGGACCCTGAGTAGACACAAACTGACAACGACGGAAACCAGAGGTTTCCATTTCCATCACCATTGATTTGATGTATTAATAATGTATTAATAATGTATTAATAATAATCAATCCGGTGCCAGTGGTTTCCGTTGGTCTCTTTTGTACCCGGGTCTGTAGTTTTGCCGGAAGCAATAGTGCTATCTACTAGCGCCACTGTAGATCACTGAAGGAGCGGAATCCCCGTGTGGCCGGGGATTCCGCTCCTGGAGCGCTCCGCTTGATGTCTTTGTCCATATATGGACAGTGACATCAGGGGTAACTCCTGAAGCGGAATCCCCATCCATAGCGTTGCCGACTCTGTGACTGGGGATTCCACTCCGGGAGAAGCTAATGACTTCACTGTCCATAAATGGACACAGACGACAGGAGCTTCTCCTGTAGTGGAATCCCCGGTCACAGCGTCGGCAACACTGTGGACAGGGATTCAGCTTCAGGAGTTGCCCCATATGTCACTGTCCATATCAAGTGGAGCGCTCTAGGAGCGGAATCCCCGGCCACACAGGGATTCCGCTTCTTCAGGGAGCTACAGTGGGGCTATCTACAGGAAGGGGGGTGCTATCCACAAGGGGGCTGTGGGCTGTGTAGCACTACCTACAAGGTGGCTTTGAGCTGTGTGGCGCAACCAACAAGGGGGCTGTGTGGCACTACCTACAAGGGGGCTGTGTGGCACTACCTACCAGGATGCTGTGTGGCACTCCCCCCAGGAGGCTGTGTGGCACTACCTACCAGGGTGCTGTGTGGCACTACCTACAGGGGGGCTGTGTCGCACTACCTACAGGGGACTGTGTGGCACTACCTACAGGGGACTGTGTGGCACTACCTACAGGGGGCTGTGTGGCACTCTCTACATGGGGCTGTGTGGCACTCTTTAGAGAGCTGTGTGGCACTCTCTACAGGGAGCTATGTGGCACTATCTACAAGGGGGCTGTGTGGCGCTATCTACAAGGGGGCTGTGTGGCACTATCTACAAGGGGACTGTGTGGCGCTGTCTACAAGGGGGCTGTGTGGCGCTATCTATAAGGGGGCTGTGTGGCGCTATCTACAAGGGGGCTTTGTGGCACTCTCTACAGGGGGCTATGTGGCACTATCTACAAGGGGGCTGTGTGGCACTATCTACAAGGGGACTGTGTGGCACTATCTACAAGGGGGCTGTGTGGCGCTATCTACAAGGGGGCTGTGTGGCGCTATCTACAAGGGGGCTGTGTGGCGCTATCTACAACGGGGCTGTGTGGCGCTATCTACAAGGGGGCTGTGTGGCGCTGTCTACAAGGGCTCTGTGTGGCGCTATCTACAAGGGGGCTTTGTGGTTCTATCTACAGGGGGCTGTGTGGCGCTATCTACAAGGGGGCTGTGTGGCGCTATCTACAAGGGGGCTGGGTGGCGCTGTCTACAAGGCTCTGTGTGGCGCTATCTACAAGGGGGCTTTGTGGTTCTATCTACAGGGGGCTGTGTGGCACTATCTACAAGGGGGCTGTGTGGCACTACCTACAAGGGACTGTGTGGCTCTACTTACAGGGGGAATCTGTGAGTGGTGGGCTGATGGTCATTTTACTGTGCGTGGTGGGCTGATGGTCATTTTACTGTGAGTGGGGGGCTGATGGTCATTTTACTGTGAGTGGCGGGCTGATGGTCATTTTACTGTGAGTGGCGGGCTGATGGTCATTTTACTGTGAGTGGTGGGCTGATGGTTATTTTACTGTGAGTGGCGGGCTGATGGTCATTTTACTGTGAGTGGTGGGCTGATGGTTATTTTACTGTGAGTGGCGGGCTGATGGTCCAATTACTGAGAGTGGGGGCTGATGGTCATTTTACTGTGAGTGGGGGGCTGATGGTCATTTTACTGTGAGTGCTGGGCTGATGGTCATCTTACTATGAGGGGAGGGGCTGATGGTCTTCAAGTGGTTTCCACCGCTGACCTCCAATTAAAATTAATGGGAGCCAGAAAATACCTGCGTTGCCCGTTTGGAGCTTTTTTGTCGTACCTAAAGTTTGTCTAAGCAAATGGTCTCCTAGTGTTTTCCAGTTCCCAGTGTTCCCCGTTCCTGTACCTGTATCCTGTATCCCGTGCTAACCTGTTCAAGTGCTGTGCTGAGCTGTAGTCGTGCTGTGCTGTATACCATGCCTGTCCTGCTACACCACGCCTGACGTCTGCCTGCTGCCGAGTCCCAGCCGAGCCTGTCTTGCTACTGTCCGAGCTGCCACAGGTACACTATACAAGCTATAGACTGTGACCTGCGTCCTGTTGGTCAGCTGCCATACCGTCAAGGCGGTACGGTCCAGTGGGTCTACGTACCCAACGTTGCATACTGTGTGGGGGCCACAAAGCGGACATTATACTGTGTAGGGGTATTACAGGGGGAATAATATTGTGGGCACAAATAGAAGTCAAAATACTATGTCCTTAAAGGGGTTCTAATATATTATATTATTAAATATTATTATTATACTGTATGGGGGCACTAAGGGGGCATTATACTTTTTTTTATGGGGCATCTATACTAAGGCCGGCCCTAGGTCCACACCTTGGCGTTCACACCCCTCTTGGTATGGGTAGAGATGGAAGCCGTCTGTGATGAGAAGTTTGGGATAAACTGCTGGTCGAAGTTAGTGAATCCCAAAAAACGCTTTATTGACCACAGGCCCTGAGGACGTGGCCATTCCAGAATGGACTTTACTTTCTCAGGATCCATCTTGAGACTTTGATCCGAGATGATGTAGCGCAGAAAGGGCAGAGAATTATTTTTCAAAGACGCACTTCCCCATCTTTGCATACAGGTGATACTCCCGTAAGCACAGCAGAACTTGACGATCATGCCTCTGATGAGTCGTCGGATCTGGAGAGAAAATCAAAATATCATCGAGACCACAACACAGACATAGAGGAGAACGCGGAAGATATCATTGACAAATTTCGGGAAGACTGCGGGAGCGTTACACAGACCGAAGGACATCAATAGGTGTTCGTAGTGCCTGTCTCGAGTGTTGAATGCCGTCTTCCACTCGTCACCTTGACGGATTCGGATCAAATTGTAAGCCCCACACTAGTTTTGAGAAAATCCTGGCTCCTCGTATGCAGTCAAACAGTTATAGGATATTAGTGGCAATGGGTATTTGTTCTTGATCATGATCGGGTTGAGACCACGGTAATCAATGCAGGGTCAAAGAAATCCTTCTTTCTTCTTAACGAAGAAGAACCCGGCCCCGGAGGAAGACTTTCGTGTGAAACCCCTCTCCAAATTCTTCTTGATATAGGCCGACATGGACTGAGACTCTGGCAAGGAGGGAGGAGAAGCGTTAGGAACCAGTTCAATCGGACTGTCGTAAGACCAGTGTGGAGGAAGCATCTCAGCCTCCATTTTGCTGAAGACGTCTGCAAACTGGGAAAAATGAGTGGATATTCCCGCTAATGACTGAGGCAGTGAAGGCTGGACGGGATGGATCTGTCCCTGGCAGGGGTGGGGACATTTGGGGCCCATTGGAGAACTTCTCCTGAATTCCAATCCAGGACTGGAGCATGCAACTGAAGCCAAGGCAGACCCAGCAAAACCGGATTGACGGCTTTAGGCAAGACAAGGAGTGTAATTAGTCCCGTGTGAAGAGTTTCAACTTGAAGCTTCAGTGGCTTGTCGGGCAGAGGAAGACCATTCACCTAGGCAACAGCCAAAGAGGAAAAGTGGGCAACTGGAGATGATCCACTAGATCTTGCTGGATGAAGTTTGCCGCGGATCCAGGTAGGCAAAGATCCAGTGCGTCTTTTCGACAGACACTATGGTCGCGGGGATGGACAATTTGGGAGAGAGTCTTTTATTTAGCGCCTTTCCGCCTAGGGTTGTCTCTCAAACCAAACCTAGGCACTGGAGTTTTTGTTTTTTGGGTACACAGAAGCGCAAAATGGCCTCCGAGGCCGTAATACAGACACAAGTCCATGGCTACGGCCATCGGGGGGTGAGTAGTCCCGACGGTCCGAGACCGTGGATTTTACAATCACTATGTCATCATACACATAAGATAATTTTTTACCGAAAAGACCAATTTTGCCAATTTCGGGCAACCATCGTTTAAACAATCTTTTGCGATGACTATTGTCTGCCATAGATGTGGTCGGTCAGGTTGGACTTTTTCGGCGGTGGTCGACTGAAAATACATGTGTTTGTCATGATCGGGTGTAATCAGCCGATCATTTGGCATTTTGCGCGTGTCCAGCCTGTTGCATTTTTTCTATTTCTCCTTGGTCTGCCAATTTTTTCTGACTTGTTACGAGAGGGATCCCACGAATGGTTGATCAGCCGCATCTGGCCAATCAAAATCCTATGTGTATGACCAGCTTTATACACATCACACTGTAAATTTTAGACAGAATGTATCTGTGAGTCCACGTCAACAGGTGTATACAGATCATTATGTGCAGGCTGGAAAGCAAAATGGTGCTTCCAACCAAGCTATTTGTTTTCAGCATATTGCTTATTCCCAAGGAGGCAGCCTCTTCCTCTGCTGAAATGTTGTTGTTGACAATTTTTAAGAATTACTGTCAGGGAATGTATATGATTAAGAGGCTCAAAATATGCAAGTGATGGGAATGTTACTGGGGTAATAAAGCATTGACGTTTTAGCCAAACTAGCACTGGATCTCTCCTCCAGCAGAGTTGACAACTTTTGAGACATTCTAAGTTTGTTGCACATAATCCAGCCCGTCAAATACTCGACACCCCCCCCCCCCCGTTACAACAGCCATAGTACCTCAGTGTAAGCCAAGGAGTGTTACCCTAAACAGAGTCCCATAAACATGCCAGCCACATAAACAATGTCAGTCAGAGCATGTCCCCATAATCAGAGCCAGCCACAGAATGCCCCTATTAACCACCCCAGCGAGAGAGTGCCCTCATTAACTGTGCCAGCGCCATTGCTTTAAAATAAAAAAAGATAACGTTTATGCTATAGGTAAGTGGCCAACTTCCTCTACCGTTCTGCTCATATCTGCTGATAGAGTGTAATATTCTGTTCACTGGAGTGGTGAGTAACTTTGCTCTTCTCGAGGTTCATCTTTTTTCAGAAACTAAAGGGGTTTTATCATCAGGTACATTTATGGCATAGCCACAGGATATGCCATAAATGGCAGATAGATGTGGGTCCCACCTCTGGGACCCGCTCCTATCTCTAGAACGGGGCCCCCTGAACCTTGTTCTTCCTTTCTGTATTCCCGCTGGCACTTGTAACTTCCGACCATGTAAGTAGAAAACAACATAGATCGCATTGCTACGCTGCTTCCGTAACTGCCCTTCATTTCTATGGGAGTTACGGAAACAGCGTAGCTCAGCGTGAGTTTTTGGAGTACCCTTAAAGAGGACCTGGTATGAAATACAGACCTAACATGTCTGTTTTAGTTATTACTTTTATTTCCCAAGAACTCTTCATTAGGCGTTTCCTCTGTTAGTCCTCCTGGAAATGTATGAATAAATTGACTTTACAGGCTTTTGTGAATTCCATATGTAACTTTTTGTAACCCAAAAAGATCCATGTCCACTAATACTCCAAATGAAATCAGTGACGTATTTGACTGAATGTAGATTTTGGACAATGAATTGATACTATGGGCCTGTGTGAACAGCCAACACTGCATTTATTCCACTTACCTTGACACTTGTGAGTTTGTGACTGATGCTGCGGTTTATTTTACAATATAATTTTATGTCTAGTTAGTCTGAAATATTCAGGATCAAGTGGTCCTGGTCTATATCCTTGTATTTATATACTACAGAGCAGGTGCATAGTGCAGATGGAAATGATATAGCATAAGGGTGGTAAAATGACAGTATGCAGCTTACACGGATACACAGGCATACTGTATATACAATATCAGTTTTCGTCTAACATTGCTATACCATATATAACAGGTACTGCTAGGGCATCGGTAGCGTTGTCCTCACTCATACTAGCTGATGCTGCTTTTTTCTGGGTGAAGCTGTGAAATTATTTTTCTACTTGAACAGTTTTCAATTTAGATTAAGAAAAATTTGAGACTCCACGTCAAGAGGCGTCAGTAACTCAACCAGGACTGCCTGACATAGAGCGAGAGAAGGAGGAGAGGGAGGGAAAGAGAGATAAAAAGAGAGAAAGATTATGGAAAGGATGGGGAGAGGTGTTTCTAATAAAAAGGGAAATTTGAAAATAGATGGAAATGAAGAAGGAGGGGGAGTGTAGGACAGACCATTAAAAGAAGCAGATGAAAATGTGAAAAGGAAGTATAATGTTCATCCTCTTAAAATACCTAATAAAAAGTATAATCATGTTTTAAAAGGTTTGCCTGCCTCAGTTTTGGGTGTAATGAGCCAGCAGAGAGGGGTCCCCCACTAGAGACCCTTCTGTATGAGCTAAACCCGAGACCTTATCCCAGAATCTCTATTGTCACTGGACGAGAAGTATCCGTTGAAAAGCATTATATAAATTAGAGTCTGTAATGCACTTTCACAGGCAAATAACATCTGGTCATGAGGGTTCCCAACAGTCAAACCTCTCACCAACCTCTGATGGGTTTTGTTTGCGGTTTCCTGTAAAACTTGGAACCAATATAAACATAATCATCTACTAGAACAGAAATCCAGCAACACCACTAACTCTTCCTATAGACCTCTATTACACAGAACCATGGGCGGATCAAGAGTAGTCTGGGCCCCTTGGCTGTAATGATCATGGGCCCCTTACCAACCAACCAACATAGTTATGAATTATAATTTTCACATAAAAATGGCTTTTAATCAGCTTTTATTTCTATGTTCTCCGAGAGATATTAAGAGACTGTGGTCCCCTTTCTGACCATGAGCCCTATGACCACTCTGCCCCTAAGCAGTACACCACTTTGTTCTTCGATCCTTTACCTTGGGTAACACCATTACACAAATGACCTTTGCATAGATATCTCCTGAGTAGAAAAGCCAAGACCTGAATTATTTTGAGACATGTTTGCTTCAAGTGCATCATGTAAGTGACGCCCTGTGTATTAATACTCTGCTGCAATGGCTGATATCGTAGATTACCCTGATCGCGGCCGTTTAACCATTCAGAGGCCAGGGTCAATAGCTGACCGCAGCATCTAAGTGGTTAGACAGAGGGAGGGGGCTCCCTCTGTCACCCCATCTGCACCCCAGTGATGCAATTGTAGGGTGCCGATGTATTGCTGACAGTTGGAGGCCTAAAGAAGGCCCCCAGGTCTGCCGTGTGTATGGCACAGGACTCTGGCAGTGCCTAAAGCTGGCCATACAGTTGAGATACAGTTGGCTAACAGCAATTCCTCCCGACTCGTCCATACACGCGCATGGGTTTTCAACAGGGAAAAGTGAGAAAGCCTTATCTATTGGCCAACAAAAGGATCGGGGATGTTGAAATTGAACATGACTGACCCTTCTCTCCCTCGACATCAACCGTCAGGGGATAGTCGGGACGCCACCATATTACAAATCGACGGGTTCGGCCAACATACTGTACATCTAATGTGTATGGCCAGCCTTACCTATCAATTTTACACTGACAGTCAAAATACACTGCAATACAGAAGTATTGCAGTGTATTATGTAAGCGATCAAATGATCACTTGGTCAGATCTCCTAGTAGAATTAAAAGAAATGTAAAAAAAAAGTTAATGTTCAAAAGTATAAAAGAAAATCTAACACAGTAAACTCTTTTATTCCCATTACAAAATGCTGTAGTATGGAAAAAAATAAAATATTTTTTTAAAAATTACACATAATTGGTATCGCTGCAAACATAATGACCACTATAACTCCTACTGTATGTACCCCAAAATGGTACCAATGAAAACTATAACTCGTTCAGCTAAAAAATAAGCTCTTATAAAGCTCCAACAGAACAATATTTATGGTTCTCAGAATGCAATAAAACAAAAACAATTTTTTTTATATAAAAAGTGTTTTTATTGTGTAAAAGTAGCAAAAGATAAAAAAATTGAATATCAATTTGGTATAGTTGTAATTGTAATAACGCACAGAATAAAGTTAACATATCATTTATAGAAAAAAAGAAAGAAAAAGTTCATACGTACCCCGGCCGTTGTCTTGGTGACGCGTCCCTCTTTTGACATCCAGTCCGACCTCCCTGGATGACGCGGCAGTCCATGTGACCGCTGCAGCCTATGAAACTTCATCCCAGGAGGCCGGACTGGAGGAAAAAGCAGGGAGTTCTGGGTAAGTATAAACTTATTTTTTTCTAAGTTGGGGTTTTTGAAGGAAACATTAGAAATCTATATTGTGATCGCCGCGCATGGTACTCACTGTCCGGCGGTAGTCACTGTCCCGGGTGCTGAAAGAGTTACTGCTGATCAGTGCAGCCCCTTCTCTCTATCCAGCACTGATCGTAACTCTTTCAGCACCCTGGACAGTGACTACCGCTGGACAGTGAGTACCATGCGTGGCACAGAGTACACATGGGAACCACACTGATCCAATCACGGACACGGATCTGTGAAAAATGGCCATGAAAACGGAGATGGAAGTGTGCATGAGGCCTTAGGGCTCTCAGAACATAATGAAAACAAAATGAAAAGAGAAAAAAATTTCTGTATCCAAAATAACTGCATCCTAAAAGGACACTAGCTTTTTAAAGAACTTATTCTAATCTAATAGTATACCTGGTATAAAACAACTTTATAATTTACTTACTGTTAAAATTTAGTTGTTTTATCCATGTAAAGTTACTGCCACTTAGATTCTCCCTTCCTGTAGTCTGCTGTCCGCCCCCCTGTTATCATGCCTTGTCTGTCCCTAGTTACTCAGCAGAATTGACAGACTGCAGAAAGTGGGGGTGCGTCTCTATACTGCCTGCCAATACAAGACTGGAGAAGGGAAGGTGGCAGCAAGAGAAGGGAGAAGAGAGAGAGGGTGAGTCAGACACAGACACACTGCATTTAAGTTTATGGGGGAGGAAGGGGGAGCAGGGGAGCAGAGGAATTCAGACACAGACAGGCTGCCAATACAAGTCTATGGAGAGGGGTCTACTAGCACCACTGTAGCTCCCTGAAAGAGCGGAATCTCCGCGTGGCCAGGGATTCCGCTCCAGGAGCACTCCGCTTGATATCTCTGTCCATATATGATGTGATAGTCATTTTGCTCAGTGGGGAGCTGATGCTCATTTTACTGTGAGTCGCGGGCTGATGGTTATTTTACTGTGAGTGGCGGGCTGATGGTTATTTTACTGTGAGTGGGGGGCTGATTGTCATTTTACTGTGAGTGGTGGGCTGATGGTCATTTTACTGTGAGTGGGGGCTGATGGTCATTCTACTGTGAGTGGTGGGCTGATGGTCATTTTACTGTGAGTGGTGGGCTGATGGTCATTTTACTGTGAGTAGCGGGCTGATGGTTATATTACTGTAAGTGGGGGCTGATGGTCATTCTACTGTGAGTGGGGGGCTGAGGGTCATTTTACTGTGAGTGGGGGGCTAATGGTAATTTTACTTGGAGCGGGGGGGCTGATGGACATTTTACTGTGAGTGGGGGACTGATGGTCTTCAAGTGGTTTCCACCTCTGACCTCCAATTGAAATTAATGGGAGCCAGAAAATACCTGTTTGGTGCTTTTTTTGCTGTGTCTTTTGCATTTGCTTCAACAGCTAAGGCTGGATTCACACGAGCATGTTCGGTCCGTAAAGGACGGAACGTATTTCGGCCGCAAGTCCCGGACCGAACACACTGCAGGGAGCCTGGCTCCTAGCATCATAGTTATGTACGACGCTAGGAGTCCCTGCCTCTCCGTGGAACTACTGTCCCTTACTGAAAACATGATTACAGTACGGGACAGTTGTCCCGCAGCGAGGCAGAGACTCCTAGCGTCATAGATAACTATGATGTTAGGAGCCCGGCTCCCTGCAGTGTGTTCGGTCCGGGACTTGCGGCCGAAATACATTCCGTCCTTTACGGACCGAACATGCTCGTGTGAATCCAGCCTTAAGAAAAAACGAAAAAAAAAAAAAAAGGCCAAACAACGCTGTCAATTCCTGAAGCAATTTTAAGGCAGATTTTGTTTTGCCTTACAAAAATCGCTGTGTGAACATACCCTACGGGTGTAGTGCTTGTGTTTAGCCGTTTTCTGTCTTTCTTGGAACAATTTTTGGTAGGGGTGCCCTGAGGAAATGTTATTTTTTGAGTGCTACCTCAAGTCCGAAAAGGTTGGGAAACTCTGTACTAGGCTACAAGATCACGCCGGCCTACGCAAGGATCCCGTTGTGGAGCAGCTCAGTTCGTTGTGGGAACGTGGCCGAGGCGAGTACAATTTTCATTTTTGTTTGGGGGCACTGTCTACAAGGGGGAGGTGGGGGGCGCTGTATGGCACGATCTACAAGGAGGAGGTGAGAGATTATGGCACTGTCTACAGGGAGGCTGTATGGCAAAATCTACAGGGGGCACTATACTGTGTGGGGGCCACTAAGTAGACATTATACTGTGTAGGGGTAACTACAGGGGGCATAATATTGTGGGCACAATTAGAGGTCAAAATACTGTGTCCTTGAAAGAGTTGTAATATATGATATTATTAAATATTATTATTATTATACTGTATGGGGGCACTAAAGGGGCATTATACTTTTTTATGGGGCATTTTTTTTAATGATGGGGTGGGGTGACGAAAGATCATTTCGCACAGGGCGCAATCTATCCTAAGGCCAGCCCTGACTACCCCCAATATTATTTTCTAACATGTCTATGTGATATGTCAAAATATAAATAATAGTTAAATTTAGAACAGTCATTTTGGAAGCTTACATACATAAAGGGGTTGTTTCATGTCGATAACCCCCTTCCATATGTCCCATTAGGACATATAGAACTCATTCCTTGCTCAGGGCCTCCCACTTTGAGCTATAAACCCCCAGCCCATCCTATGCGTTATATAGTTGGACATTAATTAGTATGGCTTCCATATAATACTTAATTTCCCCAGCAGCAGTCACTCCAGGTAACAAGTATGACCAGATACGGCATCCCCTGGTGATAACATTTCATTGCTGGAGTGGAAGGGTCTTGAGACTAGTCCTTTAATGAAATGCCATGATTGGGTATCATTTCAGTCATAGCTGTTGCTGCTTTCTTCACAGTATTTGCTCTAAAGTGTGATTCTTTGAATGTTGGGCATCTGAAGGCAAGATGTTCATGTCATGCAAATGGTACCATAGATCTTACCAAATGTATTACCATAACCCAGGTTGTAGTCCTCCTAGTGACATGCAGTTTCTGTGGCTTCTCTAGGTAGAACCTGCTAACTTTATTTTACAATTTGTTTATTAAACACTGAATAAAGTAGAGAAACAAAAAATATCAATGTTTATGCGTTTTATATACACAGGAACAACACTGAATCATAACAAAGCCTAATCTGTCATGTGGAAGGAGGACAAAACCCAATACTCAGACTCTGTTCACATCTGTGTTTGAGGCACTGTCAGAAGCCTCTGTCGCAGATTCAGTCATATTTGACTGGAAGAATAGCGCAGCATGCAGTGCTATTGTCTTTGTCAAATCCACGGACACTACGATGAAACCAGAGGGACCCCATTATAAGTCAATGGGATCCGTCGGGCGCTGTTGGCGTCCATCGTGTGACAGATCCATCACATTTTGAATTCTGTTTTTCTGCTCCTATAACGGAACAGAAAAACTGAATTTACAACATCATTGTGAACACAGCTTTAATTAAATTATAATAAAGAGTATAAACAAGGAACACAAGAAAACCGACTCAACCAAAGCCAAAACTGAACAGTAGGCAACCTAAAGGAGACAACAAAACAAGACATATCATGGTACTAAAAACAAAAAGAGAGATAAGACTAAGGACTAAAAAATTTTCCTGCTTTCCTAAATACCCGCCGGACAGTATGGGTATCTCTGGCTTTATGTAGCAGTGACAGTGGTGACATCATAGTAATGTTCATGACATCACAATAGCAGCTGACGTAAACTAATAGGGACAGCTCAGTGTTATGTGGGCACCATTACAACCTGTTGTATTTCTGACAAATACATTAAAATAAGCAACAGTTTAGTAATTTGTGGATATATCTGATACTTATTTTCCTCTGTGATGGATGCTCTTTAATTCTTCTCTAATCTGCATTGTCTAAGGGGCTTCTGAAATAGTCTGAAATTCACCTCCTTCTCTGTTCCCTATCTATCTATCTATCTATCTATCTATCTATCTATCTATCTATCTATCTATCTATCTATCTATCTAAGCTATATCATCTATCTATCTATCTATCTATCTATCTATCTATCTATCTATCTATCTATCTATCTATCTATCTATCTATCTATCTATCTCATCTATCTATCTATCTATCTATCTATCTATCTATCTATCTATCTATCTATCTATCTATCTATCTATCTATCTATCTATCTATCTATCTATCTATCTATCTATCTATCTATCTATCTATCTATCTATCTACCTACCTATCTATATCATCTATGTATCTATCTACTATCCATTTGCTTGTTGCTCCAGATATTTATCTATTTATACATCTATCTATTTTTTTCATATATTTCTGTTCTTTATTACCAAGTTGCCTTCTCTTCAGGTTTGGGCAGGCTTGTAAATAGTAATATGCTATTGTGTCTAAAATGAGCGACTACATTTAAACAGAGTCTCTATTAGAAAAGTAAAGCTTGTCTGATGCTCTTTTACTTGACCCATATTGATATATTCTTGGAGAATGTTGTGACCCTACTATCCTCTACATTTTTACTCTCCCCCTACCCCAACATCTCCCAGTCTCTCCCAGTCCTCCTTTCACATTCCTTCTCTCTTGGCATTCCTACTCTCACAGTCAGCAGTCTCTTTATGGTGTGGTTGATTGTAGCAGTGTCTCTGTATACTTGTATATTTCACCGTCTTTCTATAATGGTAAGAAGGATGTCTCTCCCGTGTGACTGCCCGATAATTACTATGTGTGGGCCAGGGGTTAATTGAGCTCTCGGATGTGAGTCTCTTATATTACAGGTGTCATTGCTCCTTCTCTTTCTGTATCTTTCTCTCTCTTCTCTCTCCGTGTTTCGAATCTCTCCTCCTATTTTGCACCTTGAGCTTTTATCACCGCTCAGATTTCTATAACGTCATTACTTTTGTCTTCATTTTATTCACTCTTCATTCTACCGATACTCTCCAATCTTTACTTCTTTCTTACTTATCATTAGTTGTCTAATTAGCTCTTCCTTTCTTTTTTAAGATGCTCTGAACCCGTATTAGACACAAGAGCTGACTCTCTTTGACATTCAGAGTCCTTGAACATCAGTATTCTAAGGAAGGCTGGTACAGCAGGGTTAAATCAGCCAAGCTGTGGCTGTCGGGAGGAATTTACTTCCCTGTGTTTAAAACGAGTGGGACATTTATCACTTCCTGCTCCAAATGGGTTTGTGTCACTGGCTGGCAGCTGCAATATGTCACCCGCCCTGCTTTGCTTGCTTGGCCCATCTGTCATTGTCACCCTTGGACCAGGGGGGAACCCGGCCCTTGAGCCCGCTGCTGCCAGGGCATTATCTGGTCTGTGTGTGCCACTCTCTTTTCAGTGTCACGTAGGAGGGTGGAATATAGGCATGGATGCTTCTCATTTGCCCACAGCTCAATTCATAGGCATGGACCGCAGATTTTATTAGGGTGGGCTGATGGGAAATTTCAATACTTATATTACACAAGAGCGGTGGCATCCAAGCAGCAGGGGAAAAGAATAATTACATTTATATTAACTGCCTCTAACTACAAATGGTCTTACACTGGGCTTGGATCTATGTCCAATTTGCAGCGTTGGAGCGTGTCTTGGCACAGCTGGCACTACTCCTGATTCCTACTTTGAATCCTAATGCTCCCCACATCCACAAAATATTTTTTTCTTTCCCTATCTCATTGTCAGCTAACAAAATTTATTAGGTTTTTTCATCCAGTGGAAATTGCAAAAAAAAACCTCCTAAGCTACAGTGACCTTCAAGCACATAATAATGGTGGCGCTGTAAATGGGCAGTAACACAATGGCATATGTTATTTGCAATGTGCTGAGGCATAACGTGAAGCTTCCGAACCCCATTACAAAATCTATAACACGACCCCTCAATTATCATTTATAGTATTGATCTCCACTTATGGGGCATAGGGACTTTTTTGGGCTACAGATCCTGGGTGCGACTGCCCCCATTGCATCCCATATTCTGTAGTATGTCCCCCTGCATGGTGAATAATAATAATACATGGCATCTTTAGCTGGTGGGTCCAGGTATAGATTTTGCTCCAGGGCCTGTAAACTACACCATTGGTTTCATCCTTCTTTTCTATTAGTTCAGTCCTCTTATATAACTTCTCCATTCTTCTTTATTCTTCCACTTTCCACCTGTTGTATCTCCTACCTCTCCCAGCTTTCTGCTTGCCTGCCTGCTTCTATTTATCTCCTTCTGCTTTCTGTGCTCAGTGATAAATCTCCTTCATTTAAAGGCATTATCAGTGTGTAACAGGAGATCAGCAGCACGACAAGGGCACAGGGGCAAACTGATAAGTACCCTGTGAATGTCATATAGCAGCAGTGAGAGTGGTTACATTCACAGAATGCAGCAGATGTCCTGAGCAGTTTACCGGTGGCATTTGTTCGAGGCACAGAATTTACCCTTCTACATAAAAGGTCATTTTCTGCTCTTACTTTTAATGTTTTACATGAATATTGATGATGCGGTTCTGCTCAGATGCTTCAATTGTGTCAACTCTTATCCTGGCCCTTTAAATGATTTTCTTCTGTAAGAATAGATGGTGGTGCCATAAAATATACAGCAGAAATATTACAGTTAGGTCCAGAATTATTTGGACAGTGACACAATCTTCATGATTTGGGCTCTGCTGCCACCACATTGGTTTGAAATGAAACAACTGAGATGCAATTGAAGTGTAGACTTTCAGGTTTAATTCAAGGGGTTGAACAAAAATATCCTGTGAAACGTTTAGGAATTGCAACCATTTTTCTACACAGTCTCCTCATTTCAGGGGCTCAAAAGTAATTGGACAAACGAACATTACCGTAAATAAAATGTGCTTTTTGTTATATACTTAAACTGGAAAACTGGATTGTTGAAATGCGGTCCGTCAACTTCTAATTTTAAGTGTCGCTAAATGTAGTCCGGCGGCTCAGTTGGCAGCGTTTGGCAGACACACAAATGTCAAAATTGGGCAGCCCCTTTTAAGATAGTGCCACAGAGCCCTCTGTAGATACTGCCACAGTGCCCTCTGTAGATAATGCCAAAGTGCCCTTGGTAGATAATGCCACAGTGCCTTCGGTAGATAATGCCACACACCCCTAGCTAATGCCACAGTGCCCTCTGTAGATACTGCCACAGTGCCCTCTGTAGATGCTGCCACACACCCACCCATAGATCATGCCACAGTGCCCTCTGTAGATACTGTCACAGTGCCCTCTGTAGATGCTGCCACAGTGACCTCTGTAGATGCTGCCACACTGTCCTCTATAGATGCTGCCACAGTGACCTCTGTAGATGCTGCCACAGTGCCCTCTGTAGATCCTGCCACAGTGCCCTCTGTAGATGCTGTCACAGTGCCCTCTGTAGATACTACCACACACCCACCAATAGATAATACCACAGTGCCCTCTGTAGATGCTGCCACAGTTCCCTCTGTAGATGCTGCCACAGTTCCCTCTGTAGATGCTGCCACAGTGCCCTCTGTAGATGCTGCCACAGTGCCCTCTGTAGATACTGCCACAGTGCCCTCTGTAGATGCTGCCACTGTGCCCCCTGTAGATGCTGCCACAGTGCC
The DNA here is from genome assembly GCF_050947455.1 of Rhinoderma darwinii. Classification (NCBI taxonomy): domain Eukaryota; kingdom Metazoa; phylum Chordata; class Amphibia; order Anura; family Rhinodermatidae; genus Rhinoderma; species Rhinoderma darwinii. The sequence continues at coordinate 40,218,807 of NC_134699.1, read as the reverse complement.
CTCTGTAGATGCTACCACAGTGCCCTCTGTAGATGCTGCCACAGTGCCATATATGGACAGTGATGTCAGGGGCTTGTCCAGAGCTGGAGTCCCAGAGCAGAGCCGCTTCTAGCACTCTGCCTGGGACTCCATCTGTGCTCCTGACATCACTGTCCAGCTCTGGGGAAACCCTAGACATCGCTGTCCATATGTGGACAGCGATGTCAGGGGATTCCACAGAGTCCTGGCGCAGAGCCTATACTAGCGCTCCGCCCGGGACTCCGGCTCTGGGGATGCCCAGACATCGCTGTCCATATATGGACAGCGATGTCAGGGGATTCCACAGAGTCCTGGCGCAGAGCCTATACTATCGCTCTGCTCGGGACTCCGCTCTGGGAAAGACCCTGACAACACTGTCCATATATGGATAGCAATGTCCGAGAATTCCACAGGGTCCTGGAGCAGAGTTTATATTAGCGCTCTGCCCGGGACTCCGCTCTGGGGAAGGCCCTGACAACACCGTCCATATATATAGTGCCGGAGCAGAGCCTGTACTAGCGGCTCTGTGTCCCGCAGGCTGCAGATGACAGCCTCAGGGGCCACATGCGGCCCACGGCCCGCGTGGTTGAGACCCCTGTTGTAGAGAATCCTTTGCAGGCAATGACTGCCTGAAGTCTGGAACCCATGGACATCACCAAACGCTGGGTTTCCTCCTTTGTGATTATTTGCCAGGCCTTTACTGCAGCTGTCTTCAGTTGTTGCTTGTTTGTGGGTCTTTCTGACTTAAGTTTTGTCTTAAGCAAGTGAAATACATGCTCGATCGGGTTGAGATCTGGTGATTGACTTGGCCATTGCAGAATATTCCACTTCTTTGCCTTAAAAAAAAAAACTCCTGGGTTGAATTTGCAGTATGTTTTGGGTCATTGCCCATCTGTACTCTGAAGCGACGTCCAATCAACAGCATTTGGTTGAATCTGAGCAGAAAATGTATCCCTGAACACTTCAGAATTCATCCGGCTGCTTCTGTCTTCAGTCACATCATCAGTAAACACAAGGGACCCAGTGCCTTTGGCAGCCATGCATGCCCATGCCATCACACTGCCTCCACCATGTTTTACAGAGTATGTGGTATGCTTTGGATCATGAGCCATTCTAAGCCTTCTCCATACTTTCTTCCTCCCATCATTCTGGTACAGGTTGATCTTAGTTTCATCTGTCCAATGAATGCTGTTCCAGAACTGGGTGGCTTTTTTACAAGTTATTTGGCAAAGTCTAATCTGGCCTTTCTATTTTTGAGGCTGATTAATGGTTTGCACCTTGTGGTGAATCTTCTGTATTTGCTCTCATGAAGTCTTCTCTTTATGGTAGACTTAGATACTGATGCACCTACTTCCAGGAGAGTGTTCTTCACTTGGGTAGAGGTTGTAAAGGGGTTTTTCTCCACCATAGAAAGAATTCTGCGATCATCCATCACTGTTGTCTTCCTTGGACGTCCAGGCCTTTTGGTGTTTACAAGATCACCAGTGCGCTCATTTTTTTCAAGAATATATCAAACTGTTGAATTAGCCACTCCTAACATTTGTGCTATCTCTCTGATAGATTTCTTCATTTTTTTTCAGCCTAACGATGGTCTGCCTCACTTGCATTGAGACCTCCTTTGACCTCATGTTGCGGGTTCACAGCAACAGCTTCCAAATGTAAATGCCACCCTGGAATCAACTCCAGACCTTTTTCAGATAATTCTCCAATTACCTTTGGTGCCTTGAAAATGAGGCAGCTACATATTAAAGAGCTGTAATTCCTAAACCCTTCCTCAAATTAGGATGTGAATAACCTCAAATTAAACTGTATATTCAATATGTTTTGGTAAACAGCTAAAATGACAAAACTTGTGTCACTGTCCAAATAATTCTGGACCTAACTGTATATCCTCACCTCATGTTAAACTGGAAACACATGCAGCATTATTGCCAGATATCTCATTGCACAGTTGGCATTGCCAGTCTTCTGATCCCATCTGTATTGCTCATATATCTCCTGTATAGTCAGCTTTTCATCAAAGCATTAGCACGTCTGTGTAGGTCTGCCAGTTCTTTGGAAGCAATAGTGCCAATCTGCTCATTACATAATTCTACAACTGTTTTCCCACTACTCACTCATTAGAACTATATATACTGTGTGTGTGTGTGTGTGTGTGTGTGTGTGTGTGTATATATATATATATATATATTTATATATATATATATATATATATATATATACTAGTGTACTGTATATCTATATATATATATATATATATATATATATATATATAAACTACAGTTTTTTTCAATGAAGATAACATTAAATTAATCAGAAATACACTCTATACATTGTCAATGTGCTAAATGACTATTCTAGTTTTTAATGCAATATCTACATAGGTGTATAGAGGCCCATTTCCAGCAACCATCACTCCAGTGATCTAATGGTACATTGTGTTTGCTAACTGTGTTAGAAGGCTAATGGATGATTAGAAAACACTTGAAAACCCTTGTGCAATTATGTTAGCACCGCTGTAAACAGTTTTGCTGTTTAGAGGTGCTATAAAACTGACCTTCTTTTGAGCTAGTTGAGAATCTGGAGCATTACATTTGTGGGTTCGATTAAACTCTCAAAATGGCTAGAAAAAGAGAGCTTTCATGTGAAACTCGACAGTCTATTCTTGTTCTTAGAAATGAAGGCTATTCCATGCGAGAAATTGCCAAGAAACTGAAGATTTCCTACAACGGTGTGTACTACTCCCTTTAAAGGACAGCACAAACAGGCTCTAAACAGAGTAGAAAGAGAAGTGGGAGGCCCCGCTGCACAACTGAGCAACAAGACAAGTACGTTAGAGTCTCTTGTTTGAGAAATAGACGCCTCACAGGTCCTCAACTGGCAGCTTAATTAAATAGTACCCACAAAACGCCAGTGTCAACGTCTACAGTGAAGAGGCGACTCCGGGATGCTGGCCTTCAGGGCAGAGTGGCAAAGAAAAAGCCATATCTGAGACTGGCTAATAAAAGGAAAAGATTAATATGGGCAAAAGCACGCAGACATTGGACAGAGGAATATTGGAAAAAAGTGTTATGGACAGACGAATCGAAGTTTGAGGTGTTTGGATCACACAGAAGAACATTTGTGAGACGCAGAACAACTGAAAAGATGCTGGAAGAGTGCCTGACGCCATCTGACAAGCATGCTGGAGGTAATGTGATGGTCTGGGGTTGCTTTGGTGCTGGTAAAGTGGGAGATTTGTACAAGGTAAAAGGGATTTTGAATAAGGAAGGCTATCACTCCATTTTGCAACGCCATGCCATACCCTGTGGACAGCGCTTGATTGGAGCCAATTTCATCCTACAACAGGACAATGACCCAAAGCACACCTCCAAATTATGCAAGAACTATTTAGGGAAGAAGCAGGCAGCTGGTATTCTATCTGTAATGGAGTGGCCAGCGCAGTCACCAGATCTGAACCCCATAGAGCTGTTGTGGGAGCAGCTTGACCGTATGGTACGCAAGAAGTGCCCATCAAGCCAATCCAACTTGTGGGAGGGGCTTCTGGAAGCATGGGGTGGAATTTCTCCCGATTACCTCAGCAAATTAACAGCTAGAATGCCAAAGGTCTGCAATGCTGTAATTGCTGCAAATGGAGCATTCTTTGACGAAAGCAAAGTTTGAAGGAGAAAATTATTATTTCAAATAAAAATCATTATTTCTAACCTCGTCAATGTCTTGACTATATTTTCTAGTCATTTTGCAACTCATTTGATAAATATAAGTGTGAGTTTTCATGGAAAACACAAAATTGTCTGGGTGACCCCAAACTTTTGAACGGTAGTGTATATATATGAAAATAAATATAAATTAAATTGTATATCTATATTTAGGCTGTGCAGCCGACATCTTTTTGGATATATATATATATATATATATATATATATATATATATATATATGCACAAGCCACCACTTAATATTTGCTTTTGCTGTAAGCATACCATTATTTTTACAGCTGTGATGCCAGTCATCCAATTACAGGCATCAGTAAAAGGTAGTGCCAATCTGCTCTATTCTCGAGAGGGCATACAACTTTTCCAAGCATCAACCTTTAGTTATGCACATGAACGAGGTACTAGAAAAGGCATACTGTGGGTGTTAAATGCATATTATTGTAGTTGGCATTTTTACCACCGCTGGTAGTGTCTTACACTGCAGGTTGATACTGAAAGGGCAATAACGACCTCTGCTGGTTATATGTGGAATTTACTTTGTGAGGAATTTGTAAATATATGCTATATTTTTATTATTTTTTGATGTTTACTTGTTTACCAAAATTAGGATTTTCATGCATTTGGAAATGAGAAAAAGGTAATACTCCTGACCACCACCAATCACCCCTCCTTATTTCAGAAAAATAAGAGATCTATGTGGCTAGTCACAGATGCCCCATAACATTATGCTACAAAAGCCCGCCCTCGGCCACAATGTGCCGCAGAATTTTGTATGGTTATAATGCTTTCAATTATTGTATATTTCTCAGTTTGGAGGAATTAAATATTCTTAGACATGCAATATGCATTAATTTTACACATTATCCATCTTTATAGAAGAGAGTCAGTACAGAACCTTTAACCCTTTCACGCCGCAGCACTTTTTTAAGATTTTCATTTTCGTTTTTCCCTCCCCACCTTCCAAAGGCCATAACGCCTTTATTTTTCCGTCGATATAGTACTATGAGGGCTTGATTTTTGCGGGACAAGTTGTAGTTTTTCGTAGCACAATTTATTTTGCCGTATAATGTACTAAAAAACGGGAAAAAAATTATTTGTGGGGTAGAAAATAAAAAAAACTTTATCAATTAACCAGGAAAATAACAATCATAATGCAATCTTTATATATATAATAATAATGATAATAATAATAATAATAATAATAATAATAATAATAATAATAATAATAATAAAAAAGATGTGCACAACAGAAGGCAATTTAAAGAACGCCACCAATATGACACATAGACTAGAACTAAGCCGGTTTAACAAAAGGCACAGTTCTAAAATTGATGACTTGTAAAGCAATTTAAGTAAATACACTAACCAATTTACTCCTGTTGAGAACAAGTACAAAAGGAATAATCAAAGCCGTGTCGTTTACTTCAAAGGAGAAGAGAAATAAGTGGAAAGAGAAAGACATTAAAATAAAACTCACAAGCTTCAATCATTACTTAGAAGTAGGGCCATGGCAAAATCAAAATGGTATCAGAGGTGATCCGCAATAACGGGACATTAAACATAATAAGTCAACAGAGCAAACTGGGAACACTGTGCCAGGTCTCAACACATTCTGTATACTAGGGCAACTGAAAGGGGGGATCTCAAATAAATGTCTACCTTTAAAACATAAATTCGTTTTAGATCCAAAAATCTTTTTGCATTAATTTTAAAATGTATCTTCCACAAGTGGAAGCTTACCAAAATTTAGAGGGTTACCAAATGCTGATTTATTAATGAGTTTATCGACGATAGTTTGCCCTAAGTTCTTAGATTTGCCCCATGTGATCAGCCTTTCTCCAGAAACTGCTGTTTCCGACATCTCCAATCACTAACCTATCGCAGCAGGCACACATAGAAAGTGACAGATAAACAGCACCATTTGTTTTTTCATTAGATTCTAGGCAAGAGGACAGACATATCTATAGGGGGTTCAGAGTTTGCAGTCACACCTGGGCCAAAGGGCCTAGGAGAGTCCATGGCCACTCAGTATTTATTATCTTTTTCTACTATGACATCACTGTGTGCATTATTCTTGTATTACTATGTAGTGTTTATTATCTTTGTTCTTTGACAACACTGTGCGCAATAACACAATAACAGTGTTTATTATCCATGTACTGTGACATCAGTGTATCCATCATCCCTGTAGTGTGACATCACTATGCATTGTCCCTGTAATGTGACATCACTGTGTGCATTATCCCTGTATTGTGACATCACTGTGACTATTATTCATGTAATACTTCACTGTGGTCATCATCCCTGTGCTGTGACATCACTGTTTAATATCTCTGTATTGTGACTTCACTGCATTTATTATACCTGTACTGTGACTTCATTATGCAGTGACGTCACTGTGAGGTGTAGAGGTTGCAGTCGCACCTTGGAACTGGTGCCTGAGCTGACACACGGTCCCACCCTTGCCAATGTGAAGAGGATACCAGTACTATAAGATGCATGTAAATGATGTAAGTATGTGTACTATAACGTATACTTTGTATGTGGTTCTAAAAATCATATTTTTTGGAATATGTCTATACAATAAAAGCCTATGGGTACATAATAATACACTTCCGTATAACTTTTGCTGTACAGATATATGACGTAGGCCAGTCGGTTAACGAATGTTGTTGTAACGCCGGTGACTGGTCCCCATCGTTGGGTCTCGTACCTTGTCTAGTGGCCTGTCCCTCCTCTAGGCCCCCGGCATCTGACTGTATTCCCTGCTCGCAGCTGCACTACTCCTAGTGCGCGCGTGTTATCCAACAACATCTTAAAGGGCCAGGGCACGCAAAATTGTGTCTCACCAATCCAAGGACTACTTAAGGCACCTTCACTATCCACCAGGTGCCTGAGCAATATTGTTTTCCAGCGAAGGTTGCTGTATGCATTTGATCCTGTCTCCTATTGCTATTAGTTATCAGCCTGTATCCAGTTGTCTGTTACCAGCTTGTATCATGTGTGCTATTGCAATGAGTTTTCAGCCTGTATCCAGTTGTCCGTTACCAGCCTGTATCCAGTCCACTGTTGCTATCAGTTATCTGCTGGTGTCCTACCAGCTACTTGCTACCTGCCTGTGACCAGCTACCTGCTACTTGCCTGTGTTCTGCTACTTGCCTGTGACCTGCTACCTGCCTGCGTCCAGCTGCCAGCTACCTGCTGTGACCAGTTATCCGCTGTCAGCTTCCATTCAACAAGGTACCATTTGCCAGTGCCTGTCTCGTGTCTCTTTGGCCAGCAGCTACTCTGCCGGGACCACATCAAGAGGTTGCAACCTGGTAGCCAAGATCCCTTTATAGGGGTTAAAGGGTGAAGTCTGGGGAGGCTACTTAGACTACGCCTTTAGAGGTAGCCCTAAACCAAACCGGTGGAGTATCCCAGTGGGTCCACAAATCTGCTGGTCGTAACAGTTGTGATATATCAAACATGTCATTAAATTCAGATCAGTGGCCGTGGACCCCACTGATCCTGAGAAGTTGATGGTCCTAGTTGTTACCCAATTGTTATTTTAATGGGGAGATTGCCACTCATACCCAGTCACTATCCATTGAAATTAATGGGAGTTCTCCATAACTTCTATTTGTTTCATTCAACATGGCCATCTCTCCCATGAAACAAGAAGCTGGGGAGGGTCCGACATGTCTGATAATTAGGGGAAAGTGTAAAGGATCAATCTCGAATTGATGGAAAGTCTGGAAACTTTATATCGTACAAAAAAACTGATGAATTCCACGGCCTCCTCATAGTAATCTACTCTTCACAACTCAATTGTATTTCATTCTGCACAGCATATTAGGATTTTTTCAATGACTGATATCATTTCGCATCTTATAATTAGACTGTACTGTAATGCCTGTCTGCATCTCATGTCATATTAAAGATGTGCCGTCTAATGAGCATTCATCAGTTCTCTAGTGTATTGGAGGAAGCTCATCAGGGAGGACAAAGTAAACACTTGACATCTACAATTAAATATATCTATGGCCCTGGAATTACTATAACTGAGTTACAGGTTAATTTTTCTTTACTGTACCAAGGATTAAATGTATGGATTAGGCTGTGTTCACATCATTGTTGGGTTTCCGTTCATGGGTTCCGTTAGACCTTTCTGTCAAACCAAACATAAATCGTAGGTTCCGTTTGTGTTACCATTGATTTCAATTTCAATGGTAATGCTTCCGTAGCAAATGGTCTCCTTTTGTTTCCGTACTGTAAGGTTTCCGTTTTTTAGCGGAAAGAGTAGCGCAGTCGACTACGCAATTGCTCCCGCTAAAAAAATGGAAACCTTGCGGAACGGAAACAAACGGAAACCATTTGCAACGGAAGCATTACCATTGAAATCAATGGTAATGCCAACTGAAGCTATGGTTTCCATTTGGCTTTCCGTTCATCGGTTCGTCCGACGGAAAGGTCGAGCAGAAACGATGAACGGAAGCCCGACGATGATGTGAACCCAGCCTTAGATATCTGTAATTGGAAGGCCACTTAAACAGAGTCGTAGCTAGGCTCTCCATCACTGTGCGAAGTTTGCTACCTTCGTCCTGTATCTAACCACCCTGGCCGATGTGAAGTTGATTGTTGGCACCCAGAACGCAGGAAATATGCCTTGCCAGCCCCATTCTCTCAGCTATGCCCCTGACTTGAAGCAGGGGCATGCATAGAGCTGGAGAGGCGTCATAGCAAAGATTAAAATGGGGCTCCCGTCTGGTGCTGGTTAACACTACCACAGCCCTAACCAAATCCGTCCTTAGGGGTGTGCAACCTGTGCCATTGCACAGGGTGCATCACTCCAGCAGCTGGAAAGGGGCGCTGCGCTGGCTCCCTTCTCCTGCTTGTGTTTCAGAAGCGCCCAGGGCTGGCAACTCTGCAGCTGCCTTTCCGCCCGGGCGCTTCTTATCTCAGTGGCGTCACTACCTCTGTAGCAGCCATGGCGGCTGCTAGCGGTGACACCTGGCATAAGGGCACCTGTGCCACCTGCCAGAATGGGCCCCCCATGCCCAGTTGCCCCATTTGAACCCCTGAGGACGCTACCTTCATAGCGAAACATGTCGGGGGGGCTTCTTGCTATATTTTAAACGCAAGGTCTCACTGACTGTCAGCCACTGTTACTATCCTATTTAGCTATTAGAGCATACTGCAGACGCTGTTCAAATACTGACCAATTACACTGTACTGACGGATTGCATCTGAAGTATGCAAATCTCCTACTGCCAGTGAGCATTGGCTAATTTTTAATGAGTGTGTCGTTTTGTTTTTGGTTTATCTACCTATTTAATTATACTCAGATAAGATAAAATATAGCTTTTATTAATACTCTTGTAGCTGGCTGGAAATAAGGGCAAACCTCCCCTTTTTTGCCTAACCGCAAATTAGTTGAATTTTGTGACAGTATTGTGCCTGCTAGCCAGCTGTGTCCTCCTTTTCTCTTTTTCTGCTACATAGAGTATAATTCACCCATAGCTGCCCCCATGCAATATGATGCCCCCATAGTGCCTAATAAAAAAAAAAGTACTCACCTAACCCCATTCCCGCGATGAGTGGAGGAGTTCTGTCTGCTCTGCCAGGCTGTGCAGTGTGTGGTTCAGCACAGACAGGCGCAATGATGTCACTGCACTGTGCCTGTCTGCACTGAGCCGCTGATGGCCAGTGTTACACAGTGAATGCTGGAGCAGGTAGTTGACGGCTCCGTGCCCCAGAATTGGATTAAACTGTATCTGCGTCCTAAAGACGCAGATACAGTTGAAGCCGGAACATGTTACTGCTGGGGATCCGATATCAGTGGGCCCGGGGCCACTACCCCACCTGCTATCTACGCCTCTGGTTATAATTTATTATATTCTATTATTAAATATTATTATTATACTTTATGGCGCAGCTATGGGGTCATTATACTGTATGGGAGGCACAAAAGGGGCATTATACTGTGTGGAGGACACTAAAGGGGCATTATACTGTGGGGGGGCACTATATAAGGCATACTCTGGGGGGCATTATACTTTTTTATGGGGCATTTTTTTTAATGATGGGGTTGGGCGCCGATAGGATAGATGGCGCCCCGTGCGAAATTATCTAAGGCTGGCCCTGTCCCTAACCACCTGGGACAAGAGAATTTGGTTCTTGTTTACCTCATCTCCTTTCCAAGATTATCGGGCAAATTCCCCACAACATTACTTGTTGGACCTGTGGAGAGGGGATCCCTGCACGGGTTCTTGTTACTCATCTCACCCAGTTTCAGAACCGCGTCTCCTGAGTGGCGAAGGCTGCATTTGTTGCTATGCATACTGGACGCTTCCTCTCTTGCTGGCCTGACTCCTGGCTTTCGCCACGGTTCTGCCCCAGCAGGGCCGCACCTCTTCTGATCACAGTTCACAGCGGCATCAAGTTGCCAAAGCATCCCGCACCAGAAGATGCTGTCAGGCGGGGTGGCCTATTTAAAGTGCCATTGCAATGCATTGCCTGGTTATTGAGGTACATACTTCCTGGCTCTGTTCTTCTGTATTTGTATTGCTATTTACTATTGATCCTGATCCTGGCCTCGGCCTTGTCCTTGACTATACTCGGGCCTTGCCCTTTGGATACTTCACCTGGTACTTGTGGTTCTCCTGATGCTCCTGTGGTTCTTCATCTGGCTATCTCATGACTATTCTCCTGTTTCATCCCTTAGTTTCTGCATCCTGTCTGCTCTTCTGGTGAAGAATCCCAGCTCTGTTTCTGACCACACTACTGTACCAGGACAGCTAGTGCCGCAAATTCGAGACTATTCTGGGGACCACGATCTGGGGATTCTACTGCAGAAAAGCTGCAGGGGTTAAAGGAGTTTCCCATCTCGGATATTTATGGCATTTCCACAGGATATGCCATAAATGTCAGAAAGATACGGCTCACAACTCTGGGTCCCGAACCTTTCTCTCGAAGGCGGCCCACTGACCGCCATCGTACCCTCTCTTGCTCCCACAGCTCTCCGCCTACTGACTGATGAGGTGGTCGGGAGAATGGAAATATCTGTGCTACGCTGTTTCCATAACTAATGGAAGTCTTTGGAGACTTCTATGAAAGTTAAGGAAACAGCATAGCTCAGCGAGCTCGGCTGTTTCCATACTTCCGACCACTTTGTAGGTCAGTGGCTGGAGGTCAGCGAGAAGGTAGGATGGGGGTCAGGGAGCCCCATTCTAGGGATAGGTGAGGGTTCCAGAGGTGGGGCCTACATCAATCGGACATTTATGGCATATCTTGTGGATATGCTATAAATGTCCAAGATGGGAAAACCACTTTGAGGGTGAAAACCAGGAAATCCCTCAGACTCTGCACCCCAGTCTAGTCTGCGCCAATCGAATTGCGGCTTAGAAAATACACTATTCAGTATATGACTCAGAACAGTTCTTACCAGCCATTAAAATAAGGGATGCAGTAACCCTGGTTTTGGTCCCCTCTCTCCGTATAGCAGCCGCATAGTCTGCCTTTATGGTATGTACATCCTTCGGTTTTGAAGTGTTCTCGCTGGGTGATGTATTCCAGAGGAAAAGGCTACAGAACCAAAAGTCTTCTGAAATAGGAAAATAAATGCAGTCATATTCCTTCAATCCAACATCCAATAATCCATCAATTCTGAGAGAACTACATGATAATCTGGAATCTGACTTGCAGGTATCTAGTGGGTTTGAATGAAGGTTCGGAGGGAATAAGTCAGTGGGTGTTCTGGCATGGAGGGAAGTAGAGTACGTTATTGGGTGATGGGGAGGTATTGGTCAATAGGTTATCTAGCGTTCCACAAAAGTAGGTGGAAAGGTGCAGAGGTTACCTTACCATCATGAATGGTTGTCCGTTAAAATGCCTGTTGTCTAGTGGTGTGTAGTCCGGTGACCATAGTGTAGGCTGAGGGGAAACACACATTCAGGTGTCATTCATTTTTTTTCGTTAGGGGGAGCTGTGGCTGGCGCACTTTAATGGTGGAATCTTTGGTTGGTATTTATGGGGGCATATATAGTTGGGGCACTGTTCTGGGGGCATGTGAGGCTGATGTAGTGTTATGGGGCATGTTTGACTGGTTCTCTTATGTGAGATCTTTGGGGTGTATAAAATAGCATCTTGGAATATGTCACTGTGGGAATTCAGCAAATTATTTATTGTTTCCTATCATACAGGCATGTAGCAAATCTCAGCAGAAGTGGGCCTATGCTTTAACACCTTAACGACCACCCATACATATTTTTACAGTGGCCGTTAAGGGTACTTATACCCCAGTGGCGTGAAAAGGCGGCGCTGTGGCATAGGCCTGGCACGGATGTCCCCTGCCAGCGATAGCGGGTGTCGGGCTGTCTAAAGACAGCCGGGCATCTGCTCTAGCGGACGGGATCGAAATACAGAATTATTTAAGTGTATTATAAAAGCGATCAAATGATCGCATAGTAAAGTCCCCTGGTGGGAGTAAAATTAAAAGTTAAAAAAAAGTTGAATAAAGTTTATAATAAATAAACAAAAATTCCAAGTAAAAAAAAATAAAAAACCCACTTTTTCCCCTCCAAAATTATTTATTATCAAAAGACAAAAAAAAAGTAAAAAAGTTACACATATTTTGTATTGCCGCGTCCGTAATGACCCGAGATATAAAACTATTACATTATTTAATCCCCACGGTAAACGCTGTAAAAAAATAAAATAAAAATAATTGCTGTTTTCTGTTCATTCTACCTTCAAAATGTGATAAAAATTGATCAAAAAGTTGTATGTACTCCAAATGGTACCAACAAAAACTACAAGTTGTCCCACAAAAAATAAGCCCTATGTAAAAAAAAAGTTATGGCTCTTAGAATATGGCGTCACAAAAATAAATCGTTTGGAAAGAAAAGTGTTTTTATTGTGTAAAAGTAGTAAAACATAAAAAAGACTGTATATATTTGGTATTGCCGCAATCGTAACAACCCGCTAAATAAAGTTATTGTTATTTATACCACACGGTAAACAGTGTACATTTAAGACGTAAAAAAGAATGGCGACATTTATGGTTTTTTTCCCATTACCCCCCTAAAAAGTTAATAAAAGTTAATCAATAAATTATATGTACCCCAAAATGGTGCTATTAAAAAATAAAGAAGCTATAGCTCTTTGCATGCGGCGATGAAAAAAAATGGAGGCTCGACTCATTGTGGCCAAACGTGACAATGTTTGGACACCTTAACCGCTCATAAAGGGTTAAATGTAATTTCCTCGGTCTGAACGCCAGAGGGCGCCGTCGTCTTCTGGTTAGCAGCGGCGTGGTCTGTGACGTCCTGACGCAGGAAGGCGCATGACGTGAACTTGGAGCGTTCCGTCAGCTGCGAGTGGGAGCCGCGGCCTGGAGTAGTGGACGAGGTATTTATAGGGTTAATGTGTGGGATATCAAAGGGTCGCTATAAGTAGGGAGCGAGGTGTGTGGGGAACCCTGGGCAGGACATCAGGAGACGGCCGCGTCATGCAGGGGACACCTAATGACAATACGAGGGTCCGGTACAGGAGACGCTGCGGCAGGCTCATCATGTAGAAAGTTCTGGTTTGGAAGGAGTCGTTGGACACAAAGATAATATCGGGTTAAAGTAACGACACAGGGTGACAGAATGTGACAAAGATGGAAGGTGATAAGTAGTAGCGACTGTAGTATTGAGGAAGTAGTAGCAAAAGATCCAAGTTATGGGGAGCAGAGGCTGCATGTACAGGAGAGGGCTGTAGTTATGGGGAGCAGAGGCTGCATGTACAGGAGAGGGGCTGTAGTTATGGGGAGCAGAGGCTGCATGTACAGGAGAGGGGCTGTAGTTATGGGGAGCAGAGGCTGCATGTACAGGAGAGGGGCTGTAGTTATAGGGAGCAGAGGCTGCATGTACAGGAGAGCGCTGTAGTTATAGGGAGCAGAGGCTGCATGTACAGGAGAGGGCTGTAGTTATGGGGAGCAGAGGCTGCATGTACAGGAGAGGGCTGTAGTTATGGGGAGCAGAGGCTGCATGTACAGGAGAGCGCTGTAGTTATAGGGAGCAGAGGCTGCATGTACAGGAGAGGGCTGTAGTTATGGGGAGCAGAGGCTGCATGTACAGGAGAGGGGCTGTAGTTATAGGGAGCAGAGGCTGCATGTACAGGAGAGGGCTGTAGTTATGGGGAGCAGAGGCTGCATGTACAGGAGAGGGCTGTAGTTATGGGGAGCAGAGGCTGCATGTACAGGAGAGCGCTGTAGTTATAGGGAGCAGAGGCTGCATGTACAGGAGAGGGCTGTAGTTATGGGGAGCAGAGGCTGCATGTACAGGAGAGGGGCTGTAGTTATGGGGAGCAGAGGCTGCATGTACAGGAGAGGGCTGTAGTTATAGGGAGCAGAGACTGAATGTACAGGAGAGTGCTGCAGTTATGGGGATCAGAGGCTGAATGTACAGGAGAGTGCTGTAGTTATGGGGATCAGAGGCTGAATGTACAGGAGAGGGCTGTAGTTATGGGGAGCAGAGGCTGAATGTACAGGAGAGGGCTGTAGTTATGGGGAGCAGAGGCTGCATGTACAGGAGAGCGCTGTAGTTATAGGGAGCAGAGGCTGCATGTACAGGAGAGGGCTGTAGTTATGGGGAGCAGAGGCTGCATGTACAGGAGAGCGCTGTAGTTATAGGGAGCAGAGGCTGCATGTACAGGAGAGGGCTGTAGTTATGGGGAGCAGAGGCTGCATGTACAGGAGGGGGCTGTAGTTATGGGGATCAGAGGCTGCATGTACAGGAGAGGGCTGTAGTTATGGGGAGCAGAGGCTGCATGTACAGGAGAGCGCTGTAGTTATAGGGAGCAGAGGCTGCATGTACAGGAAAGGCTGTAGTTATGGGGAGCAGAGGCTGCATGTACAGGAGAGGGGCTGTAGTTATGGGGAGCAGAGGCTGCATGTACAGGAGAGCGCTGTAGTTATAGGGAGCAGAGGCTGCATGTACAGGAGAGGGCTGTAGTTATGGGGAGCAGAGGCTGCATGTACAGGAGAGGGCTGTAGTTATGGGGAGCAGAGGCTGCATGTACAGGAGAGCGCTGTAGTTATGGGGAGCAGAGGCTGCATGTACAGGAGAGGGGCTGTAGTTATGGGGAGCAGAGGCTGCATGTACAGGAGAGTGCTGCAGTTATGGGGATCAGAGGCTGAATGTACAGGAGAGTGCTGTAGTTATGGGGATCAGAGGCTGAATGTACAGGAGAGGGCTGTAGTTATGGGGATCAGAGGCTGAATGTACAGGAGAGGGCTGTAGTTATGGGGAGCAGAGGCTGCATGTACAGGAGAGCGCTGTAGTTATAGGGAGCAGAGGCTGCATGTACAGGAGAGGGCTGTAGTTATGGGGAGCAGAGGCTGCATGTACAGGAGAGGGCTGTAGTTATGGGGAGCAGAGGCTGCATGTACAGGAGAGCGCTGTAGTTATAGGGAGCAGAGGCTGCATGTACAGGAGAGCGCTGTAGTTATGGGGAGCAGAGGCTGCATGTACAGGAGGGGGCTGTAGTTATGGGGATCAGAGGCTGAATGTACAGGAGAGTGCTGCAGTTATGGGGATCAGAGGCTGAATGTACAGGAGAGTGCTGTAGTTATGGGGATCAGAGGCTGAATGTACAGGAGAGGGCTGTAGTTATGGGGATCAGAGGCTGAATGTACAGGAGAGGGCTGTAGTTATGGGGAGCAGAGGCTGCATGTACAGGAGAGGGCTGTAGTTATGGGGAGCAGAGGCTGCATGTACAGGAGAGGGCTGTAGTTATGGGGAGCAGAGGCTGCATGTACAGGAGAGGGCTGTAGTTATGGGGAGCAGAGGCTGCATGTACAGGAGAGGGCTGTAGTTATGGGGAGCAGAGGCTGCATGTACAGGAGAGGGCTGTAGTTATGGGGAGCAGAGGCTGCATGTACAGGAGGGGGCTGCAGTTATGGGGATCAGAGGCTGAATGTACAGGAGAGGGCTGCAGTTATGGGGATCAGAGGCTGAATGTACAGGAGAGGACTGTAGTTATGGGGAGCAGAGGCTGCATGTACAGGAGAGGGCTGTAGTTATGGGGAGCAGAGGCTGAATGTACAGGAGGGGGCTGCAGTTATGGGGATCAGAGGCTGAATGTACAGGAGAGGGCTGTAGTTATGGGGAGCAGAGGCTGCATGTACAGGAGAGGGCTGTAGTTATGGGGAGCAGAGGCTGCATGTACAGGAGAGGGCTGTAGTTATGGGGAGCAGAGGCTGCATGAACAGGAGGGGGCTGTAGTTATGGGGAGCAGAGGCTGCATGTACAGGAGAGGGCTGTAGTTATGGGAAGCAGAGGCTGAATGTACAGGAGGGGGCTGCAGTTATGGGGATCAGAGGCTGAATGTACAGGAGAGGGCTGTAGTTATGGGGAGCAGAGGCTGCATGTACAGGAGGGGGCTGTAGTTATGGGCAGGGGGGTACTTTATTGGCAGACAGGGCAGTGCTGTTTGTTATTAGGATTATATGGGTCAGATACTAGAAATGATATCTTGGTGACCTGTGCAGGCTGTTAAGACTTATTTTCGAGGGAGCCGGTAGGAAATCCCGCCGTATAGTGTGTATTACAGGAGGTGGATGGGTTTTTCTGGGGTTGGGGCAGCGGCATTTTTTCTCTATGGAAAGGCGAGTGACTATGGAGATGGGACTGGAAGTGGTCCATGTACATGTGTGTCCTGTGCAGGTGACCGTACATCCTGGCATAGCAGGGGGCGCTGGCTCTGCACGGTGGGCATAGTCCGTCTTCTATCACCGGTCGCTGCAGACTATGACGGGATGTTCTGCTTTGTCTCCTCAGGTTGTAGTTCAGGACTTCACCGCCATCATGTACTGTTTACAATGGCTGCTCCCTGTGCTCCTCATCCCGAAGCCTCTAAATCCAGCTCTTTGGTTCAATCACTCCATGTTCATGGGCTTCTACCTGCTGAGCTTCTTACTGGAGAGGAAGCCGTGCACCATCTGCGCCTTGGTCTTCCTTGGAGCCCTCTTCCTTATCTGCTACAGTTGTTGGGGCAATTGCTTTTTGTATCATTGCAGTGGCAGCCATCTTCCAGAATCGGCCAATGACCCGGCGGTGGTGGGCACCTAAAGAGGCTACGCAGTTCTCTTGCCCACGGATTGCTGCTTTTTGGCCAGGGACGTGACACAGCCTGCACCATTGTGTCTTGGGACAATACTGGGACTACAGGGACACCATTACGAAGATTTTTGTGCAATGGACCCTTTTTTTCCTGTTCTGCACGGGGAGGTGGGCAGAGACTTTTGCATTACCATCCCCTGGTATTATCTTTCTGGGGGGAGTTTTAATTACATGTATTTTAGGGGCTCCTCCAGCTCTTGGTTATGTTTACGTCTCTTCTGTCCATTTTGCTGACAGTCCTTTTCTGATACTGCCCCCCAGTACTGTGCGAGTGCCCTGCTCGTACCCTGCTGGTGCCATCTAATAAGACTGCAGTATTGATTGACATCCTGGAAATGGTATCTGTGGGCTCCTGCCTCGGTGATGCATCACATTTCGTAGTGAATTGATAGATTTGCACTTGTGTATACGGCACAGTCCACAAAACGTCTGCCTCGAGTGTTACCCGAGAACATGTACGCGTGACATTTACCCCAAGAGACGGCGTACGTGGTTTCATGGGAAGACTGCCCACGGCTTGTGGTTTCCCATTACACTGTATGAGAGGGTTCTCTAGTTCTTTGGATGTGTGTATGGACCACGAGATTTTATCCTTTTGTGTTGGGGCGAAAGAAATCTGAATAAAGCTTTATTAATCATTACATTGACACGTATGTCAGTGGCTTCCATGTGTAATTGTCTTACGGGGAGGAAATAACCGTGGATGCAGCGCTCGCAATTTATATAAGCTGCGCATACACGATAGATTAGCAGTTTCCATTGACAATCTAAGGCTGCGTTCACACTCGTGTTCAATCTTTCATTATTGAAAATTGGGAACGGAACTCCGCTCAGGGCAAAGTGGAAGCTTAATGCAAGTTAAATTTTATCATGTCTGATCCTTTGTCCCCCTCGGTTAGCCCTGCCAGGGGTGTCTGTAATAAGCTCACCCCCCCCCCCCTCTCCCTATAGCGTTGTTGACGATGCATGTTTATGAAGAAGTTCGGGCCCATTCACACGAACGTGAATCTCGTCTGTCTGCGGCCCCTTTGATTTTAATGGCGCCATTCACACACGTGTGAGTTTTCACGTGCGTATATCTGTCACGCTCGTGTGAACGTAGCCTTAATGTTTTTGTATGGTGATTTTTAGGATTTGGGGAAATTTTCAGTAAGGTCTTATTTACATGAACGTGTTTCACGCGCGTCGCACGGATCTATGTAAGTCAATGTGTGTGTCCGCTGCATGAAACTCACGACATGTCCTATACTTGAGCGTTTTTTGCGCATCACGCACCCATTTAAGTCAATGGGTGTGTGAAAACCACGCGCACCACACTGACACCGTGTGCTGCGCGTGATTCGCGCAACAGTAGATCAAGAAATGATGGAAAAAATAAAACCACCTCCTTCATTTCTTTTTCTAAACCTCAAATCCGCGTGTCCTAAGGATGGCATATGCGCGAAAATCACGCAGCCACGTACCAAACACTTATGACACGCGGAACTGCAACGCGCAGAAAACACACATGTTCGTGTAAATAAGGCCTAAGGGAAATATCTAAGTACATAGAGCAGTACAGAATCCTCATTTTGGAAATCCGTGGTGGTTATCTCAGACTACACCAATGTGATCTTCTGACATATATCCAAATTTTACAATACACATAAGATATCTGTCACAGCTAACACATTGATCTCCCATGAACAGCATATATGTCTATTCAATATGGAGAGGCAGACAATTTGCTGCCAGACACCTCTCCAATCCTCATTTCACCCAACATTTGCTGTCAGGGGACAGTTGGAAGGCCACCGTACACATTCGATTTCTCAACAGATCCATCCAAAATCGTTAAGGTTCGCTGCCAAAAATCTACAGCGTATGTGCGCTCAGTTTCTACTTTTAACCTCTTCCCTGCAAAAGTCGTATCTCATTCATCCTGGCAGGGAAGCACTTCAGTAGCCAAGGACATATATGTTACGTACGTGCTACAAATGGACCTAGCTCAGGCTACATTTTGACTTTAAAAAAAAAAAAAAATACAGATTGCGACTCTAGCTCAAGCTAGAGCAGGCTGAAGTTGGAACTCCGAATTCAGCCTGTATGAGAAGAAGAGGAGGATCCGCTTTAGGCATGCGGACAGCATGCAGGGAGAGGAAAAGGATCTGTGATCCTCCTCCTGTCCCTGTATGGCTTTAGATGACACGTGGGGCATGGATAACATGATCCTTTGTACATGTTGTCACCCCTCCTTATGAGACAGAGAGCAAATATGCTCTCTGATTAATATAGTAGGGTTTTTTTCCTTCAAGAAAAAGAGACAGAAGATGGGTAATCACCCCTCTATATCTAACTAGGCCATTTAGTGACTCCACGGCTCAGTTGCTTACCAGCGTTCAAAAAGCGTCAGGTAAATCTCACCAAACACTGGCACCGGACGCACAAACAAACATTAGTAAATGTCCTTATCCTGTCTGTAAACGATCTTTAGCATAAAATCCTCTGACCGCTTATCTAGTGATACCCGATACACACAATAGAGATTATCAAGGCCGAAGAATGTGTAATACATTTCTATCACTCAGAAATGACATTCACCCACTGTCACCACAAATGATCATTTCCTACTAGGTCCACCAAAAATCCGTATTACTT
This sequence comes from Rhinoderma darwinii, assembly GCF_050947455.1. Taxonomy (NCBI): domain Eukaryota; kingdom Metazoa; phylum Chordata; class Amphibia; order Anura; family Rhinodermatidae; genus Rhinoderma; species Rhinoderma darwinii. The sequence continues at coordinate 40,199,289 of NC_134699.1, read as the reverse complement.
CATGCAATAGATTTGTTTTAGGGATTTGGGATTAGGGTTACAGTTCATGTAGGGGGTTAGAAAATCATATACGTAAAAATTAAACAGGAGGATATATGTGTAAAACTCAATGCATTCCTGGGGTTTGCCGTTTTTTTTTAACACACAACAGTGAAGTGAATATATAGACGTGTGGTATTCACTGTGCTTGTAGAAGTGTTTTGTCACGAAATTAAATTTTTTATTTTATTGTCACAAAGCTACATGGAGATGGACATGGCTGTGAACACCGTTATTACTACTGCAATTGTCAGGTTGTCTGCTTTCAGGAAATATATAGGGTGTGGGGGGGTACACTAAAATGAAAAGGTCTGTAATCTTTATTGTTTTTTTTTTTATATGTTGTTACTTTTTTTTTTTTTTTTTACATTTCCAGATTTCTGGTGATTTTGTGAATCCTTTAATATAATTAGAATCCTTTTATATCCGTCTATATCCAGAACGCATGGCCGTTACAGTTGCTGGGAACAAAGTCCTGCTATGTTATCAGGTGGCTTTCGTTTTCACTAGAAAGGATTGCGATAACATAAGGGAACGGTTAGTTATGGAATTCTCTAATCTAAAGGTCTACATTTTCTACTATACGTGCTCTGTAAGAGAGCTGGCCGGCCCAGGTCAAGGGAATAGGTTATGTTTGTAGCAGGTACGTTATGAAATTGTTGTGCACAGATTCCTGTGGTGTCCGGAACGAAACCATGTATTTCTATCAGGCCGGGTTCACATGTCGTGTAAATACTACGGATTTTATTGCGGAGAATCTGTTGTGGGTTTTCCCCATTGAATTCAATGGGGATGTAAAACCTGCCACAAATAGCCAACTGTTGCAACAGTGATTCCGCTGCAAAAATCGCAACTCTCAAAGAAAAAAATACAAAACTTACACTTACAACCTGGGTGTTGTCATGATGACACTTTCTTCTGTTGTTCTTCCAGGCTGGCCTCCTGGGGTGGCGTTTTCATTCAATGGGACTTCTGCAGCCAATCACAGGGTGAAGTGGTCACATGGGCTGCATCGTCATCCCGGGAGGCCGGACTGCACATCAACGTAGGGACCCGTCGCTATGTCTATGGCCGGGGTAAGTATGAACAGGTTTGTTTTTTTTCTAGCGCTGCTTTCCGCATAGGAAATTCCGCCTGAAAAACTGCAGTTTTTCGGACGGAGTGTGCTGCATGCAGAATGTAGGTCATGGTTTTATGCAGCATATCCAATTTGCGGGAACTTGGCCTTAAAGTGCACGAAATATGCAGAAGTTATTGCTCCATCAGCTCTATAACCTGGTTTATGACGGTTAGTGCATATGTCAAATGTAGTGCAATGAATGTGATGTGAAGAGAGCCATAGGTGCAGAATACACTTGTGACATGCGTGTCCGTTGCTGGACACTGCTCGAGTTAAGAAAATCCAGTATGTTAGCAAGGCATGTTAAAATTCACTTCCCTCATGCACACAAACGTATTTTTTCCCTGGCGTAAATACGGGTCCTTGGTCACACGTATTCGACCCGTTTTGCACCCGTATTTACGGGCACATTTTCGATGCAAAATTGCACTGCACTAATCGGCAGCCCCTTCTCTCTATCAGTGGAGGATAGAGAGAAGGGACAGCCCTTTCCGTAATAAAAGTAAAAGAAATCCATACTTACCCGGCCGTTGTCTTGGTGACGCGTCCCTCTCGACATCCAGCCCGACAACCCTGGATGATGCGGCAGTCCATGTGACCGCTGCAGCCTGTGATTGGCTGCAGCGGTCACATGGGCTGAAACGTCATCCAGGGATGTCGGGCGGGATGTCGAGAGGGACGCGTCACCAAGGCAACGGCCGGGAGACCGGACCGGAGGAAGAAGCAGGGAGTCCTGGGTAAGTATGAACGTCTTTTTTTTTTTTTTTTTTTTTTTTTTTTACAGGTTGCTCTATATTGTGATCGGAATTCACTGTCCAGGGTGCTAAAAGAGTTACTGCCGATCGTTTAACTCTTTCAGCACCCTGGACAGTGATTATCCCCTGACGTCGCCTAGCAACGCTGCTATAATGACGGGTGCACACACGTAGTCACCCGTCATTACGGGAGCTCCATAGACTTCTATGGCCTGCCCGTGCCGTTATTACGGCCTGAAATAGGACATGTTCTATCTTTTTCAACGGCACGGGCACCTTCTCGTAAGCATACGGGGAGGTACCCGTGGCCAATAGAAGTCTATGGGCCCGTTATTTCGGGTCGTAATTACAACCCGTAATAACGGGAGTTTTTACGCTCCTGTGCATGAGGCCTAACAGGGCGTATACACTAGCCCACCATGGACTGATTGTTTTCTGGACACGCTTTGTTCAGTCAATAGGGGAGAATTATTAAGACTGTCATTTTAAATGCCAGTCTTAATGTGTTACATCCTACACCAATGCATTGTTTATTAAGCGGTGACTGCCTCTTAATAATTGTCACATTTTTCGACTGGCCATGCACCATCCGTCCGCCCCATTGGACAAAGTAAAAAAAAATTGTATGCTCAGTGTGCTCCCTCCACATACTGCGGTTCATACAAGGTCCTGACGCCGCGCAGCGTCAAGGCGTTACATGCAACGCAGCACTCAACGTTCGAAGGGCAGATTCACACCAACGTGGAGAAACTCAAGCGTGACGCTTTTCACATCTGGGGTGCCCCCGTGTGGGTTCCATTTTCACAGATCTCCATAGACTTAGGTCTATGGAGGGATCTGTGAAAACAGAACAAAATAAGACATGTTCTATTTTTCAACGGTCCGTTTAAACAACGGCCACGTGAACAGTCTCATTGAAACATCCGTCTTTACATACGTCTACCCATTGCTGCTATTAAGCATCCTGTGTGGTAAGCTGTGTGTGTATTCCCATGATTAGCCTAAGGCCCCTCTGAAGTGGGTTTATGGTCTCCCTTTGATGTATAAACCGGGGAAAGTGCCCAACTTGGGCATCGTCACACTCTCTGTTTAACGTGTAGCAGTGACTTCATCTCACCCATAAACTATTCTGGTATCTGTTAAACCGATACGTCATGAACGCGCATTACCTTTTCATGATGTGTCCGACAGTTAAATGGATCCCATAATAGTCTATAGGTGACAAATGCCACTATTAGGATGTGATCCATAGGCTATTATGGCATCCGTATAATTGATGAGATGAAAAGGGACTTGCATATTAACTCAACGCCTCTATCCGACATTACCCAAACCCTCATCGTCACCCCATAGAAGTAAACTATCTGTTTAGACAGTCATTGAACAAATGACAGAAAAAATATGTTCGAAAGAAGAGAAAAAAAGTAGTATAGAAAAGATTAAAAGATATGAGGGAAGAGGGGAGTCATCTCTCCCAGCTCTCTCTCCCCCCCCCCCCCCCCCGCAGACCACCCCAAAGAACCAGATATTCTAAGAACTCCCCACTTCATTCCCATTTTGTTCGCCCATACCCCCTTTGTATCTGTCTGATCCACAGAATTCGAGCCAATAGAACCATGTTTTCCGGAATCTACCTGCTTGTTCAGGAGAGAAATGAAGCAGCTCCTCCATTCTCCGAATGTCATGTACCCGCTGCAACCATTGTCTAATCCATGGAGGCTCAGAGGACTGCCATTTCGCTGGAATACATGCTTTAGCCGCATTTAATAAGTGTCTCACCAGCGACTTCTTATATGTCCCTATGGAGATGTCATGAGTCCCGTAATCTCAAATATGACGTCTTGGACTTCTGACCAAAAGGGGCGAAGACATTCACAATCCCAAAATATATGTAGTAGCGTACCTTCTCCCCTGCCGCATCTCCAACAGAGATGGGAAACATCAGGGAACATTTTGTGAAGCATGTGTGGGACTCTGTACCAGCGGGATAGTATTTTATAATTCGTTTCTTGATAGGCATTACTAATAGATGCTTTATGTGAAAGGAGCATGACCTTCTCTTTCTGTTCTTACGATAGGGAAATCTGGAGATCTCGCTCCCATTTTGCAATAAACGGTGGCGTGAAATCTTCTGCAGGAGAAATCAGTAAACCATATGTTTTAGACAATGCTCGTTTCACATGTCCCGCCTGGGAGCACAGCGTTTCAAACTGGGTTAGCCTGCGATCATAAGTAGTAGGGGCAGTTATATGAGCCAAGTAGTGAGTTAGCTGTAAAGTCTGCCACTGTGATGCTACGGGCAAACCCTCAGGCCCAGAAAGTTCCCTCTCGCGTAGCCAAACAGCATCCCTACGAAAGTGACTAATTCTAAAATGGCCCTGTTGAAGCCATTTCTTAAATGTCACTTCCGATAATCCTGGTCCAAACTCTGGTGTACCCAGGATCGGCGTGAGTGGTGAAGGGGTCGGTGAGACCCCTTCCCGTCTCCGCATATTCCTGAACTGTAGTGTTGGGTGTATAGTAGGGTGATCCCATTTCCAATGAGTCATAGGTATCCATGGCAAACATTTCAATGGGAGATCAGTAAAGCCTTGTTCTACAGCTATCCAATCCTTAAGAGAAGCATGGCGGTACCAGTCAACTATTCTTGTCAAGTGTATGGCATGATAATACTGCTCTACATCAGGCAGCCCAATCCCGCCACGACGCTTGGCAAGCACCAGAATTCCCCTCTGCAGTCTCGGAGATTTATCAGCCCAAACAAAGGAAGTGATGTATTGATATACAGTTCTAAAAAAGGAAGGAAAAACCTATTGGTACAGACAGGAGGCGATATTGCTAATAAATGTAACAGAAATATAATCAGAATGTTATATTAGAGACAAGATCTTACGTAAAACCAAGTGTGACTTGGTGCATTGACCTTCAACAACTGATAAATAGAGCCTATAAAGTGTGGGGTACAATTAACACAAAAAAGTATAGCAGAGAAAATATAAACTTTATTAACATATATCACAACAATTAAAAGATGAGTCATACAGAGCATGAATAAAAACGTTCAAAAATCGCAAGGGATAAGAGTATGTGGAAATGGGGACAGAGTCTAGTAAGATGAGGTAAACAGACTAATTGCGTCAAAGCAAAAATGCAGATGGTAGCATGTATAATGTAATACTGTACATAGGTATATAGTGATGAACACACTGAAGGTCTGTTGCCAACAAAAAATATGTTAAAGACCTCCCGGAAAGCTGCTTGGAAAACAGAAACATGAAGGTAGGTACATACTCAAGGTAAGTATATTTATGGGAGCAAGCAGCATGGGAGGAACAAATTACATGACATACCCATGGTAATGATGGTATCCCTGCAATGAGAGACCGTCAGACCCGACGCGCGTTTCGGCGGGATGCCTTCGTCCGGGGGTGGCGTCTCTCCAGCTGGGATCACCCCTTTATATGATCCTGTGCCCAATCATGTGCGTTTATAAAGGAATTCTTTTATTTATATTTTTCACTATCTACACTTGTATGTTTTTGACACCCATACACTGTATAATATATTCGAATTTGTATTTTTTTATTTATTATTTTTATTTTTTATTTTTATACATTATTAATTTTTGTACCTATTTAATACACATATAATTAATTTCCCATTTCTTAACTCACTTGTCTATTTGTATATATTCGTATATACTCTTTCTTACTTGCACTTTATTTCATAATTCAATTTTTTATTTTATGATTATTAATGTCTTTTTGTGGGATATTATCTATAAATATATATCACTTTCTTGTTATTATCATCTCTCACCAATTCTTATATATTAAATTATTTCATTCAGTCACTTTTTGTTTTTTCTGTCTAGCACTGTTCACACTGATGCATCTTTTTACATTAAAATAACCATATAGTTAGGTATTTTCCTCATTACTACTTCTTAACATATCTAGAGACTGACATTTATTATTATATGAGTTATATTTCTCTAATGGTCACTTCTATATATATATATGTGTACATGTAACACATATTGATTATCGCTATAAAGTTTTATGGGTTTAATGTTTCTATGTATTACATCGTAATATCATCTCCATGCTCCCTGACAACCTGCCCAATCATGTGCTTCCTTTGTAACATCCAGTTACTTTCTTTGTACTGGCACTTGTCTTGTGCGCTTACGTCAGGGGGAGGGGCTTCTCTTCCCTCCGATTGGTGCGTCTGCATCTGGGTGGCCGCGGCACTCCGGCGTCAGACGCCGTTGTCTCGCTCCCTCTCGGATGACGCGCCGTAGGAAGTATACGAGCGGCCGTCTCAACACCTGGCGCATGACGCCGATAAGAAGATCACATTGTTTTATTTGCAAACGCACATGATTGGGCACAGGATCATATAAAGGGGTGATCCCAGCTGGAGAGACGCCACCCCCGGACGAAGGCATCCCGCCGAAACGCGCGTCGGGTCTGACGGTCTCTCATTGCAGGGATACCATCATTACCATGGGTATGTCATGTAATTTGTTCCTCCCATGCTGCTTGCTCTCATAAATATACTTACCTTGAGTATGTACCTACCTTCATGTTTCTGTTTTCCAAGCAGCTTTCCGGGAGGTCTTTAACCCCTTCCCGACATTTGCCGTACATGTACGTCATGGAAAGTACTGACTTCCCGCATCTTGCCGTACATGTACGCCAAATGTTTGGGACCGGCTCAGAAGCTGAGCCGGTCCCATCATCACCGGATCTCAGCTGTATCTTACAGCTGACATCCGGCTGTAACGGCGGGGACCGAAATTAGCTTCGATCCCCGCCATTAACCCCTTAAGTGCAGCGCTCAAACGCGATCGCTGCACTTAAGGTGTTTGCAGCTCATCGGAACCCCAGTAATGAAATTGCCGGGGTTCCGGTGGCTGCAATGGCAACCGGAGGCCTAATACTGGCCTCCCGGTCTGCCTAACACCGAAGCCGGTCTGCCTAACACCGAAGCCGGTCAAGATCGGCTTCCGTAGCTGTCGGCAAGATGGCGCCGGGTCAGGAGCTGATCCGGCGTCATCAGCGGTGGAAGTCAGCTGTACTGTACAGCTGACATCCACCTGTAACGGCAGGAACCGGAGCTAGCTCCGATCCCTGCCATTAACCCCTTCGATGCAGCAATCGAAAGCGATTGCTGCATCGTAGCGGTTACTAGCAGATCGCCAGCCCTGACAGGCAATCGGGACTGGCGACTGCTGTTATGGCAACAGGAGACACAATGGTCTCCTGCTCTGCCATTACGGAAGCCGATTTAGGCCCCGCCGGGAGGCGAAGCCTAATCGGCTTGCTGTCAGTGAATGACTGACAGATCTAATACATTGCACTACATAGGTAGTGCAATGTATTAGAAAAAAAAAAATCTGACCGTTGGAACTTCAAGTCCCCTAGTGGGACTTGAGAAAAAGTGTAAAAAAAGTATAAAAAAGTGTAAAAAAAAGTGCACAAAATAAAAGTTTGAAAACAGTAAAAGTTTCAAGTATCAAATAAAACACAATCCCCCTTTTACTCTTATCAAGTCCTTTATTGTTGAAAAATAATAATAAACCATATGTATTTGGTATCGCCACGACCGTAACGACCGGAGGTATCAAAATATTATATTATTTATTGCACGCGGTGAACAGCGTAAAAAAAAACCGTAAAAAACGTTACCAGAGTTTCTGTTTTTTGGTCACTTTGCCCTACAAATATTAGAATAAAAAGTGATCAAAAAGTCGCACGTATCCAAAAATGGTACCTATAAAAACTATAGCTCGTCCCGCAAAAAACAAGCCCTCATACACCTCCGTCGACAAAAAAATTAAAAAGTTATGGTTCTCACAACTTGGCGACAGAAAAAATACATTCTTTTTACAAAAGTAATTTTATTGTGCAAAAAGTTGTAAAACATGAAAAAGTGCTATAAATTAGGTATCGCCGGAATCGTACTGACCCGCAGAATAAAGTTAACATGTAGTTTATAACGCATGGTGAACGCTGTATAAAAAAAACGAAAAAAGCTGTGCCAGAATTGCATTCTTTGTTTACCTAGCATCCCAAAAAATAGGATAAAAGGTGATCAAAAAGTCGCATGTACCCCAAAATGGTACAAATAATAACTACAGCTCGTCCCGCAACAAACCAGCCCTCATACCGCTACGTCTATGAAAAATAAAATTAGTTAAGGCTCCAATAAGTCAGGAAATAAAAAAATATGCAGTTGTGCCCGAGGGGAACATTTCTTCTGTTTCAAGAGGCGATTTATCAAGGACCTAAAATTAGGGAACCAGGAAAGGGAGGGCCCAAACATATCCGCTGGAAGCGACGGTGCCCGTATTATACCAGGACAACACTTCCTAGCAAAATTCCCCAAACTACAAAGGCGCGGAGTGAACCAAAAGGGGGATAATAAAGGACGCCATTTATCAGTGCGACACCGGCCTGTGCAGAAAGGATTGCTTCACAGCGTAACACACATCTATGGATTATTTTATTGGTTTTTTTTACCCCGTTATTATACCACCTGACTATGCCCCTTATATACTCCGCCCGGCTTACATGTACCCCCACATTATACACGGAAACACCAGTAAGACTCCAAACAAAACTACTACCAAGCAAAATCCACGCTCCAAAAGCCAAATGGCATTTCCTCCCATCTGAACCCTACAGCGTGCCCAAACAGCAGTTTCCTTCCACATATATGGCACCGTCATACCCGGGAGAACCCTTTTAGCAATTTTTGGGGTGTGTGTCTCCAGTGGCATAAGCTGGGCACGACATATTTGCCACTGAATGGCATATCTAGGGAAAAATATAAATTTTTAATTTGCACCATCCACAGCGCATTCATTTATGGAAAAGATCTGTGGGGTGAAAATGCTCACTACACCCCTTAATAAATGCCTTGAGGGGTGCAGTTTCCATAGTGGGGTCACTTCCCAGGGGTTTATTTTTATTATTTCACATCTGAGCCTCTGCAGTTGTGAACCAATACTTTGTAAATCGCCAAATTAGGCCTCAATTTTACATGGTACCCTTTCACTCCTGAGCCTGGTCGACTGTCCAGGCAAGAGATTAGGGCCACATGTAGGGTGTTTCTAAAACCAGGAAACCCAGCATAATAATTAGAGAGCTGTCTTGTTATGGTGGCACAAGCCGGGCACCACATATTGTCCACATATCTGTGGAAAAAATCCCATTTTCACTCTGCAACATCGAGTTCACACTAATTTCTACAAAACACCTGCAGGGTTAACATGCTCACTACACCCGTAGGTAAAAGCATTGAGGGGTGTAGTTTCCAAAATGGGGTCACTTCTGGGGGGTTTCCACTGTTTTGGGCCCACAGGCGCCCAGAAACCAATCCAGAAACATCTGCACTCCAAATGGCGGTCCTTCCCTTCTGAGCCCTGCCGTGTGCCCAAACAGCAGTTTATGACCACATATGGGGTATTGCCGTACTCGGTAGAAATTGCTTTACAAATGTTGGGTTCTTTTTTTCCTTTATTTGTTGCGAAAATGAAAAAATTTGCGCTAAAGCTACGTCTTATTGAAGAAAAAGGATTGTTTTTATTTTCACTGCCCAATTCTAATAAATTCTATGAAACATCTGTGGGGTCAAAATGCTCACTACGCCCCTAGATGAATTCCTCAAGAGGTGTAGTTTCCTAAATGGTGTCACTTTTTGGGCGTTTTCATTGTTTTGTCCCCTCAGGGGCTTTGCAAATGTGACATGGCCGCCGCAAACCATTCCTGCTCAATGTGATCTCCAAAAGCCAAATAGCGCTCTTTCCCTTCTAAGCCAAGCCGTGTCTCCAAACAGCCGTTTATTACCACATGTGGGGCATTGTTTTACTCGGGAGAAATTGCTTTACAAATTTTGTGGTGCTTTTTCTCCTTCAGTCCTTGTGGAAATGAGTAAAAATAAGCTAAACCTACATTTTCTTTGAAAAAATTTAGATTGTCATTTTCAGGGCCTACTTCCAATAATTTCTGCAAAAAACCTGTGGGGTCAAAGAGCTCACTATACCCCTAAATAATTTCCTCAATGGGTGTAGTCTCCAAAATGGGGTCACTTGTGGGGGGTTTCCACTGTTTTGTCTCCTCAGGGACTTCGTAAATGTGACCTGGCCTCCGCAAACCATTCCTGATAAACTTGAGCTCCAAAAGCCAAATAGCGCTCTTTCCCTTTTCAGCCCTGCCGTGTCTCCAAACAACCGTTTATTACCACATATGGGGCATTGTTTTACTCGGGAGAGATTGGTTTACAAATTTTACGGTTCTTTTTCTCCTTCAGTCCTTGTGGAAATGAGAAAAAATTAGCTAAACCTACATTTTCTTTGAAAAAATTTAGATTGTCATTTTCAGGGCCTATTTCCAATAATTTATGCAAAAAACCTGTTGGGTCAAAACGCTCACTATACCCCTAGATAATTTCCTCAATGGGCGTAGTTTCCGAAATGGGGTCACTTGTGGGGGGTTTCCACTGTTTTGTCCCCTCAGGGGCTTTGTAAATGTGACATGGCCTCCACAAACCATTCCTGCTAAACTTGAGCTCCAAAAGCCAAATAGCGCTCTTTCCCTTCTCAGCCTCGCCGTGTCTCCAAACAACCGGTTATTACCACATGTGGAGTATTGTTTTACTCGGGAGAAATTGCTTTACAAATTTTACGGTGCTTTTTCTCCTTTAGTCTTTGTGAAAATGAGAAAAAAAATCGCTAAACCTACATTTTCTTTGAAGAAATGTTGATTTTAATTTTCACGGCATACTTCTAATAATTTCTGTAAAAAAGCTGTGCGGTCAAAATGCTCACTGTACCCCTAGATAATTTCCTTGAGGTGTGTAGTTTCCCAGATGGGGTCACTTTTGGGGGATTTTGACTGTTTTGGCACCGCAAGAGCCCTTCAAACCTGATATGGTGCCTAAAATTTATTCTAACAAAAATAAGGCCCCAAAATCCACTAGGTGTTCCTTTGCTTCTGAGGCCGGTGCTTCAGTCCAGTAGCACGCTACGGCCACATGTGGGATATTTCCTAAAACTGCAGAAACTGGGCAACAAATATTGAGTTGCATTTCTCTGGTAAAACCTTCTGTGTTATAAAAAAAATTGTACTAAAAATTTATTTCTGCAAAAAAATATGAAATTTGTAAAATTCACCTCTACATTGCTTTAATTCCTGTGACATGTGTAAAGGGTTAAGACATTTTCTAAATGCTGTTTTGAATACTTTGAGGGGTGAAGTTTTTAAAATGGGGTGACTTTTTGGGGGTTTCTAATATATAAGGCCCTCAAAGCCACTTCACAACTGAACTGGCCCCTGTAAAAATGGCCTTTTGAAATTTTCTTGAAAATGTGAGAAATTGCTGCTAAAGTTCTAAGCCTTGTGAGGTCATAGAAAAATAAAAGGATGTTCAAAAAACGATGCCAATCTAAAGTAGACATATGGGTGATGTTAATTAGAAACAATTTTGGGTGGTATAACTGCCTGTCTTACAAGCAGATACATTTAAATTGAGAAAAATGCTAATTTTTGCAATTTTTCGCTAAATTTTGGTGTTTTTCACAATTAAATACTGAACATATCGAGCAAATTTTGCCAGTAACATAAAGTCCAATGTGTCACGAGAAAACAATCTCAGAATCGCTTGGATAGGTGAAAGCATTCCGGAGTTATTACCACATAAAGTGACACATGTCAGATTTGAAAAATGAGGCTCGGTCAGGAAGGTCAAAAGTGGCTAAAGAGGGAAGGGGTTAACATATTTTTTGTTGGCAACAGACCTTCAGTGTGTTCATCACTATATACCTATGTACAGTATTACATTATACATGCTACCATCTGCATTTTTGCTTTGACGCAATTAGTCTGTTTACCTCATCTTACTAGACTCTGTCCCCATTTCCACATACTCTTATCCCTTGCGATTTTTGAACGTTTTTATTCATGCTCTGTATGACTCATCTTTTAATTGTTGTGATATATGTTAATAAAGTTTATATTTTCTCTGCTATACTTTTTTGTGTTAATTGTACCCCACACTTTATAGGCTCTATCTAAAAAAGGAAGGCGGTATTTTAATTTGCAATGCCTGCATCGGGTATAGAAGTCTGGGTAACATGTTCATCTTGATAATACTCACTCTCCCAAACCATGAGAACGTCCCCCTTGTCCATCGAGCCAAATCATTCCTCAATGTTTGTAACAGAGGTAGGAAGTTTAGTTGAAATGCACGCTCTATATCGGCCGGCAATTGGATACCCAGGTATCCGATCGAGCCACGCGCCCATCTAAAGGAAAAACTAGCACGTAGGGAACTCTCTAAGTCATGTGGAATATGTAACATCATCGCCTCCGACTTCTGAAAGTTGATTTTCAGGTTGGACAGTAGGCCATATTCTCGAAATTCCTTCATGAGATTGGGCATAGAGATGTGAGGGGAGGTCACAAAAAATAGCAGATCTGCATAAGCCGCCACCTTGAAAACTTTACCCTTCAAAGTTAAGCCACTCACGTTAACATTGCCTCTGACCTTACACAAAAAAGGTTCCAGAGCTAAGGCGAAAAGCAGGGGTGAAAGGGGGCATCCCTGTCTTGTACCGTTATGAATCATAAACGGGGAAGAGTAAGTACCATTCACCCTCACAGAAGGCGACGAATAGAGTGCCCCAACCCAGGAGCGCATGTTAGGTCCTAAACCCAGATGTTCCAGAATACCCAATAGAAATGGCCACCCGACTCGATCAAAAGCCTTTTCCGCATCTGTGGATAAAATGACGGCAGGGCTCCTCTGTGAGTTGGCCCAATGGACAAGGTTGAGAGCCTTAGTCGTATTATCCCTCGCTTCCCTAGACGGAATGAAGCCTGTTTGGTCTCCGTGGATTACTGTGGTCATCAATGGGGCTAGCCGATTCGCCAGTATTTTAGAAAACAATTTCAGATCTGCATTGAGCAGAGAAATCGTCCTATAACTAGCACAGGAGGAAGGATCCTTGCCATCTTTCGGGATAACCACTATGGTAGCCCTCAATGAATCTGAAGGAACTGAGCTGCCCGATGATATCGCATTAAGAGCCCCCAAAAAGCCATCTGCTAACTGATCCAAGAACATTTTATAGTAACCAACCGTCAGTCCATCTGGGCCCGGAGCCTTACCCTTTTTTGTATCCTGCAGTGCCCCGGCAAGTTCATCATGAGTGATTGGATGATCCAATGTGTCACATGCATCATCAGGTATTTGTGGGAAACCTGAGGAGGATATATATTCCTGTATAGCTACCTTAGTCGGAGGAGAATGAGGTGCTAATTGGTATAGGGAGGAGTAGAACTCCCGAAATGATCTGGCAATCTCCCTCGGAGAAGTTACCTTTACCCCTGTGTGGGAAGTAATATGAGGAACATATGCTGAAGCTCTCTGGGTTCTCAAAGCATTTGCCAGTATTTTCCCCGGTTTATTTCCATACTCATAAAATACTCTCCGGCACCTAACTAATGTGGCTTTAGCCTTAACTTCATACAGTGCTCTAAGTTCTTCCCGAAGAGACAGCAATATTCCCCTAGTTTCTGATGTCTGACAATGTTTATGTTTGACCTCTACGTCTCTGATCTTATTCAACAGGTCACTCGTCTTTGCCACTCTCTCTCTCTCTTGAGCCGAGCCCCCCATTTGATGAAAATACCTCTTATATAGCATTTATGGGCCTCCCATAAGATGAGCGGGTTTGCTACTGAGCCCGTATTGGTAGAAAAATAGAGCTCCAGCTCGCGGCGAATTTCAGATTGAGCCTCAGGATGTTGAAGTAAAAACTTGTTAAGTTTCCACCGGCCTTGTGTCTGTGAGGGCGGAGCGAAAGAGAGAGAGAGCGCAATTGGCGAATGATCCGACAAAGGAGACGAGTGAATGTCCGCCCCCGCTACTCTATCCAGATGAAAGTGACTGACGAAAAAATAGTCTATTCTGGAGAACATATCATGAGTCGCTGAGTAATACGAATAATCCCGAGTCCCCGGGTACAGAGTCCTCTACACGTCCACTAGTTGGTGGTCATGAATAATTTTCCTAATGGAGCTGAGTTGAGAGTAAGGGAGATGAGAGGCGCCTCTTGAGACGTCCAGATGAGGCTCCATTGCTACATTAAAATCTCCTCCCACTACAATCATGCCCTCTCCAAAGGACTGGAGCTGCTCCAGGTAAGCAGCTATGGCAGCTGATTGTCCCGTGTTTGGTAAGTATAAGTTAGCTAGTGTGACTACCTGTGAGAATAGAGTACCCTTGACAAACAGAAATCTACCCTGAGGGTCAGCTTGAGAATCAATGAAGATCCAAGGTACATTTTGTGCAATAAGAATACTCACACCCCTGGATCTGGAGTCCTCTGAGCAACCATGATAGCAATATGGAAAGCGCCTATTGGAGAGCCTAGGTACCTTATCTTTCCTGAAGTGCGTTTCCTGAAGAAACGCCACCTGGGTTTTAAGTCTCCACAGTTCAGCAAGAATCATGGAGCGTTTCTCCGGCGTCCTCAAGCCTCGGACGTTATAGGAGAGCATTTTCATGTCCGTGTTCATGGTTCCCGAGTGCTGCGAGGGAAAAAACCGAAGGGAGGGAAGAAGAAAAAGGAACGAAAAGAAAACAACAAGAGAGATCGAAAACAGTTAAGTATATAGAGAAGAACAGGGAAATCTCTAAGGAAGGTTAAAGAAACCAAGGAGACTCCGCCAGCGAGGCACCCCGGAGGGAATTCCTAAAGGGGAGAGTTAGTAAGGAATCCAAGGAAGTGGAATCCACCTCCCGTGTAGTTATTTGTAAATAGTACAGTTTCAGCGACCACAAACACCCATCCCAGCGCCCCATCAAAAATCCACTAGGGAGATCGGATAAGTGATACCAATTCAAAATTTATAGCTATAAAGACATAGCACTGCCCCGTAGGGAACCTGAACCAGTCCCCAATCCCCAGCCCTGGTTAGACCGCTCGTGCAAGTAGGCCCATAAACTCCCAGAAGAGCCCTACATTTTGTACTAACCCATGTAGCGATACTCACGATAGGATAAAGCCCCTCTACCCTTCTCCATGGAATCCTTCAAATTCCCTTGCCTCCAGAGGGTGTTACGAAGCACAATCTGCTACCCAGAAACCTAATATCCACACTCAAGTAGTCCCAACTAACAAGTTCTAACTATACTGTTGGGAGTAGACCTGTTTATGTCCCATCAAATGTCTACAAAAGGGGCAACCCCCACCCTTGCCCTGAGCTCCGTATCTCTCAGACTCCACTGTAACCCGTGTAACGATATCCGAGAAATACACTTAAAAAAACACAGTCAAATCCTCCTCTGGATCACAAGGCCTAGAGCAACTAGTACAATGAAATTGATAACCTTAACTTGTGCACTATGAACCATTAAGCCCACATTATCTAGCTGTGTGTTGGTCTACCTCCTTCTCCTTAAACACCATTGGCCCATCTCATGACTCGTTCTAAAAGAAATATCTAACTACTAGAGAACATTTTTAGGAGACTATTACTTAGCACTTCAGTGTGGCTCAATTTATAAGGATACATTGTCTGACCATCTAGTCACTCGATCAGGAAACCAAACATATGAACCAGGTTAAGCAGGGAGTCCAGTATCATATGTAATCATGACTTCACAGCAATGCAAAATTATCACAGATCCTGGGTTTCCGTCTATGGCAGTTGTTGCCTCGCCGGTCTAATGCGCTGCGGTCTCGGTTGAAGTGGATCCATGGGTCGGTTCCTGCCGCGTCTAGCTGGGCGATAATTCATGGATGCCGCAATCCAATCCGGAATGGCACTCGGTGGGACTTCCAGGAAGACAAAAAGGGCGGGTAGGTCCTGTGGCGAATGTATAACAATCACTGAGCCTTGTTTCTTGAGAATAAGGTGGAACGGGAAACCCCACATGTATGTCGCTTCAGCCTCTCTGATGATATCCAGTAGCGGTCGCATCACCCGTCTCATATACAATGTACGAGCTGATAGATCAGGCAAAATATGAATTTCAGCCCCTCTAAATTTCACGTGGCCCATGGTGCGCATTTTACGCATTAAATTTTCCTTCACTGTAAAGTAGTGGATCCTACATACAATGTCCCGTGGACGATCCGGATCTGCAGACACTGGGCCCAGCGCTCTGTGCAATCGATCTAGTTCGATATGCGTGCTCAGTGGGTCTCCCAAAATACCGTTAAACAGTTCTACAACGATTGCGCAGAGATTATGACCCTCTTTATCCTCTGGCAATCCCCTGATACGGACATTATTGCGCCTGTTGCGGTTCTCTAGATCATCATGGTCCAGGGTCATAGCTTGTATTAATGCATGTTGTGAGCGCAGTTGGTCCTCCAACCTATCTAGTCTGTCGCCATGAGAAGATGTCTGTTGCTCAATGGCTGAGACCCGAGAGCACATCTGCTCCACAGTGCGGTTCACCTCCTCCAAACACATACGCTGCATTTTCTCCATTCTATCTAACATGGTGTCAAAAAAGTTCTGAGACGGGAGATGCTTAAGGGCCTCCGCCAGATCTAATCTAGTTAGTGGCGTCTCAGTGAAGGGCGGGGAGACAGGGCCCGGGGACCAAGAACCTCCATCATGGGATCTCTCTGGGCTTGGGCTGATAGCTAAGGCACTTTCAAGGGGTTTAGAAGGAGTAGACACCCTGATAGAGCGCTGGAACGGGCTGATGTCATCGTTCCCGGTCGTTGAAGCGTTCCACATTGAGCTGCGGTCGCCATGTTGGCTTCTTCCTGCCTCTGTGAAACACGTGGCCGTAGGAAGCGAGACAGTGAGGATGTCGGAATATTTTTGTCTGAGGTCTTCACAGGCTTCCCTCGGGGCATAACGCGAGGTGGCGGGGTGATTGCAGGTCGCTGTCAGCGTAAATGTCTCAGATTAAGTCACGGTCGGCGGGAGTTCCTAAGAATGCGTCCTTCTTCCTCACATGCCGAGACCACGCCCCCAAGCAGGAAATTAATTTTAAAAAATTTTAAAAATTCATTTCCTAAGTACCTTTTTTTTACACTTGATAACTCAGCAAATGATGGTTATCTTTTCTAAAAAGGGGCGTGAGTGGCTTGATGTCAATCAAGCCGCTCTGCTCTGCAGTGTGCACGCTCCCGATGTTGCTAGATAGTGTAGTTCTAGCAACATCGGAATAATGTTCGTCTCAAGCGAGCATGGTAAGCCCGATTGAGACGAACTTACCGTGAATGTCAACTACACTACACTACACTACATTTACCCCGTTTCGGCAAGCCACTTTTCCATCACCCACCCTGTCACTACATGTAATTTTTTTTATCCGCCGCACCGGTGCTGCATCAGCACCCGGCGAACAACTAAAATATGAAAAAAATAAACTCACCTAAGACGTTCTAACGGCGCTCTGAACGGTCCCGTCACTTGCCATCTTCCTTCTTCTTGGCGCCGCTCGCATTCATAGTAACAATGCGTTGTGGCACAGATGACGTAATCATATCAGGCACACGTGATTACGTCATCTGCGCCCACCGCTCTGTTATTGTGAATGGGAGCAGTAGGAAGAAAAATGACGGGACTGTTCAAATCTTCATGGGAACGTCTTAGGTGAGTTTATGTATGTATGTATGTATGTATGTTGTCATGTATGTATGTTGTCATGTGTGCGTGTATGTATGTATGTCTGCATGCATGTATGTTTGCATGCATGTATGTATGTTTGCATGTATGTTTATATATATATATATATATATAATGTGCATGTATGTAATTATGTTTGCATGTATTTTTGTTTGCATGTATATATTTGCATGTATGTATGTTTGCATGTTTGCATGTTGGCATGTATGTATGTTTGTTTGCATGTATGTATGTTGGCATGTATGTATATACAGTGGAGGAAATAAGTATTTCATCCCTTGCTGATTTTGTAAGTTTGCCCACTGTCAAAGACCTGAACAGTCTAGAATTTTTAGGCTAGGTTAATTTTACCAGTGAGAGATAGATTATATAAAAAACAGAAAATCACATTGTCAAAATTTATATATATTTATTTGCATTGTGCACAGAGAAATAAGTATTTGATCCCCTACCAACCATTAAGAGTTCAGCCTCCTCCAGACCAGTTACACGCTCCAAATCAACTTGGTGCCTGCATTAAAGACAGCTGTCTTACATGGTCACCTGTATAAAAGACTCCTGTCCACAAACTCAATTAATCAGTCTGACTCTAACCTCTACAACATGGGCAAGATCAAAGAGCTTTCTAAGGATGTCAGGGACAAGATCATAGACCTGCACAAGGCTGGAATGGGCTACAAAACCATAGGTAAGACGCTTGGTGGGAAGGAGACAACTGTTGGTGCAATAGTAAGAAAATGGAAGACATACACAATGACTGTCAATCGACATCGATCTGGGGCTCCATGCAAAATCTCACCTCGTGGGGTATCCTTGATCCTGAGGAAGGTGAGAGCTCAGGCGAAAACTACACGGGGGGAACTTGTTAATGATCTCAAGGCAGCTGGGACCACAGTCACCAAGAAAACTATTGGTAACACATTACGCCGTAATGGATTAAAATCCTGCAGTGCCCGCAAGGTCCCCCTGCTCAAGAAGGCACATGTACAGGCCTGTCTGAAGTTTGCAAATGATCATTTGGATGATTCTGAGAGTGATTGGGAGAAGGTGCTGTGGTCAGATGAGACTAAAATTGAGCTCTTTGGCATTAACTCAACTCGCCGTTTTTGGAGGAAGAGAAATGCTGCCTATGACCCAAAGCACACCATCCCCACTGTCAAGCATGAGGGTGGAAACATTATGTTTTGGGGGTGTTTCTCTGTTAAGGGCACAGGACTACTTCACCGCATCAATGGGAGAATGGATGGAGCCATGTAAATCCTGAGTGACAACCTCCTTCCCTCCACCAGGACATTAAAAATGGCTCGTGGCTGGGTCTTCCAGCACGACAATGACCTGAAACATACAGCCAAGGCAACAAAGGAGTGGCTCAAAAAGAAGCACATAAAGGTCATGGAGTGGCCTAGCCAGTCTCCAGACCTTAATCCCATCGAAAACTTATGGAGGGAGCTGAAGATCCGAGTTGCCAAGCGACAGCCTCGAAATCTTAATGATTTACAGATGATCTGCAAAGAGGAGTGGGCCAAAATTCCATCTAACATGTGCGCAAACTTTATCATCAACTACAGAAAACGTCTAACTGCTGTGCTTGCCAACAAGGGTTTTGCCACCAAGTATTAAGTCTTGTTTGCCAAAGGGATCAAATACTTATTTCTCTGTGCACAATGCAAATAAATATATATAATTTTGACTGTGATTTTCTTTTTTCTTTTTTTTTATATAATCTATCTCTCACTGGTAAAATTAACCTAGCCTAAAAATTCTAGACTGTTCATGTCTTTGACAGTGGGCAAACTTACAAAATCAGCAAGGGATCAAATACTTATTTCCTTCACTGTATGTGCATGTATGTATTTTTGCATGTATGTTTATATATATATATATATATATATATATATATATATATATATATAATGTAATTATGTTTGCATGTATATGTATGCATGTATGTGCGTGCGTGCGTGCGTGCATGCATGTGCATGCATGTATTTGTTTTTATGTATAGTTGTGCATGCTTGTATGTATCTTTGCATGTTTGTATGTATGTTTTCATGTGTGTATGTATGATAG
This sequence comes from Rhinoderma darwinii, assembly GCF_050947455.1. Taxonomy (NCBI): domain Eukaryota; kingdom Metazoa; phylum Chordata; class Amphibia; order Anura; family Rhinodermatidae; genus Rhinoderma; species Rhinoderma darwinii. The sequence goes on along the minus strand of NC_134699.1, from coordinate 40,179,637 downwards.
TTTGCATGTATATGTATATATATATATATATATGTGTGTGTGTGTGTGTGTGTGTGTGTGTGTGTGTGTGTGTATGTATATTTGCATGTATATATGTGCATGCTTGTATGTATGTATGTATGTTTGTTTGTATATATGTCTGTATGGCCATGTATGATACTGTCTGCTGGCGCACTGTATCTAAGTCAACTTCGCGGCAGGCTTCTATACATGGTATAACAGTCAGTATCACACATTAAACTGAATCTAAGCCTACGACATGTTTTATTTCATTTATTTTTTTTATTTTTTTTACAGGTTTGGTGTTTGGACTACGTCGGTTTCGAGGACTACTTAGATGACGGGTTTTTTTTCTACAATAAAATGGTTAATGAGGGTTGTGTTGGGGGTGCTTTATTTCAATAAAATATTTTATCTATATCTTTGTCTTTTCTTTTCAAATTTTAATAATACCACTTTAGTAATGGCCGCTATCTGAGTGACAACATCCATTACTAAGGCGAGGCTTAGTGTTAGCCGGTCAAAACCAGTGGCCCTTCCCACCCATGTAATGCCAGACTGCTGCGGCCTTGTATATGGCTGGTTATTAAAAATGTGGGGGACCTGTCTATTGTTAACTAAAAAAAAAAAAAAAAAAACTACGTGGGGGTCCCCCCCATTTTTATAACCAGCCCGATACAACACAGCAGCAGCAGCCTAGCATTACACGGGTGGGAAGGTCCACTGTTTTTGGCCTTTCCCAGCCTCATAATACCAGCCTACGGCCGCCCCAGTACCCGACCATCACAACAGATGGTCGGGTACTGGATCGTACCAAGCTCTTCCCGGCACCCCTGGTGGTGGTGGGTACCGGGGTAATAATGGGTGGTTAGTGCTAGCCTCTGCATCAGCTAACACTAAGTACCGCCTTAATAATGGACGCTGTCAATCAGCCAACTACCATTATCTAGGCACTAATAAAGTTAAAAACAAAACACAAAGACAATTCTTTTTTTTATTGAAATAAGAAATCCCCAACAAAACCCTCGTTAACCATTTTATTTAAATTTGAAAAAACGTAGATCTACGCAGTAGTCCAACGAATCGAAGATGTAGTCCAATCGGTACATCAAAATCTGCAACAACATAAAAAACAGTTATCAATGTGAACAATACCAATACTTCTACTCACCTACACACATATATACACGCACGCACACACACACACACACACACACACACACACACATATATATATATATATACACATACACACACATACATATACATACACGCATATGCACGCACACACATATGCGCACACACACACATACGCGCACACACACACATACGCGCACACACATACATATACACACACCTTTGTAAAACTGTGCTGGCTGTCACTTGTAATACTATTTTTTGTCACATAATCCTGTATGCAGTCCCTCAATAGGCCCTCAAATATTTTCCCCACGATGGATGTTAAGCTTACGTCTATAAGTAGCCAGGGAAGACCTAGAGCACTTTTTGAAAATAGGCACCACATTTGCCCTGCGCCAGTCCCTTGGCACTTTACCAGTCACTAGAGAATCTCTAAATATTATGAAGAGGGGGACAGAAATAACTGAACTAAGCTCTTTAACAACTCTAGGGTGTAACCCATCTGGTCTTGGCCCATATCTACATTCAGCCAATTCGGTATATCAACTGATATAATGTGTTGACAAAGCCTCTTTAATATAAGTGCCGTATCTCCTACATAAGGAGATCGGCGCTATAATGTAGATGACAGCAGTGCTTTGTATTTAATAAAACTCTGTTTT